>NW_006399751.1:19910360-19920782 GCF_000299155.1 Elephantulus edwardii | reverse complement strand
ATTCCCACTACTTCACTCACAAAATCGATCCATCTCATTGAGGGTCTTCCTCTCCTGCACCATCCCTCCACTCTCTCAAACATGATGTCCCTTTCCAAGGATCAGTCCCTCCTTGCAACATGCCCAAAGTATGGCAGACAAAGTTTCAGAATCCTTGACTCCAAGGAGCAGCCTGGCTTCACCCTCTCCAGGACAAACCTCTTTGTTCTTCTAGCAGTCCATGATATATTCCACACTCTTCTCTAGCACCACAGCTCGAAGGCATCAGTTCTCTTTCTACCATCGCTATTCACTGTCCAACTCTCTGACACATAACACGTACTTGCAAAGACTATAGCCCTGATCAGGCGCACCTTAGTCTCCAGCCTGACGTCATTGGTCTTCAGTACTCTTGAGAGATCCCTCACAGCTAACTTTCCCAGTGCAATTCATCTCCTGATTTCCTGGCTGCTGTTACCAAGAATGTTGACTGTGGAACCAAATTAACTATCTCTGTGTTGTGTGTGTGTGTGTGTGTGTGTATGTATGTTTGTGTATATATGTTTGCATGTGTGTATATATGCATGTGTGTATATATATGCATGTGTGTATATATGCATATATATATATATATGATGTATGTATATATTACATTGTTGTATACCATTGAGTCAGAACCAACCCATAGCTGATCCTCTGGCAAGTTTTCAGAAGCAGTTAATCACACCGGAGGATATTGCCCATCCTTCTCCCATAGAGCAGCCAGTGGATTGAAACCACACACCTTCGGGATTGCAGAACAGCTCTTACCACTAGGCCACCAGTGCTCATATATTATATGGCATATTATATATCATAAATTATATGATGGCTTTGCCTCAAATACTTTGGGCATGTTGTTAGGAGGGGCTATTCCTTTGAGAGAAACATGATGCTGGGAATGGTGGAGGGTTGCCGAAGGAGACGGAGCCCCTCAACTAGATGAATTGATGTGGTGACTTCCACAATGGACACTTGTGTTTCACCAAGTGTGAGGATGGCACATGATAGAACAGGGTTAAGATCTTTTGTTCATAGAGTCACTATGAGTCATACTTAAATTCAAGCACATAACAACAACAATAATTGTGTCCATGTAGATAGATAGATAGGTAGATAGATAGATAGATAGATAGATAGATAGATAATCATGAGATGTCATAGAGTTGATTATGAGCCACAGTGATATTTTGAACAATATAGCTGAACTTTGTAATATCCTGTGTCATCCTGATCACCTCTGATTTATTTGAGTCCATTGTTAAAACCACAGTGTCAATCCATTTTCTTGACAGTCTTCCTCTATTTCATTGACCCTCTAGCTCTCACCGCATGCTGTCTTTTTCTAAGGACTGGTTCCTCCTGATAGAATTTCCAAAGTATGTGTGAGGAAGTTTTTCACCCTTACCTCTAAGGAGCACCATGGCTGCACGTCCTCCACGACAGACTTGTTTGTTGTTTCATTAGTCTGGGGGAATTTCAGTGCTCTTCTAAAAGAATACTATTCAAATGCACTGATTCTTTTCTGTTATCTTTATTCATTGTCCAACTTTCAGATACATGGGAAGTAATAGGGAAAACCAGGCTTGGAATAGGTGTTGTTGTTGTTATGTGCCGTCGAGTGTACATTAGTTTTTAAACAGACATGGCACATATACAAAGTACAAATATACATATATGTATTTTTGCATAATACTTTTAAGGATCACATGGTTATTAAAGTACAAAAGTATAATAATTTATTACCTTCAAGTCACACAGACTCATAGCTTGTCCTCTAGCAGGAGATTGCCCATATTACTCCCTCGGAGCCACTCATGGATTCTAAACAGGCACAAAGACACAGCCTTTGAGAAAACAACGCAACACACTATGGACTACTCCACAAAAGCTCTATTTTCTCCTACTAAAACAATTTTAAATTTTATTATGTCTTACTCTACGTGGATGACACTTCGAATGTTAGAACAGGAAAGATCTCCAGAAATTAACTTTTTTACTTTTAATGTGACATAGTTACCCCGGAGCCACTCCAGACCTCATTAATAAAAAGCTAATAGTTTTTTAAAAAGTGCCAAAGAAGCATAAATTACAAATTCAATGATCCTAATTTATTTCCCACCCCAGCAGTTTTGTTGCATTTGACATTTTCTATAAACACCCAAGGTGAAGGAAAAAATCGCTCTTGAAAGAGAATTTTATCTTATCCTGTTGGAAGTCACAGGAGACAAAAGACTGTCAAAAATGGGGTGGAAAGCTGAAGTAGGGCACCAGTCCTGTAGTCAATCCTCATGTAGAACTTCTCAATTTTTCAGAAACGTGTTCAATATTTAGGGAGCATAAGTTTACCCTGTGTAAGCCATCAAACAGCTGCAGAGGAGTACCTCAAATACTAGAAGACAGTCTTGTCACATAGTTTTTAGTGCCTTATGTCTGCTTTTATTTGGCTAAGCACAACATTCGGCTAGAAAGAAAAAAATTCTGAAAGCAACAAAGGTGCCTTTGCCAATATTTTGTTTTGCTCTGACAAGACATGAGATCTCTGAAGGGAATCCATAGTGAATGGGATCAGGTCATTCATTAATATTGTGTTCAAATATAATTTTAAGATACAACCTCCACTGAGATTATGCATTATTATATACAGGCATTTGGAGGACTAAGGTTAAAACGTTCTTTCACAATAACTAATCAAGAAAGGTGTCCTTTGGGTTATGAAATGCCCTGGCTGCAAATAATGGGTGTATAGACGGAATTCACACTTAAAGAATACGTCAGCAGAGTAAATGCAACCTCTATCATTGTTGTTGCTGTGTACCCTTGAGTCAGACCAGATCCATAGCTGACCATCCAGAAGGTTTTCAGAGGCCAGTTAACTGAACAGGAGAAAATTGCCCATCATTCTCCCGCATAGAGCAGCTGGTGAATTTAAACCTAGTGCCTTTACGATTGCAGCACAGCGTCTTACCACGAGGCCACCAGAGCTCCAAGGCAAAAGCAACAACTCTAACTAAATTACTGCATTTTCTGTGCCTCATTATGCTAAGAATCCCAACTTTTCTTGAACATATAAATCATAAAATATTTCTTAATCTTACTTTTTGTTGTTGTGGACTGTCAAGTCTGGAACCAGCCATTGTTAACACTCAAGCTGTTAAGCAGCAGAGCTAAGAAGGAAATCAGCGAAGGAGAGATAAAGCTTACAATTGAAGCTTTTATTAAAGGGGAGCTCCTGGGTGAGGTTCTCTGTTCTGAAGATGGAGAGACGGGGGTAGTCACACCTTCAAGGATATCAAGGAGGGTCTTTAGGGAAGGAAGGGAAGTACATTCCACTGTGATTTATGGTTCATCTGTTAGTCCTAAGTGGGCAAGGCCATTCATTCTTCTTATCAGCATTTGAATTCATCATTCTCTCCATAGGCCTCCCTGTCCAGACCTAACAGCAGCATGTTTTCAGATGGAGTTAACACTGGAGAAGATTACCTATCCTTTACCCTTGGTGCCGTTTATGGATTCAAATACATGCCTTTGGGATTGTGGTGCCGCTTCTTGCTACTAGACCACTAGTGTTCCTTTAGAATGACAACTAAGTGATAGAGTTTTAGCTGCTCTTTGGATGGTTTTACCAATTAAATTTAAAAAACAAAGTAAAACATTTTATTTGTCTGTTATTTTTCCTAGTATATCAAAATAACTTTAGAATGCATATTTAATTGATTAATTATACTGATAAATTCAAATCTTACTATAGCTGATTCTCTAATGAGTTTTCAGAGGCAGTAAATTGCACAAGAGAAGACTGTCCATCTTTATTTCGTTGACCAGCTGGTAGATTAAATGGCCTTGCAACTCCTTACCACTAAGTCGCCAGAGCTCCTTGATAAACTTAGACTGTTGTTGTTATGTGCTATTGAATTGAGTAGGACTCATAGCTGCCCTATGGACAATAACTCTAAACCTTGTCCTATTCTGAGCCAGTGTTACCATCTCTGATATACCTGAACCCATTGTCACAGTCACAGTGTCATCAAGGATCCTTATTTCCTGCACTAACCCTCTTCTCTTCCGAGAATAATGTACTTTTCGTAGTACTGGTTTCTCCTGGCAGTATTCCCAAAGTATATGAGACAGAACTTCAAAATCCTTGCCTCAGTGGACAAGCCTGGTTTTACCCTCTCCAGGGCATGCATGTTGGTTCTCTTGGCAGTCCCTGGTATGGTGAGTACTCATTTTCCAGCACCAGAAGTCAAAGGCATCGATTCTTCTTTTGTAATCCTTAGTCATTATTCAGCCCTCAAGTGAATAGGAAGGAAGCAAATGAGAAGACCATAGCCAGGATCTAGACTGACATCATTGCTTTTTTTATAAATTTATCATTCATTTCTATGATAATTTACAGAGACTTTGGATTTCCATTCGTTCATTGTTGCACTTTTCTCCCCTCCCAACCCTCCCCCCTAGTACACTCCTCTCTTGGAAAAGTAAAATAAAAATTCTTTTATTGTTTTACAATCCCTCTCCCCAGGTCCACTGCACTATGCAGCCTTTGCTCAGGACTCCTGTCATGACAAAAATACCTTAATCACATATCCCTTTTAAACAGTTTTCTCTCTCACCTGTTTCAATGCAGTACACATTATTGAACCCATTTTCTCAGTCTCCCCCCAACCCCAAGGTCATTCCTGTTTTACAACAGTGGCACCATGAAGTATTTGCCCTTTTGTGACTAAGATACTTCACTCAGCATAATGTCCTCTAGGGTCACACATTTTGAAAAATATAGCATGAGTTCCTTGTACTTCAATACAACATAGTATCCCATTGTGTGACTATACCAGAGATTCTCTATACATTGTTTGTTGATGTGAACTTTTTTTTTTGTTTGTGTCCAACTCCTTGCTACTGTGAACAAAGTCACGATAAACATGAATGTGCATATATCTGCTTGGATGTCAGTTATGGTCTCTTTTTAGCACTCGGAAGAGGTACTTGATGGCTGATTTTCCCCAAGAAAATAATCTATTTTTAAATTTTCTGACTGCTGGTACCTAAGGGTGTTGTCGGAGATCTGAGTAGAAGATGAAATTGTTAACAACCTCAATCTTTTCTACATTTATGTTACTGCATACTGACCCAGTGGTGAGGCTCTTTTACTGAGAAGTAATCCATATTGAAGTCTGCCATCTTAAACAGTCTGCAGCAAATTTGTAATATCTTTCTTACTTTTAATAAGAAAGGTGGTGTCACTTGCAAGACACAAGTTATTGTGACATCAGTACTGATACTATATTCTTATTCATACAGCCAACCACCTAAAGATCTGTTCAGCATATAGATAGAAAATGATTTTGCTTTCTTGATTTTCTTCTCTGAGATCTCTTTGTTACCATAGAGGAATCTCACTATTTTTTTTTATATATTTATCTTATATCCTACCACTCTACTAAATTGGTCTGCTTAGCTGTAACAGTTTGGTGTTTTTCTTTTTTGCTGGGGGGGCGGGCGGTGGGTTTGTTGTGTGTTTATTTTAAATTATTGAGATTTTTCTGTGTACACTAATGTATCATCTGTATATAGCAACAGTTTGATCATCTGTTTTCTGATCTGGATGCTTTTTTTCTTCTCTTGTCATATTGCCCTAGTAAGTATTTCCAATATGATATTAAATGGAAGTGGTCACAGTGGGCATCCTAGTTTAGGACCTGTTCTCAAGAAAGCTATTCTTTTAGTCTTTCTCTCTTGAGAATAATATTGTCTATTGATTTTGCCTATATGCTTCACTATGTTGAGGAAATGCCCTTTTATTCCAGTTTTGCCAAGTGTTTTTATCAGTAAGGGGTATTGGATTTGTCAAATGTCCTAACATAATGACCCTCTCCAAGGACCAGTCTCTCGTTGCAACATGCCCAAAGTATGTCAGACAAAGCTTCAGAATACTTGCCTCCAAGGAGCAGCCTGGCTTCACCCTCTCCAGGACAAACTTGTTTGTTTTCCCAGAAGTCTGTGGTATATTCAACACTCTTCTCCAGCACCACAGCTCAAAGGCATCAATTCTCTTCCTATCACCCCTAGTCACTGTTGTAACAGTACATCAACAGGGATTCAATTAGATTCAAAAGCATATGTGAAACTAGATTTCATACTGATCTCTAAAAATTTTAGGTAAAGGTATAGATTTCCAGAGAGATATTTAGTTGAGATTTTTTTTCTATTTTTATATTTGTGTATATCACAACAGATTTTATTATTCAGAAACCATAAAACATTTAGTTGGATCAATGTGAAACAACATAGTTTTTAAAAAGCAGCTAATCAGATTAGCAAGAAGATATTGCTTGCAATAAAATCATATAATAGGTGTATTAGGGTTGCATCCTTTCACTATACTTATTCAACCTGCACATGGAGTAAATAATCTGAGAAAATAGGTTACAAAAAGAAGAATGTGGCATTACAATTGTAGAAAAACATACAAAATCCTATGATATATACAACTATGGTATATATCTGAAAACAAGGAACATTTTAATCACTTACTAATAAAGGTCAAAGACACTTTATATTTTAACATAAAGGGGAAAATAATACTTGGAATTGAATAAGAAGCAGCAATCAAAGAACATATTTCATTGGGCAAATATGGTGCAAAAAACCCTTTCTGTTGTTGAAGTTGTTATGTGCCGTCGAGTTTCCTGTGACCTTTAATGAGTTTATGTACAGCAGCTCTGAAGCCTGCCCTGTCCTGAGCCAGTATTACAGACTTCAACACGCCTACCCCCATTGCCCCAGTTATTGTATCAATCATCTCATCCAGGGCCTTCCTCTCCTGCACTGTCCCTCCACCCTTCTGAGCATAATACTCTTCTCCAAGGACCAGTCTTTCCTGACCACATGCCCAAAGTATATGAGATGGACATTCAAAATCCTAGCCTCCAAGGAGAAACTTGGTTTCACCCTCTTCAAGACAGACCTATAAAAATATGCCACTTTAAGGATTAAGGTATTCCTGTCCAAATTATTGGTATTTTTTTTAAAAATTATTGGTATTTTTCAGTTGCCTCCTATGTATGCAAAAGCTTGTAAATGGATAAGCAAGACTGGAGGAGAAATGATCCATTTGAATGTATCATGGACTGTTTAAAGAGGAAGCAAATCTGTCTTGGCAGAATTACAGGCAGTATGGTTATGGAAAGTGAGGATGGCAGGATTTCATCTCATATAGTTCGGCTACGTTATCAGGAAAGACAAGTCTCTGGAGTAGGATGTCATGTGCAGTAAACCAGAGGATCAGCAAAAAATAGAAAGATGGATTCATGTGGTAGCTGCAACAATGGTTTCAAGAACGTCAATGACTGTGAGGCAGGCACAATTGGAGAGTGTTGCATTTTGCTCTGTAGAACCTTCCTGTAAGTTAGAAGTAATGTCAACAGCTTTTAAAAACAGTAATTTACTTTTAATAGGTATGTGGTCTTTTGTAATTCACTTAATGTCTTTCAATATCTTGAATAATTTTATCTCTAAAATGAATGTGTAATACTAGCTTTTATTTTTAAAAGGGCAACATAAGTATCAAAGAAAAAGATATCTGGGCTTTAAACAAAATTTAAAATGTTATTTATGTGCAACAAATTATTATTATGATTACTAGGTACAATAGAAATAAAATGAGCCATTCTTTTTCTATATGCTTCTTGCCATCTATACAAACAATCCACAGGATTTGTTTTTTATATTTATAGAATTACATTTTACCAACATATATTTTACTTGGGTTGTGTAGCTCACAAATAGGTGTATTTCAAGAAAGAATAGAGTTGTTAAAATTATACCTTAAGTTTCACTTTAGATATTACAAGGTAGAGTTAGTTTTTTAAATCAATAGAAAGGAATATTATCAACAGAAAAAGTAAAAAATGCTGAAGAGTTGAAGCTTTATCAATATCTCTGTGAAAATGATTTGCTAGACATTCTACAACCTGACATAAACAGCACAGTTTAGGGATGGATACTCCCAAAGAAAACTCAATTGACGTAAAACAGCGACAACATTATATAGTCAAAAGAGTAAACCTCAAATTGTTGTCATTGGCTTGTGCTATCAAGTTGTCTGTGTGACCCTATGTACAATAGCTCCGAATGCTGTTCTATTCTAAACACATCTTACTACGTCTGAAAAATCTATCCCATTACTCTAGTTACTATGTAAATATAGCTCATTAAAGATCTTCCCCTCTTGAGCTGTCCCTCCATCATTCCAAGCACCATGCTCTTTTCCAAGAACTGATCTTTCCAGAGTTTTAATTAACAATAACATTTAAAGAGTCTTATATAATTAAAAAAAAAACCAACCCCCAAACATGTTAAGTTCCTTAAGATTTAAAAAACATACTTTACTACCGCCCTTATTGTTTATAATTTTCAAATATTAATTAAATAAATCTGAGCTACAATCTCAAAGGCATGCAGTTCAAATCTACTAGCTGCTCCACAGGAGAAGAACAGGCAATCTTGTGGGATTTACTTTGAAAACCCTCTGGTGGGTCAGCTGTACACCAGATCCGACTCTATAACACACACCAACAACAAGTATAATGTTTTGTAGGGTAAGATTTATTGTCCCTTATAGCTTTGCTAAATTACATGAATACAATCGGGAAATGGATAGATTGCAGTGAGAAACAGGTGGAAGAATCAGCAGTCTTTATGTTTCTTTCCATCAGCAACTATTGCTTTTTACTCTCCACTTTACCTGTTTGCCCCTAGTTATTTTTCCAAACTATTTGTGAACTTTTTTAAAGCATTTTTTGTTGATTATAATTACATTCTTTGTTGTGAATATATAGAGTGAAATATATACTTGTTTGAAGTTTATATATATATAAAATTTAATGACATATATTACATTCATTGAGTTTTGCTATTATTCTTACTCTGCTTTAATTAACTTTTCCTTCCTCAGACATAAGCTTATTGACTCTTTTGTTTATGTCTAATCTTCTGAATTGCTGTTATCAATTTGATACTATAATACTCAAGCTAGACATTCTTTGCTGTTATTGTTTTGTTAGGTGCCATTGAGTACAAATCATAATAACCCTATCAACAACAGACATGAACTCTGTCCTATTCTGGTCATCCTTACCGTCCTTGACATACTTGAGCTTATTGCCGCAATTGTGCTGCTATATAATCTTGTTGAGATTCTCCTCTTTTGCTGACTTTCCACCTTTCTAAGTATGATTTTTCTCCTCTAAGATAGTGTTTCCTGGCAACATGCCCAAAGTATGTTAGACAAAACTTTACCATCTTTGCCTCCAAGTGGCAAACTGGCTGCACTATTTCTCAGACATATCTATTGGTTCTTTAGGCAATTCAATGGAAAATCAATACTCTTCTCCAGCATCACAGTTCAAATACATCTATTCTTCTTAATCCTCATTCATTATCCATCTCTCAGAAGAGTAGCAAGTAATTGAGAAAATCATGACCTGATTTAGGTATATCTTAGTCTTCAAACTGAAGACATTGCTGTATAATAATTTGAAGAGTTCTCTGACTGCAAACTTTCCAACATGTTTCCTGATCTCCTGACCGCTAGTACCAAGTGTATTAAGTGTAGATTCAGAAAAGAAAATATATTCTCCATCTGGTAAGGAGTTTGTTTTCTTATGTTGAGGTTAGCCCCTATTGAAGGCTGTAATCTTCAGTCTTCTGCAGCAAGCATTGCAAGTCCATCTCAGTTTCAATAAGTAAGATTGTTGTGTTATCTGCATAATGCAAATTATTGATGAGTCTTTCTCAGATCTTGATACTGCATTCTTATTCCCAAATATGAGCTTCTCGAATGATTTGTTAACTGTACAGATTGAATAGGTATGGAGAAAGTATTCAACCTTGATGCACACGTTTCTTAATTTTAAACCATGCAGTGTTCTCTAGCTCCATTCAGACAACAGCCTCTTGGCGTAGGTCTAGGTTTCTCATGAGCATAATTAAATGTTCCAGAATTCTCATTATTCTCAATTTTAGTAATAATTTGTTATAATCCACACATTTAAATACCTTTGCACAGTAAATAAAGCATAAATAGACATTCTTGTAGTGACCTCTGTTTTCAGCCAGCACCCATCTGACATCAGAAATTATATGTATGTTGTCACAGCCTCTTCTGAACCCAGTCTGAATATCTGAGAGCACTCTGTCCATGTCCCATTCTATTCATTTTTGCATGTTCTTCATCAATGTTTTACTTGCATGTGATATTAATAATAGTTTTTACTATATTACACTTGATCGTTCTAATGGGAAACTTATACTTGGACCAGGAGGCAGTCGTCAGAACAGAGCAAGGGAACACTGCATGGTTCAAAATTGGGAAGGGCGTACGCCAGGGATGCATCCTAT
>NW_006399751.1:19886332-19906970 GCF_000299155.1 Elephantulus edwardii | reverse complement strand
AATGTACCATGGACTGCCAAGAAAACAAACATTTCATCCTAGAGAGGGTTAAATCAAGCTACTCCTTGGGTGCAAGGATTCTGGGGCTTCATCTGACATACTTTGGGCATGTTGTGGGGAGGGACAGGTCCTTGGAGTGGGACATCTTGTTTGGGAGGGTGGAAGGATGGCACAAGAGAGGAAGACTCTCTATGAGATGGATTGATTCAGTGACTGGGGTAATCATGATAGGTGTGTCAGAGGCAGTGTGATTGGCACAAAATAGATCAGGGTTTAGGGTTGTTGCTATGAGTCACAAATGACTCGACGGCACATAACAACAATAACAACCATATAGAGACAGATTGTTTAAGCAAATCTTAAAATATCAAAATCACAGGTTCTCACTATCAACAGTGGAATTCACATTCTTTTCAGAACTGAACTGTTAACTATATCAATGACTGTATTCTTTGTAAGATATGTGTAGTGTTAAGTGCCATTTACACCGCTCACCTATCAGTTTTCCAAGAAGGTTTTGGTAGTTTGCATATTTGTGTGATGCTGGAAGTTATGTCCCTAATACTTAATATATCAGTAGAGTTATCCATAGTAGACAGGGTTTCAGCAGTGCTTACGGACTAAGACAGATTGAAATAGGACTGGTTACCATATGAAAGAAGATAGCTATATATAGTGCCAGAAGATAAGCTCTTCAGGTTAGAAGGCACATAAAATACTACTGGGAGAGAATTGATTCCTCAAAGTACAGTCTAATTAATTACACATTTGGAGTGGTGTTTTCACCCAATGAAGGACCTCTTTTGATGGTGTGGCAAGACATAAAAGGAGGAGAAATAGACTCAAATGAAGAGAAACATCCATTAATAATTGAAACATGGAAAGTATGGCAGAAATTATGATTATAGCAAAGAGAGCACATACACTTCCTAAACTACATGCCTCTGGAACCTCTCCAAATGTTGATAAGTGTTGATAGTTCTAGAAAGGCTTCAGGCCTTTTGTTCATAGGGTCAGTATAAGTCATGCTCAACTTGAAGTCAATCAATAACAACCACCAATCTGTTATTCAGAGGAGCACTATGAGTAGGAGTCAACCGGATGCCAGCTAGCAACAACACACACACACGCACACACACACACACACACACACATATATTTCACTGAGTTCATGCTAAATGTCTTTTAGAGTTACAAAGAAGACCAGGTTAAATTTTTTTGTATGTTTGTTTATTTTAGTATTATATTATTCTTCTGTCTAGTAGAGAGGTTTTCAAAAGGTTGAGTAGACAATAAGAGGGGAAAAAAGCAGTTCTTAAAATGAACCATGGCTTTCATGTCACAAGTATCTGCCTTACTTGGCTTGCAAGGTTGTTCTGGAATATACATCAGCTAGAAATTTGAAGTAAATTGTTAAAAGAGATGAGAGATTCTACTAAAAGCTTGTATTATCCTACAACAGAATTACAAAATAATGAAAGCATCATCTAAGCATCCCTGTTATTTGTCTTTCTTTTCCTGCATCTCTACTTTGAAAGTCATGAAGAGTAAGAACTAGAATTGTCCTGCCAAAGATATTGTCAGTATAAAAACGTCTTTATTTGTAAACACTCTACCTTTGGGCTTCATTTTTAATAAAAAAGAAGTACTATAACTTATGAAATCAAGTTTGAAAGGCTACATAGGATAAAATGTAATCTATGAGTAATCTGAGGTAAAATGTTGACAAAAATAAATGAATAATCAAGGAATTAAAATGGAACAGAATAGTTAAAAACATGGTGAGAATTTGTTATTTGAATATATAGTAAAAATAATAATAAAAAGGCTACCCAAATAAGAATATCACTAATTTACCACATATATAACATCTGAAGCAATGGTTTAAGCATATTTCTTGAGTGTCTTAACACTTGATTCATTTTTATGTAAGTTTTTACTTGATTCAAAGATCGGCCTCAGTTATTGTTTTACTTACATTTATGGTGGGTTTTTTTTTTTTTTGTTTGTTTCTTAATGACACTGCTATATTGGATTTGTTTTATTCACCTCTGCTGTTGTCATTACATGTCATCGAATCTAGTACAATTCATAGCAACCTTATGGACAACAAATCTGAACCCTGTCCTATCCTGGGTGACCTTCACATTCTAAACATACTATAGGGCATTGCTGTGGTTGGTGACTGTGTCGATTTACCTGGTCGAGATCTTCCTCTCTTTAGCATTTATTCCTTTTGTTTTGAATTCTTGTTGCTCTGGTGCAATTTTGAGAGTCTCTTCTGACATCCATTTAAATTTTTTCTTTCTCACCGGTTTTTGTAATTACCTTGTGCTCTCTCCATGGATGATATCCTTGTTATCATCCCACAACTCAACTTGTCTTTGAGCATTGGTGTTTGATGCTTCAAACCTTTCCTTCAGATGATTTCTAAGTTCAGATGGAATAGACTCCAGATCATACTTTGGTTCTTATGGACCTGTTTTAATTTTCTTCTATCCCAGTTTGTACTTGACACTTGAATACTTTGATAGTTTGTTCCATAGTCTTTGTTTCCAATGATTCTTCTACAAATATAGTTACTCTGATTCCTATGCAGTCTTTCCGGTGAGAACCATGTGCAAATTCACTATGGTTTTTTTTTGTTTTATTATTTTAAATTTTAATGAAAGTTTACAGGCTTTCAATTTCCATTCATTCATTGTTGCACTTTTCTCCCTGTCCACCCCTTCCCCGCTCCAATTTGTTTTTCTTTTTGAAAAGTAAAAGAAAAAAGTCTCTCATTGTAATTCAATCCCACCCCCAAGTCCACTTCACTATGCTACACTCCTGTCATATCAATAATATCTAATCATACATCCCTTTTAAACAGTACTCTCCCTCATCTGTTTCAATGCTGATGCATTCCATTTCATTTTTCACAAAACTGCCAGTTTTCCAATATTCATTCTTTGTGCAGTCGATGTTCCAACTATTAAAGGATGTTTTCTCCTCATTTTGATTGGCTTCCAGTCTGAATGCTACCTCTAATACCATAGTTATCTGTGTTCTTCTATTATTCATAAAGCCTGTTATTTTAGAAACACATGGCCAATCTAGTTTCCTAGTCTGTCTTAATCTGGGAGCTTTACTAAAACCTAACCAATGTTGATGACCCTTGTGGCATTTGACGCACCAGTGGCATAGCTGTCAGCATCACAGAAACATACAAATTTCCTCAGTACCTCAAAGTGACAGACAAGTGCTGTAATAATAAAAATAATGGGGAAACAAACAAAAAAGATATTTATTCTAGAAAGTAATTATCAACAAATAGATCAATCCCCAATACAACAAACTGACAGGTAAATGTTTTCTTTTTAATGACAAATCAGGCATATGCATGTCTTGCTGCCAGATTACTTTGATGTCTATAGTGACTTGACAGGTGGTGCTTATACTGTATGGTTTTACTTTTTTAATCAACTTAACTTTGATGCAAAAGAAAAATAAAATTTAATCAATTTACTCACCCATACTCTAATAATCATTAATCAGAGGGTTCTTTCTCTCTGATTTTTTGTAAATAGCTTTTCCTCCCCTTTAAAGTACAATAATCTTTTAGGATTGTATTACTATATATTAATGTGCCTTCCTCATTTTATCAAAATAACCATGTAATGGCTTATACAAATACAAAAAAAAATTAAAACTGTTAGGATATATTTTTTAAAAATCATTTTATTAGGAACACTGCAACTGAATTGGACATTATTAAATGAAAATACAAGACACTCCATCCTTTATTCTTAGACTCAAACCCAAACTCATTGCAATCAGAATCAGCTTGTAACTAACCCTCCAGAGGCCTTTCTGAGATTGCAAATCACATGGGAGGAGATTACCCATCTTTGTCCCTCAGAGTCACTGGTGAATTCTAACTGCTGGAGAGTTAGTGTGTTAGTAGCAAAGCTACCATGGATTACCACCACAGCTCCATTTCATTCTATGTCATTGTTATTTGCCATCTGGTGAGAATTGACTCCAAGATGACCCTCTAGTAGGTTTTCAGGTGGAGTAAATCACATGAAAGGAGTTTATCTATACTTCTCCTGGAGCAACTGGTAAATTTGATCTACATGACTTTGAGTTGGCCGCATATTTTCCTACCCAGTAGACCACCAGAGCTCCTTGTAAGACTTAGAGAGGATTTTATATATAAAGAGAATAAATTAAAAGTAAGGTGTTAATGATTAATTGTAGATAAGATTATATTCATTCAGTATGGAGTCTTTTTAAATAAAAAGCTCAACCACTCATGTGAAAGGAGTAAGTTATCATCTAGATGAGTGGTGTCAATTGATTCCATAATAGATCCTTATTATTGTTACTGAAAGCAGATGGGACATGGGGGTGGCAGTGGCCAAGTCTGACTTCTACATACTTCAAAACGGGGAACTTTCCTCATCAATAATATTCATAGCAGCAAAAACAGCTGCTCAGTCAGAGATGCCACCCCCATGCTTGTGCACCTATTTCCACCTATCATTTGCATTCAATATTTGTTGCTGACTTACAGACTTAGGAAAGTAGGTTGGTGAGTGGGAGAGGCAAATAATATCTCACAATGTAAGTCTAAGTTTAGTCCAGAAATCCCAAAATAGATTAAGAACAAAACACAATTCCTTAATTAATAGAAGTTCGGGTTTCAGTTCAACAACACAAATTGAAGAAGCCTTTGTTTTCTCCAAACATTCAGCAAGGCTTTCCTCAGAACAGTTATAAGTCAGCTTCTCCTTCAGGTATCTTTCAAACAAAAATCTTTAATTGTGGCCAACACAAATACAGGAAACCTCTGGATACAACTTGACAGAGTCTCTCCACAGCAATGCAATTCTTTCCACCATCAGCAAGATCTTGCAACTAGAGTCTCACTCTCACCAAAGTCTTCCTCCAATGTCCTTCAAGAGTCAGTTACTGGCCAATGTGAGAAGCATATTCCCATTCATTCTTTCTTTCTCTCTCTTTCTCTCTCGTGTTAGTCCTACTGTAGCTACATATGATTTGTTTTTGTTAGGTGCCATCATGTCAGTTATAACTCTTACAATCATATGAACAACAAATATGAACCCTGTCCTATTCTATATCATCCTCATCAACTCTGACATACTTGGGACAATTGCTGTCATCACTATTAATCCATCTCATTGAGGGTCTGCTTTAATTTAGCCCCCTAAACTTTCCAAACATGCTGTCCCTCTCCAAAGAATAGCTTCTCCAAACAACATGCCAAAAGTATGTAAGTTGGAGCTTTTTCCTCTTTTCCTCCAAGAAGCATTCTAGTTTAAGTTTCACCAAGTTAAATCTGTTTTTTCTTTTGGAAGTCCATTAAAGACTTCAAGTTTTCTTCTGTCATCCTTATTCATTGCCCAGTCTCAGATGTATAGTGATTGACTGAAATGATGATAGCTTGAATTAGGCACACCTTAGTTTTCAAATTTACATCATGGGTCCTCAATAATTTGGAATGGTCACTGATTGCAGACTTGCCCAATGCAATATATCTCCAGACCTCATGATAACTTGTACCAAGTGTGTTGGTTGAAGATAATGTTTACATTATTATAGTCAGTTATATTTGTTTGTGCTCATAAACGAATTAATTTTGTTTGACAGATTTTTCCTTCACATTTTGCACCCTTACTTTTGCTTCTATGAAATGCATGTTAATCTCTCATTCTCTGACTTAACACAAGTGCCACCAGTTTGGAATATTTCTTGTTTATACTTTCACTTTTTTGATCAAATCTCCACTCTGTCATACTGTTCACCTATAATACTCAACTTTCTCATTGACATTGTGTTAAAACAATGCATAGCTGACCCTCCAGATAGTTTTCAGAAGCCGTAAATGACTTTGTAATAGATTGTCTATCTTTCTCCAGAGAAACCTCTGGTAGAACTGAAGTAACAGAAAAGTTCAATCTTTTGTTTAGCAGCACAACTTCTGAAAATTTATGCTATCAAAGGACCTTTACATCTTCAAGCTTAACTCTACAATGTTGTATGAGGAGTTTGGTCAATAAAAACCCATTTTCCTACTCTTGATAAACTTATAAAGATAAGCTTATCAATAGACCTCCTCTTCAGGATGAGCAAGTTTTATGGAGAATATCATAACATAAATGGTCACAATAAAGGAATATTTATCAGTCAGCAATAGAAAATAAAATGAAAAATACTATTGAGGTAAAAAAAAAGAGGTGATCAAACAGAAAAATCATTGGCAAGTACCTGTGAAAATAGTATGATTTTATGTGAGAGATCAAATAGTTTCAAACTATAGCACTTCATGGGGGAATAAAGGTTTTTTTCATTAAAGTAAATCAGTATCTAGTAATTACAGCAACAGAAATGAGAAGGAATATAAAGTTCCAAAATAACAATTGGTTTTCAATCATCCAACCCAAAATAAGCCAAAACCAAAAACCAACACCAACTACTCATAATTTTAGTGAGGGAAGAAACAAAATTGTTAAAGTGAAATACTACATTTTGCACATTATTTTTTATGAATGAGTGCAGTATTTTAACCATTGTTAAGATCATTGAAATAAAAATCAGATTTTATTATGGCACATGTACCCTCTTGGAATGCAGTGAGAATGTCAGGAGCTTTTCTATTTTGGAACATCATTGTTGTTTCAGTATTGATCTCTCCAAGCCTATGAGAAAGGTCACTTAGAATTGTTTTGTGTTTGTTGTGGCTTTCTTTAAAATATTGCTATATGCACCATAATACATTCAAATCTAACTGAAGTGTGATTAGTGCTGCTAAGTGATTGTCAGTGGAATAGTATTGATTATGATCATTAGTCCCAAATTTGAGTAAAATAGTAGATAAATAAAGTAAAAAGGTTAGATAGATCTTGACTGAAGGTAGAGACTACTAGAAGGAAATATGTTTGTGTTTAATTGACTATGCAAAATCACTTCACTGTGTGGTTCAACATAATATGGCTAGCATTGAGATAACTGGTAATCCCAGAACACTTAATAGTGTTCATGCAAAACTTATTTTGAGACCAAGAGACTTTAATCCAAACAGAATAAGGAAACACTCTATGGTTTGAAATAAAGAAAAGTGTGTGTCAGGGCTGTATCCTTTCTCCATACCTACACAGTCTATATGGTGAGTGAATAATTCCAGAAGCTGGACTCCATGAAGAGAACGTGGTATCAGAATTAGAAGAAGACTTATCAACTTACTGCATTTTGCAAATACCACAACTTTGCTTCAAGTGAAGACTTGAAACAACTCCTGCAGAAAATGAAAAACTACATCCTTCAATATGGATTGCATCCTGAAATCAAGAAAAAAAAATCCTCATTACTTGGCCCATAGATAGAGAAAAGTTGGATCCATAATCAACAATGTTGACAGAAACAGTCAAGAAAGAAAAATAATGCATTTTATTGAGAAAATTTGCTTTCAAGGACCTTCCTTGTGCTAAAGTGCTTAAGAAAAATAATGTCAGCTTAAACAGTAAGGTGTATCTGATCCAGACTATGTATCTAAAATTTGCACAATTAATTAAGGTTAGTAGAAGAATCAGTGTCGGAGTTGTGTTGTCCAAGGGTACTGAATATCCCATGGACTGCCAGGAGAACAGATATATTCTGGAGAAGATACCACCATGCTCCTTAGAGGCAAGGATGGTGAAATTTTGTCTTACATACTTTGTCAATATTGTTAGCAGAAGCCTATCCTTGGAGAAGACATTATACTTACAAAGGTAGAGGATAAGTGAAGGAGAAAACTATCAATGAGATGGACTAACACAGTGATTGTATCAATGGGATCAAGTATATCAGCGAGAGTGAGGATGGTACAGAATATACTAAGGTTCAGGTTTACTATTTGTATGTTTGCTATGATTCCTCTTCAACTTGAAGAAATCCAACTATAGAATAGCCTCTATATGACATTCCGATGGCCTAGTGGATAAAGAGTTGCGCTGCTGACCCAAAAGTAGGGGGTTTGAATCCACCAATTACTCTGTAGCAAAAAATGATGAATGTTCTACTCCAGTGCAGTTTACAGACTCTGAAAACTGCCAGAAGAGCCATTATAAGTTGGTTTCAAGTTTATCACACATAACAACAATAATAATGTTGGCCCTTAGATCTTCTGGTACAATTTGGAAGAATATAAGACTGAAATTTTGAAATATAATATTGAAAGGGATAAAGGATGAATCATTAAAAGGAAAAATGAGAATCTAAGTTTGACAATAGTCATGGACTCCTGTAATCTTTTCTACCTGTTTCTAGGTTTTTATTTGTTTGTTTTGAGAATAGAAAATATAAGAACTACTTCTTCCTGTTTAGAGTAAATAGGGATGACTTGTGCAGAAATTTTGTGGCATATGTATTTAACAGAAGGCTAAGTTAATTGTTACTTTTCTTTGTCAAATTGATCTTACTGAGGAACCAAATGATTTCATGAACTGTGACCAAGTAAAGTCAGCTGAAAGGTTGAGCAAGCTAGCAAGTCATCAATGTCCTGCAGCAATGTGGATTTATATAACCTGCAGATCTTCAAGAAGAACTTGAGGAAAATAGGTAGGTAAATTGTTACTTGTCCCAAGTAAAAGTAAATAAATTTGACATCTGGAATGCAGAGTAATTCAGAAAAATACACTGTAAAGAAACTAATAAATGAGGATTTGGCAGTAGTCTGAATTGAAGAACAGTAATATGGTTTATTGCGTGCAAGTCTTAAGCAAATATCCAGTCTATATTATTTTGTTTATTAGCCAGAATAATGGAAGTATTACAAGGGATTTTAAAAAGGAACACTTAAATCTTCAGAAAATAAATTTTATATGATGAGAGTCCTTTTGCTTCTTATTTGATTGGATACTGTAGAACTTTGTGCATAACTTTACGTACATCCCTTTGAGTTTAATTGATTCAGCTGACAAAACTTGATCTAGATATGTGGAAGTTGTGAACCATAAGTATTCAGCTGCAAGGGATACAATATCAGAATGGAGAGGAAACAATGAAAAATCAATGTCTTGTAACAATCTGGATTTGTTTGAAAACTGTAAAGACCACGTAGAATTTTGGAGCAGTAAAAGTGGTGTTGTAGTTGTTGTTAGTTGCCATTTAGTATGACTCATATATGAACAACAAATCAGAACTTCGTCCTATCCTGTTACATCCTCATTATTTCTGCCATACTCAAGACCATTGCAGCAAGCCTCAGCAAGAAAAAAAATATTGGGTCTAATCAATCAACTTATCAAAGTGGCAGGTTTGCAAATCAAAGAACAAAATATTAAATTTCTCTGCAGAGTACAAATAAACACTTAACATGAATTAAAGAAAACAAAGTCATTTTCAATACCCATGCCACATAGGGAATTCTCAAGAATACATCTAACCAGAGACACAAAAGACCTGTAAAAATATAACAGAACATTTCTACACAAATTGAAAAGACCTTTGTAAATGAAATCACATGAGTTATGCTCCTGGATGTTGTTGTTAACATTTGTTGAATTGACTTTGACTCATAGTGACCCTATGAACAATGGATCTGGGTGTTATTTTTATCCTGTGCTATCCTGGTCAACTCTGGTATACTTGAACCTATCATTATAGTCATTGGTCATTGTATCAATCAATGTCCTTGACATTTTCTCTTCCTTCACTCACCCTACACCTTTCCAAGTGTAACTCCTTATTCCCAAGGGTATTATATGCCCTATACTTTTCCAAATATAATGGAAATTTCCTGAACATTTCCAAATATAGTACCTTCTCCTCCCTCACTCATTTTACTCCTTTCCTGGTATAATGCTCCCCTAAAACATGATCAAAATATGTGAGATAAAGTATCACCATTCTTGCCTCTAAGGAACATCCAAGTTGCATCTCCTCCAAGACATATTTGTTTGTTCTGTTAGCAGTCCACAAGACATTCAGTACTCTTCTTCAACACCACAACTCAAAAGCATAGATTCTTTTGTCTTTGTTATTCAGTGTTTAACTTTCAGATGTGTAACAAAAAAAGACCATAGCCTGAATCAGGACCACCTTTGTCATTGAACTAATACAGTTATTTCTCAGTAATTTGGAGAGGTCTCTTCCTGTATACTTTTCCAAAGCAATCTATCTCCTGGTTTTTTGACTACTGGTGTTAAAGTTGTTGTCTGTGAATCCAAGTAAGATGAAGTAATTTTTTCCATATATCATGATGTTGCCTATTTGTCCAGTGATGAGAACTTATTTTTTTTTTGGTGTTGAGATATAAATGTTTCTTGAAGGCTATAATCTTTGGTCTTCTGCAACAAGCATTTCAAGTCCTTCTCACTCTCAGCAAGCAAAATTGCTTCATCTGCATATGGAAACATATTTATTATTCAGAGGATATTTATTATCTTCTAAAATAATTCCCACAGTACAACTTTAACTGGTATAGGGGGAGAATACAACTTTACACACACCTTTCCTGATTTTAAACCATGTAGTGTCCCTTGTTCTGCCTAGACAAGAGCCTCTTGATTTAGCTATAAGCTTTGCATAAACACAATTAAGAGTTCTGGGATTCCTATTCTTGGTCTCTGTTAGCCATAATTTATTATGATCTACCAAGTCAAATGTCTTAGCAATAAAATATATAGTCTTCTGATATTTTCTACTTTCAGCCAGAATCCATGTCGGCAATGATATCCCTGATGACATGGCCTCTTCTAAATCTACCCTGAACTTCTGAAAGTTCTCTCTCAATGTACTATTCTAGTCATTTTCAGATGATCGTCAGTAATATTTGCATATAAATGATATTAATGATATTATTCAATAATTTCCACAGTCTTTTGAGCTACCTTTCTTAGGATTGGAAACAAATATAGATCTCTTTCAAATTTCCTGACACAGACTGGTGAGCACATCCATGGCTGTATCTGTGGGTTGAATCATATCAATTGATATTCAATCAATTCCTGGGATCTTATTTTTTTCTTACATCTTCAGTACAGTTTGAACTTCTTCCTTCATCACCTTTATTCATTCTAGATTGTATGATATTTCCTGAAATATTTCAGTTTTGGCCGATTCTTTTCAGT
This sequence comes from Elephantulus edwardii, assembly GCF_000299155.1. Taxonomy (NCBI): domain Eukaryota; kingdom Metazoa; phylum Chordata; class Mammalia; order Macroscelidea; family Macroscelididae; genus Elephantulus; species Elephantulus edwardii. The sequence goes on along the minus strand of NW_006399751.1, from coordinate 19,895,853 downwards.
ATTGTCACTTTATGTATTCTCTCCATTTAATGCTTCCTGGGTCATTAAAATTTTTCCCATAGCATCTCTCAGTATTGACTCTTGAGGCTTGAATATGCTTTTCCGTACTTTCAGCTTAAGAAATTCTGAACAAGTTAGGTGTAATTGTTGTTGTTTTTGTTGTTAGGTGCCATCTAGTTGAGTACAACTCCTAGAGACCCTGTGAACAACAGTCCTGAGTCCTGTTCTACACTGTGTCATCCTTACTATCTCAGATACACTTCAGCCCATTGCAGTAGTCAACATGTCAGTCCTTCTCATTAGGGGTTTCTTCTCTTTCACTGACCCTCTGCTTTTCCAGACATCATATCCATTTCCTCTAGTAATAGCCTCTCCTAGAAACATGTCAAAAGTATGACTTATGAAGCTTCATCATCCTTGCCTAATTGAATGGACTGCAATTCATTATGACTTTTTGAACAGCAGATCCAAGCCTTTCCCTACACCATGTAGTACTTATGTTATCTGCACTACTAAGGCCTTTTGTTACAGTCACTGTGCTGGGTCAATCCATTTAACTGAGAATCATCCTCTCTTTCACTGACCTTGTAATTTTCTTAGTGTAATGTCTTTGTTCAAGGGCTGGCTCCTCCTGGTAACAAGCCCAAAGTTTGTGAGATAAAGTTTCACCATTTTTTGTGTCTAAGAAGTACCCTAGCTGCATTTCCTCCAAGGCAGATTTTTTTGTTCTTTTGTCAGTTAATGGCATATTCAATACTCTTCATCAGTAGCACAATTTAAAGACGCAGATTCTTCTTTGGTGTTCCCTATTTATTGTCCTATTTTCAGATGCACAGGAAGCAATTGGAAATAGCATGAATTGGATCAGAAGCGCCATAGTTTTTCAGCTGGTATCAGTGTTCTTTGATCCTTTGGATATGTCCTTGACAGTAGATTTTCCAAAAGATTTTGCAACCTATCTTTTGATTTCCTGATTGATGTTAAGTAATGATAGGTATTGATTGTGGATCTATGAAAAATGAAGTTACTGACAATGTCAATCTTTTCTTCATCTATTATGATGATGCTTTTTGTCTTAATGTTAGCATGGAGTAAAAGGTTTCTATGTCCTGAATATTGCCTTATTTAGATACTGTTTGTGTTAACTTGGGGATATCAAGTAACTCATTAATATTTCCCCTTTTTATGAAATTATAGGTAGCAGTTCTATCTGTATTTTAAAAATGGCTATATTAAAAATCTCTTTTCAAAGATAGGGGTATCGGAACTGAGTGAAAAATGGTACTACCCCATCCACATACTTTGTAGCACTTATGTTTGTCTAGTTAAAATGTAGAAGAATATGGACTGATGATTTGCTTAAGATTTGCATGCAATGAACTCTATGGTTACTTATATTCTTACGGACTAAGAGCTAGCACAAGAAGAGTCCATCTTTCTTTATGTTTTGAAAGAGGCTATTTCCAAAGAGTTGGAAACAACTTAAGTGCCCATCACCAATGAATGGATAGAGAAGTTCTGGTGTATTCACACAATGAAATACTATGCTGCAGTGAAAAACAAAGAACACATGAAATATTCAAAATGGATGACCCTGGAGGATATTATGCTGAGTAAAATATCTCAGTCACAAAAGGACAAATACTGCATGGTGCCACTCTTGTAAAATGGACTAGAATCGGGGTTAAGGGGAAACTGAGAAAGAAAGAGAGGACAAATAATGTATACTGCATTGAAACAGATGAGGTAGAGGACTGTTTAAAAGCTGTATATGATTAGTTATATTATCATGACTGAAGTCCAGAATGAAGGCTGCATAGTGGAGTACACTTGGGGGGAAGGATTGTATAACAATGAAAGAATTTTTCTTTTACTTTTCAAAGAAAAGAGCAAATTCAGGGAGATGGGTGGGCCAAGAGAAAAACACAATAATGGATGAATAGAAATACAAAATCTCTGAAAATGTCCATAAAAATTAATTTAAAAATTAATGATAATAATAATAAAGAATATCCCTCTTTCCACTCAATCCTTTAAGGACAAATACTGTATAAGACCATTATTGTAGAACATGCACAGGACTCAAGGGGGTAAAGGGGAGAGCAGAAGGGTGAGGATAGGGGCCAGTGTTTAATCATAGGGTGGCACAGTTTGATGGGTGGAAGGTGACGTGGAAAAAGCAAAGGGGAAAGATCCTGTGTGAAAAACAATGTATATGGAATTTGGCAGTAAATCATTATAAAATTAAAATTTTATTAGTTTAAAGAAAAAAAGAGGCTATTTCAATTTTTATTTACTTGTCAACTTTTTAAAAGCATTTTTCCCCAGTTATGAGCCAGTACTTTTATAATATTGATAAATACCTACCTTTATGCCATTGGAAGTTTTAGAAACTTTTTTTTATTGCAGGCTCCTAATTGTTTAGCTTCTGTATTTTGACTGGAATGGGCTATAATTTCATTGTTGTTGTTGTTGTTATGTGCCATCGAGTCGCTTGCAACTCATAGCGACCCTATGTACAACAGCCCTAAACTCTGCTCTGTCCTGTGCCAATCGCACTGTCTCCGACACTCCCATCCCGATTATCCCAGTCACTGAATCAATCCACCTCATAGAGGGCCTTCCTCTCCCGTGCCGTCCCTCCACCCTCCCAAGCATGATGTCCTTCTCCAAGGACCGGTCTCTCCTCACAACATGTCCAAAGTATGTTAGATGGAGCCTCAGAATCCTTGCCTCCAAGGAGCCACCCGGTTTAACCCTTTGCAGGACGAACCTGTTTGTTTTCCTAGCATTGGCCTTGAAAATCCTCTTAGCATTAAGAATCTGGGGAAATCTGTATGCTAAGTTTGGTTACTTGAACAAGAGGAAGTGTGTTCATTCTAATCCATATCACTTTACTAAGGCTGAGAATTTGGAGAACTCTGGTGGCCTAGTACTGGAGAGTTGCACTGCCACTCAAAAGTAAGCCGTTTAAATACTCCAGCTCCTCAAAGACCTTTTTAAGTACTAAAAAGCAACAACTTTGTACTTTAAGGTAAAGGTGTGCCTGAGCCAAGCCATGATGTTTTCAACACTAGTGATTTGATTGTAAGGGAATTCAGCTGTGGAAACCTCCCTGCTGGTTTGAATCTATCAGTGACCCCAAGGGAGAAAAGATGGGCAATCTACTCCTGTGCAATTTACAGTCTCCAAAACGCACTGGATAGTCAACTCTGAGTTGATTCTGAATTAAAATCAATGAGTTTGATGGTTTGAGTTTTCATATGCTTGTTAAAGTTGAATACAGGCAAGAGTGAAGAATTAAAATTTTAAAATTGTGCAGTAGTGGTGTTGGTGAAGATCATCAGATATATTTTGCACTTAAAAAAAACAACACACAACAACAAACCAACATACCTGAAGTGCCCCTTAGAAGCATGGATGCTGAGATTTCACCCCACATACGATGGGCATGCTAGAGCAGAGGCCAGTCCTAGGGAGGAGAAGGTAAAAGGTCGGAGATGGAAAAGAAGACTTTTAAAAAAATTAATTTAAATGAAAGTTTACAGTGACTTAGGGTTTTCATTCAATCATTGTTTGTACATTTCTCCCTGCCTACCCCCTCCAACCCAATTCACTCTTCTCTTTGAAAAGTAAAACTCTTTTATTGTTATGCTATCCCCCGCCCCAAGTCCACTCCACTGTACAACCTTCATTCTGGACTAAACAATGGCTCTTAATGAGATTAATTAATACAGTTATTTCAACAAAGAGGTTAAACACAGTTGAAATTATTGTGCATATTATTGTTGTTGTGTGCCACCGAGCAGGTAACCCTCTAGTGGGGTTTCAGAGGGAGTAAAGTACTAGGGAGGAGATTGCCATCTTTATCCCACAGAAAATAAGGAGTCAGATCACTAGCATTTGGAATTGCAGTACAACTTCTTACCACTTTAATGGTAATCAAGTGGAGTTCATACCAGATTTAGAAGGAAAGTTCAACATTAGAAAAACAAGCAATGTAATTCATCACATCAGTAAACAGAAAATGCATGCCATTTTTAAGTGATAAACATAATGAGAAGCAATGTTTTCAAAGCAATATTACCAGAAAAACCCCTAAATTCTAATTGGACACAGAAAGCTTAACAGGTACTCAAAGGTAGGTAAATTAACTGAGAGTTTATGGGGTTAAACCAAAATTCACTATGCTATAAACAAAGTAAAATGCATTGTGAATGTTTTCTAATATCATAAATAATCAAAATATGCCATAATTCTTTCATCTCTAATCGCTTAATTGTAGAATAAATGATGTTGCTCTGTTTTCAGCATTTAATTTCTAAATTAGCTTTTGGCTGCAGTATTTTTGATTACAGAACTTAATTAACTGTGCCTGTTGAAGAGAATTATGCTACATACAGGATACATGATCACATGAAAAAGCTTAATACAAGCAATCAGAATTATGCTGAAGCCTGGTTAACTGCTCCTTAACAGTGGAAGGATACTTTTAAAAACAGGTTGGATTTGGTGACAGAATATTTAAAGGATAAAGGAACTGCAATAAAATTAGATGAGTCCAAGCAAATATTGTCACTAAATGAATATAAAGAAGACTATATTAATTTTCACTTTTCTTGTATTAATTCACAAAAAAGAGTGATTAACAGCATGCAGAGTCCTTTGCTGTTATACTCCATGGAGTTGACTCTGACTCTGAATTTGGATTTTACTATATCTGTAGATTTCTTTTGGTAATTTTGTCAGTTTCACAATGTTAAATCTTCATATTACTTTTATTCACAATCAGCACCCTTCATATAGGCAGTCAGGAAATTAAAAGACATATTTTGATTGTAAAGTCTGCTCTCAAGGACTTTTCCAAAGTGCTGAAGAACAATGATGTTTGTTTCAGCACCAAGGTGTACTTGATACAAACCATGGTCTTTTCAATTACTTACTATGTATCTGAAAGTTGGACTATGAGTAAGGATGACATAAGAATCTATGCCTTTGAGTTGTGGTGTTGGAGGAAAATATTGGCTGTCCCATGGACTGCTAAAAGGCCAAACAAATATGTCTTGGGGAAATAAAACTAGGTTACTCCTTAGAGGCAAGGATGGTGAACATTTTTCTGATATACATTACGCATGTTTTTAGGGAGAGGTCAATTCTTGGAAAAGAGCATGGTACTTGGAAAGCTGTAGAGTGAGCAAAGGAAAGGAAACCCTTTAAAATGATTGATTGACTCAGTGACTATAATATGTTCTCAAGTATATCAGAGGTGATGAGAATGGCACAGGATAGGGAAGTTTCTAGATCCATTTTTCATAGAGTCACCATGAATCATAGCTGACTCAACATCACTTAACAACATTTGGGGCCATAGATTATCATTCCATTTATATAAGTCTCTTGAGTTCTTGTAGAAGTATTTTGTAATTTTTTTAATAGTGTTGTTGTCTCTCTAGCTAGATTTATTTCTAAGTAGTTGCTCTTTTTTTGGTGAGTATTGAAAATTGCATTGTTATATTTAATCTCTTTTATGAGTTTCTCTGTATAGTAGAGAAATATGACTGATATTTTGTAAATTGATCTTGTAGCCTGCCACTTTGCTAAATTGGTCAATTAGATCGAAAAATTTTATTGCTGAGTCTTTGAAATTTCCTATTTAAAGGATTATACCATTTGAAGATAGAAATAGCTTTACTTCTTAGATAATTTGGATGCCTCTTTTTGTCCTTTCCTTGCCTTATTTCTAGGGCTAGGAAATCCAAAACAATATTAAATAGGAGTGACAACAGAAGATATTATTATCTGATGTCTATTAAAAAGGAAATGATCTTTAAACTCTATTGTTAAACACTGTACCACTGATTCATTAACTGTGTTAATAGTTACCCATGGTGAACAGTGTTTGGTGGAGCTCCCCGATTAAAACAAGTTTGGAAGAAGGAGTGGCATCCACTTCCAAAATAGCTTGCCTCTGAAAATTCTATTAACATGGAGAAATTATGAAAGTTTTACAATTGTTCCAGTCTTTCATTCATAGGATCGCTAAGGGTCATCTATGACTACACGGTACTTAAGAACAACAAATTGAGAATAGTATGTAATAATAATAAAATAATAAGAATTTTTATATATGCTCTTGATTACATGGCAAAATTTCTCCTGTTGTGAAATTCCTGCAGAATAGGAATAATAGTATTTATTCCTCTTCTTTTTATCATTTTGGTCAAGGAGTGTTGAATTTTGAAATGCCTTTTCTGCCTCAGTTGGTCTGGTCATGTGTTTCTTCTGTTTCATTGATGTGATTAATAATACCACTTATTTTCCTAATATTATACTGTCCTTTTAAGTTATAAATCCCATTGGATCAGTATTAACTAATTTTTTTTATAAAATGTTGACTTATGTTGTGTAGGATTCTGTGAAGAATTTTTGTATTTCCTTCATTAATGATATCAGTCTGTGTACTTCCACCTCAAATTACACAATTTTGTATTAGGATTATGCTTGTTCCACAGAATAAATTTAGAAGTGTTATATCTCTGTCTACATTCTGAAATAGTTTTATTAGGATATATGTCAGCTCTTCTATGAATATTTGTTGGAAGTCACTGGCAAATCCATATGGACTGGGCATTTTATTTATTGGGAGGGTTTTCTGTTTATTTGTTTTTTGATTCCTTTGTGATAAGACTGTTCAAATTTTCTCTTTCTGTGTTAATATTATAGACAATATGTTTTTAATTTTTTTTCTGTTTTCTCTACGTTTTCATTTTTGCTACTGTATAGTTCTTCATGTTGTTATGTGCTGTCGAGTCAGAGTTGACCTATAGCTGGCCCTCTGGCAGGTTTTCAGATGTAGTTAATTGCATAGGTAGAGATTGTTCATCTTTCCCCCATAAAACAGCTGGTAGATTAGAACCAGCTGTCTTCAGGATTGTTGCACAGGTCCTTGTCACTAGCTACTAGGTTGTTATTTTTTGTAAAAATTTTTCAGGTGGTTCTTAAGTGTCATTTCCCATGTAATGTCTTATATATTTGTGTCATCTCCTTCTTTTTTCTTTGTTAGATTTACTAGTGGTTTGTACATCTTATAAGTTTTTTATAAGAACCAACATGTAAACTTGTTGCTAATTTCTATTGTTCATCAGGTGTTAATGCACAAAACAGAGTAAGAGTTGGGCAATAGTGATGTGAAAGAGGAGATAGCCGTGTAGGGGCCTGGTAGCCGCCACATTATGAGAAAACTGAGAAACAACTGGGCAGTAATGACTGGAGTCACTGCAGGGAAAGACCTCATGACAACAGATGAGTGAGGGGCAGCAGCCAAATGAAAGAGTGGAGCAAATGCATGCAGCAGCATTAAGAGAAAATGGAGCAGTAACAGTGGGAGAGACCAACATCACAAAAGTGACTGGAGGCCTGATCCACCATATCAAGGGTTTGCTGGGTGTGGAGGGGCAAAGAAACAATATCAATTCAATTACTTTTGTAATAAGAAGTACCTTTCATCTACTCTTCTAGGTAAAATGCTTGTCTAGCAGATACTGTTCTAAAGGTGACCATCTAAATTAAGGCAGATTGGGAAAAGGATTGGTCATCCACTTCTGAAATAACAGACCTTAGAAAACCATATTTAAAATAAAGCACACTTAGATTATATTAGCAGATATGACCCCTGAGGTTGAGACCTCCCATTGGTAAACATAAAGGAGGGGGAGCAGTTGCAAGCAGACACGAGTGATTGTAATGTAGAATATAAGAAGCATGAATGTAGGAAAACTAGATATTGTTAAGAGAGAAATTGAAGGCATAAATATCATCCGAAGCACTGTCTAAATAAGATGGATTGGTATGGGACATTTTGAATTAGATCTACTATGCCAGAAATGAAAAGGTGAGGGAAAACGGGGTCACATTCATAGTTCTGATCCATCTTGAAATACAATGTTGTGAGTGACTGGTCAATATGAATAGGAGTACAGGGAACATCTGTTAATTCTATCATCATTTAAATATATGTACCAACAATGAATGAGGAAGAAATAGATGATATATGCTTTCAGCTTTTGCTGTCAGAAACAGATAAACAATAATGCAACCAGGATACACTCATAATAATAAGTGACTGGAATGAAGAAGTTAGGAACACAGGAAAATGATTAGTAGTGAAAACATGAGGTTGGTGACAGAAATGAGGCTGGGGATAAAATGATAGAATTTTGTACAATCAATAATTTTGTTCATTGCAAATATCTTTGCACCTGGTGGTCTGTACAGGAATAAGATTGACTACATTTGTGGAAATAATCACTATGGAAGCACAATATCAGCTGTGAAAACTAGGCCAAGTGATGATTGTGGAAGGAACAGGCCATTAATGACTCATACGCAAATAAAAAGTAACACTAAAGAAAATGAAATCAAATCCACAAAAACCACAATTCTACTATATCCTACCTGAATTAAAAATTCATCTCAGGAACAGGTTCAAGGCCTTGAATACTAATCAGGGAAGGACAGATAAGCTGATATACTTGGGAGGATATAAGAATATCATTTATGAAAAATGTAAAAGGTCATTACAAAGACAAAAGAGAAAGAAAAGACAGAGATGGATGTTGAAGAAGCCTGAATATTTCACTAGAATTCCAAGAAATCAAAGCAAAGGGATGAATCAGGAAGTCAAGGAGCTGAAAAAAATATTTCAAAGGGCAGCTGAGGAAGATGAAGCAAAATATTATAATGAAATGTTCAATGAGCTGGAGTTGGAAAAATCAAAAGTGATGAACTCGCTCAACACCGCTTAAGCTGAAGAGACTGAAGAATAAATTCAAGACTCAAGTTGCAATATTTAAGGAGGTTTTGGATAGAATACTGAATGATCCAAGAAGCGTGAAAAGAAGGTGGAAGAAGTAAACGGAGTCACTATGCTAAAACAGAATTAATTGGCTGATAAAGAACAATGTCATGGAACAACATATGACTAAGGGCAATGGTAATGAGGAGGAAGTTCAAGTAGTTTTGAAGGAATTGTAAAAACAAACAAACATAAAAATAATAAATGCTTCAGGAGCTGGTGGAATACAAATTGCAGTATTTCCAAAAAATAGATGCTGCTCTATATGTGCTCACACAGCAGTGCCAAGAAATCTGAAGGAAAACCACCTGGTCAATTGACTGGAGAGATCCATATATACTCATATTTAAAAAAAAAAAAAGTGATCCAACAGAGTTTAAAAACTATTGAACAATTAACTAATACACATGCAAGTAAAATCCTGCTCAAGGTCACCCCAAAATTACTGGAACAGTACATGGACAGAGAAATAGTATTTATGTTAGCTTAGCTTAGAAAAGGCTTTGGCACTATGGATATCTTTGCAAATGTCAGACAAATCTTGGCTGGAAATATAGAGTACCATAGGGACACCTATCTGTGTTTTATTGATGATGCAAAGTCATTTTTTTCCCTGTATTTTCATTCATTTTTCTATTTATTTTATTTTTTTTCTATATTTTATTAA
>NW_006399751.1:19877273-19884309 GCF_000299155.1 Elephantulus edwardii | reverse complement strand
TGTTGGTGGGAGTGTAAAATGGTGCAACCCCTGTGGAAAGCAGTATGGCGCTTTCTCAAAAAGTTGCAAATAGAGATACCATTTGACCCAGCAAAGTCATTTTAGTGTGTGGATCACAAGAAATTGTGGCAAACGTTAAGAAGAATGAGAATCCCTAATTTCTGATTGTGCTTATGTAAAACCTGTACTTGGATAAGTAGGCAGCCATCAGAGTCCAGCAAAGAGGTAACATGTTTCAAAATCAGCATGGGAGTGTGTCAGGCATGTGTCCTGTGTCCATATTTTCAATCTGTATGCAGAACAGACCATTTGGGAGGCTGGACTTGATGAGGATGAATGAGGCATCAGGACTGGAGGAAGACTTATCAACAACCTACATTATGCAGATGACACAACGTTGCTTCCTGAAACCGAGGAGGACGTCCTGAAGTATTTGCTACAGCAAGTCAAGAACAGCAGTCTGCAATATGGACTGAAGCTCAATATCAAGAAAAAGAAGATTCTCGCCACTGGGCCAATTGGCAAGAGAATAGGTAGAGAAGAGATTGAGATTGTTAACAATTTTAGTTTTTTGGTTCCACAATCAACATTCTTTTCACCAGCAGGCAAGAAATCAAAAGAAGGATCACATTAGGAAAATCTGCTGTCAGTAAACTTTATTACTCTCTAGAGTAATAAAGAACAAAAACGTCAGTTTAGACACTAAGACTCCTCTGATCTAGGCCATGCTCTTCACAATTACTTGTTATGCAGCAGAGAAATGAACAATGAATGAATATGACAGAAGATGAATTGATGCCTTTGAGTTGTGGTGCTGGAGAAGAGTATTGAACATATGGACTGCCAAGAGAACTAACAGGTCTCTCCTGGAGAGAGTGAAACAAAGGTAGTCTTCAGAGGAAAGTTTTAGAGGTTCTTTCTAACATACTTTGGGTATGTTGCCAGGAGGTATCAGTCCTTGTAGAAGGATATCATGCATGAAAGGGAGCTGGGACTGTCCAGGAAAGAAAGACACCAGATAAGATGGGTTGACGCAATAGCTAGGGTAGATGTGTCAGAGACAATGAGATGGGTTTAACATAGAGCAGGGTTCAGAGCTCTTGTGTATAAAGCCACTAAGAGTCATTGTCATCTCAACAGCACATAACAGTAACAACAACAGAGGCTAGAGATTTTGCTTACTGCTAGAATTAACTTTTGAAGATGCTATAGGGAGCTAAGATGCTGATTTTAATCCTTCCTTCTGTTTTTGATATGTGTTTATTGCTATAAATAAACCTGTGAGTATTTCCTTCACTGTGTACCAAAGACTTTGGTATCTTGTATTTTCATTCTGTTTTATTGCAAGAAAAAAATTGGTTTTATATCTTCTATTACCCAATAGTGTTCACGGATGATGTTATATACTTTCCAAATACCTTTTTCTGCTCCTTTTGTAGATGCCCACTTTCATAACACTTTGCTGTATTCTTAGTAGGGAGCTTTCATGGTGATTCAAATCCACTATCTACTCCTAGGGGAAAAGGTGGGCAATCTGCTCCTGTACGATTACCGCCTCTAAAAATCTGCTGGAGGGTCAGCTATGGATCTGGTCCAAGTTGACGGTACACAACAATAACAATTATTCTTTGTATTATTTGTTGTTGTGTACTATCAAGTAAGAACTGACCCATAGTTGACCCTCTGGTGGATTTTGAGAGACAGTTAATAGCACTGGAGGAGATTGTCCCTCCTTCTCCCACAGAGCTTCTGGTATATTCAAATGGCACGTCTTTGGAATTGAAGCATAGGTTCTTTTTTAGTTTATTGATGCTTTTCTTGTGACCTAAAGACCTAACATTTGAAATTCAGTGCAATATTCTGTGTGCACTGAAGAAGAATTTATATTGATTTATTTTGGTTTTAACACAAGTGAAAGCAGTAGCCACTGTGAAGGAAACACATTTTCATATTGAAGGATGAGAGTAAGAGATACTCATCTATATAATTATATTTAACAATTGATAACTCTTGAAAATTGGCTTTTCTAGCTAATTCATCAGCCCCTGTTGGGGGAAGACATGGTCCATAGCTACCTTAACTGCAGACACATGGTCTTAGAAATCATCAACAGTTGTTGAACTTTGAGAGACGGAGACAATGAAGGTGGAGAGACTGTAACATTGTTGAGAAGATATTGTGGCAAGGTGTAACCAGAGGAACCCTAGAGATAAAGACCACAGTTAAAGACTTTGTTTGCTTGATGATTGAAAGAAAAGCTCACTTATACCTTGCTACGGTATTAGCTTAAGAGTCGGCCACCTCTGGTCTCCAGTTACCTTAACTGCAGACATATGGTTTTGCAAATCAGAATGGTCTTGAAAATCAGCATTAGCTGTGTGCTAGGATAAAAGAAAGTTTCCCTACACCACGGAACAAGACATTAGGTAAGAAAGATTTGTAGAAGCAAGACTCTGGTGACAGGGAGTTGTTTGTGTTGGAGAGATTGTGGCATTGCTGTGGACAAATGGTGGCAAGAAGTGACCCAAGGGGTCTTGCATTCTTGGTGGCCACATGCCTGAAAAGGAAGCTGACTTATAACTGCTCTGCGGCAAATCTTGTTATATGATTTGGATTTGACTGATCATGTGAAATCAGAACCTGGACTAATTGAGGAGTTGTACCTTAAGACTGCTTGGTTAAACATTGAATTTGCATTGGGTGATTGCTTCCCTCATTCTCCCACTTCCCTAGAAAATCCAATTCTAGTTGCTTCAACTTTGAGTCTGTGAGTCAGCAATGAATAAAAGAACCTCTTGCTGTTGATAGAGCTCTACAGTCACCAGGTGGCTGGACTACAGACTCCTTTACCTGCTCTCTGCTCTAGGGTGGTAAGGGCCTGTGCTATTCTCATTTCCTCTGGCCCTTTCAGAGAGATGATCATGGCCCTGTGCCCCAATGCCCCATTTTTTTCCCTCTTATCCTGCTCTGAGATAAAATTTCCTGGATGATTGAGGAAACCAGAGTTTTCCTATATTTGTGTTATTGAACTGAACCTGCAAATCCATTAATTAAGGAATTTTGCCTTCTTAATCTGGTTTGAGGCTACTGGACTAAACCTGGATTTGCATTGTGAGATGTTCTTTGTCTCTCCAACTCTCCAACTTATTTCCCTAGTAAACCTCATAACTGTCAGTTAGGTCTGTGTGTCTTACAATGATTATTGAACCCAATGATTAGTTAAAAATAGGTACAGGAGCATTTGGGGTGGAATATCTGACTATGTAGATATTTGTATGGTTCTTTGGACAATATTGCTTGGGACAATTCCACTTTATGACGCAGGTAGATGTCAGTCTAAGCCTTCCCCATATTTTACCTACTCCTTTAACAAGGCTTTTAAATGATTTTTTAAAAAAATAATTTTGCTTCATTACTATAAGATGTAGCATGTCATGTTTCCAAGCCGAATGCATAAGGAAATAGAAACGATTACTTTTTTCACCAAAAGACTAGATATTGAACCAAATAGAAATAGATATACTATTATCTAAAATGTCTACGGAGTTGAGAATGATAAAACAATACACTTCAGTTGCTTTAGTGTCACCAAGTTAAGGGAACAATTTACTTTTAGTAATTATCATTGGTAAAGGAGAAAAGGATAAAGTTGAAACCCAGAAAAGAGTAACATTTTACAATTTTTTTTAAATTTGCTATATATATTTCCTTTCATTAAAATGTGTGTTCTAGTGATTCAAAGATTCTTTTTCAAATAGGGTCCTGGTGAAGAATACCTAATATAATTGGGACTTTCTAAAAAAAAAAAATATAAATTGAGAAATCTGTGTGGAGAAAAGTGAAGCCAGAGTGCTTCTTAGTAGAGATGGTAGAATGACTTAGCTTATTTACTTTGGACATGTTGTCATGTAGGCCCGTTTCATAATGAGAGACATCGTTCTGTCAAAAAAATTGGATTATAAGAATACTCCCTCTAATTAATTTGCTATTCCCAACATGATCATTCATGCTATTTCTTAATATTCTGTGTATTTTTCAACACTATAAATGTCTTGAAAATTTACAGTATGTCTACATATTAAGATTGTATGGATTTTTCTCTTTTTTGATGTTAAGACGTAATTCATATGGAAGATTGAAGTATTTTATCATCTTCAGTAAAAACTGTATTTTCTTTCGTAAACAAGGTTGTGTCATTTTTATAAAATAGATTGCTTATGAGTCTTCTTCAAATCCTGATACAACATTCTTAATCCAGGTTCTTCAAATATTTGCCCAGCATACAGATTGGATTTATATGGAAAAAGGTTACAAACTTAACACACACATTTCTGAATTTTAAAACATGTAGTATATCCTTGGTGTTGGGTTTTTTTTTTTGTTTTGTTTATTTTAAATAACTACTTCTTGGTCTATATATGTTTCACATAATGGTCTATATGTAAGTTTCACAAAAGCACAATTAAGTATTTTGAAAGTTTTATTTTTTCCATTGTTATCCACAATTTATCATGATATACACAGTTGAAGGCATTTGCATAATCAATAAAATGTAAGTAAATATCTTAGTGATATTCTCTGCTTTTAGCCAAACTATATCTGATATCAGTAATAATATCCCTTGTTCCATGGCCTCTTCTAAATTAATGTGAATTTCCAGAAGTTCCTTTTGGATAAAATGCTCAAGGCATTTAAAAAAAAAATCTCACTCACATATAAAATTAATGATGTTGTTCAATAATTTCCACACTCAAATGGATCATCTTTTTCTTTTTTTTTCCTGGAATGGGAACAGCATTCTTTCAACTGTACCAAAGGCAAAATCATGATAGATGGAGAAAAGTTTGACGTGTTCAGATTTTAATTTCATTTCTATTTACAAACAATTTTCAAACTGATGAGGACCTGAAATGCTTACTATAAGAGGTCAAGGACTACAGCCTTCAATATGGATTGAAGCTCATCACCATGAAAACAAAGATTCTCACCACTGGGCCAATTGGCATCATCAGTACAGATGGTGAAGAGATTGAGATAACAAACAGTCTTAGCTGACTTGGCTCCACAACTAACACACTTGGTACGAGCAGCCAGGAAATCAAGAGTTGAATTGCATTGGGAAATTCAGCTGTCAGGGACCTCTCCAGAGTACTGAAGAGCAACAACATCAGGCTGGAGACTAAGGTGCACCTCATCTGGGCTATAGTTTTCACAATTGTGTGCTATGCAATTGTATGCATCAGAGAGCTGGACAGTGACTAAAGATGATAGAAAGAGAATTGATGCCTTTGAGCTGTGGTGCTGGAGCAGAGTGTTGAATGGACTCCTAGAAGAACAAACAAGTTTGTCCTGGAGAGGGTGAAGCTGGTCTGCTCCTTGGAGTCAAGGATTCTGAAGCTTTGTCTGACATAATTTGAACATATTGCAAGGAGGGACCAGTCCTTGGAGAGGTATATTATATTTGGGAGATTGAAGGGGCAGCGCAGGAGAGGAAGACCCTCGATGAGATGGATCAATTCAGTGATTGGGATAGTGGGAGTAGGTGTGTCAGAGACAATGAGGTTGGCACAGGACCGAGCAGGATTTAGGCCTCTTGTTCACAGTGTCACTACGAGTCGCAAGTGATTTAATGGCACATAACAACCACAACATTTACAAATAACACTGCTTTCTAGCAGCATTCAAGAAGTCATAAAATGGATTACATAGAGAAAATTTGTAAAGGATTTCTTTAAATGAACAAAAAGCAATGATGTTAGTTTAAAGACTCAGGTGTGCTGGAACAAAATATGACATTTTTAATTGCTTTTTATGCATCTGAAAACTAGACAATGAACAAGGAAGATCAAGGAAGAATAAATACCTCTGAATTGTGTTATGAGGGTGTGAATAAAGAGTATTGAATATACTTTAAATTGCAAAAAGAAGAAACAAATCTATCTTGAATAAAATGTGATAGGGGTATCCCTTAGAGGCAAAGGTAGTAATTTCTCAATCTGTCTAGAGTGACCAGATAATATCCATACACATACAAGAAGTCCAGTGAATACCACCATCATTCATATATATGCACCAACAACCAGAACCAAAGAGGAGTAAAATGACTTTTACCAACTTTTGGTGTCAGAGATTGATTGTGAGGATATGTTCATAGAATTACTATGAGTTATAGTTGACTCAGTGTCATCTAAATAAGAGAAAAACAAATAATGGGAAATTGTGATCATAAAATTTTAGTCAAGCAACATAATAGTATGCCTAATCACAAAGAAATTGAGCAGTGACAAGCTTGATTTGAATCAGTAAGCTTTTAAGTCAGGCCATAATCACAGCCCATGTCTTTTCATAAGCATGTGCACACCTTTTGCTTGCTAATAATTTTCTTATCCAAAAAAATTGAGCAAAAATCCCAATGTTGTTGTTTTTAGCAATTTTCCCAAATATTGTATAAATTTGTCTATTATTTAATTGGAAGACTGGGATAACTAAAATTAAAATTATTTGTCTATTAAATATAATTAGAAGAAAATATATATAATTTAAAAGTGTAATTATACTAAGTAATACCTTAGAGAACGTGTTTGAAATTTTTTTATAATATCCAGAATAAGTGATTAAAATGACTTTCCAGCAAATAGATATGATCATCTAAGTACCACTTGAGAATGATTAACAGTTATTTCAACACTTAATCTCTAGAAAAGTTAATATTTATATGTCAATATGCATCTCTACTGAAGCTGGAGATATAATGATTGAATTTTGCAAAATCAATGACCTATTCATTGCAAATACATGATATAAGAAACATAAATGTAGATTATACACATGGATTTCACCTGATGGTATGCATAGGAATCAGATTGATTACATCTGCTGAAAAAAACACTGGAGAAGCTCAATATCAACTGTGAAAACTAGGCCAGGAACTGATTGTGGAATAGACCACCAGCTACTCAATACACAAGTTCAAGCTGAAGCTGAGGAAAATTAAACCGAATCCACGGGAACCAAAATATGACTTTGAGTCTATCCC
>NW_006399751.1:19874374-19876268 GCF_000299155.1 Elephantulus edwardii | reverse complement strand
ATTGGTCTAGTGGTGAGAATTTTTGTGTTCTTGACATTGAACCTCAGTCCATATTGAAGGCTGCAGTACTTGAGCCTCTGCAGTAAGTGCATGAGGTCCTCCTCAGTTTGAACAAGCAGGGTTGTGTCATATACATAACACAGATTGTTGATAGATCCCTGTCTGGATTACAGCACGGGATGACAAAGAAAAATATTACAATGAAATGTGCAAAAAGCTCGAGTAGGAAAATCAATAGGACCGAACTCGTTCAGCATTTCTTAAGCTCAAGAAACTGAAGAACAAATTTAAAACTCGAGTTGCTATAATCAAGGATGCTTTAGGCAGAATATTAAGTGATCCAGGAAGTATTAAAAGTACATGGAAAGAATATACTGAGTCACTGTTTCAAAAGGAGCTGGCAGACACAGAAGAATTTAATGAAACAACATATGAGCAAGAGCCTATGGTGATAAAGTTAGAAGTTCAAGCTGCTTTGAAGGAAATAGCAAAAACTTAGGCCCCAGGAATAGATGGTATACCAATTGACATATTTCAGCTAACAGATGCTGCCGTGGATGTTTTCACCAAGTTGTGCCAAGAAATCTGGAGAACAACCACTTGGCCAACTGACTGGATAAAATCTATATTTGTCCCCATTCCAAAGAAGGGTGACCCAACAGAGTGTGAAAACTATAGAATAATATAATTGATTTCACATCCAAGTAGGATTCTACTGAAGATTATCCAAAAAAGACTGGAACAGCACCTCAGCAGAGAACTGCCGAAAGTCCAGGCTGGATTTAGAAGGGGTTGTGGTACTAGGGATATTATAGTTGATGTTAGACGGATCTTAGCTGAAAGCAAGGAATACCAGAAGAATGTCTATCTGCGTTTCATTGACTGTGCAAAGGCGTTTGACTGTCTGGATCATAACAAACTGTGGCTGACTCTGAGAAGAATGGGCATCCCAGAACACTTGATCGTTTTAATGCAAAACCTATACGTGGACCAAGAGGCCGTCATCAGAACAGAGCAAGGAAACAGTGCAAGGTTCAAAATTGGGGAAGGCGCATGCCAGGGATGTGTTCTTATCTCTATACCCTTTCAACCTGTAGGCAGAACAGATTATCCAAGAGGCTGGGCTCTATGAGGAGAAGTGTGGAGTCAGGATTGGTGGAAGATCTATTAACAATCTGCGTTATGCAGATGATACAACCCTGCTTGCTGAAACTAAGGAGGACCTGACATGCTTGATGCGGAGGGTCAAGGATTGCAGCATTCAGTATGGATTGAAGCTCAATGTCAAGAAGACAAAGATTTTCACCGCTGATCCAATTGGCAGCATCAGGATGGATGGTGAAGAGATTGAAATTGTTAACAACTTTAGTCTGCTTGGCTCCGTGGCCAACACTGTTGGCACCACTAGCCAGGAAATCAAAAAGCCTATTGTGATGAGAAAGTCGGCTGTTAGGGACCTCTCCAGGGTACTGAAAAGCAATGGTGTCACTCAGGAGACTAAGGTGTGTCTGATACAGGCCATGGTCTTTGCAATCACTTGTTATGCATCAGAGAGTTGGGCAGTGATTAAGGAGAAGAGAAGGAGAATTGATGCATTAGAGCTGTGGTGCTGGAGAAGAGCATTGAATGTACCCTGGACTGCCAAGAAAATAAACAGATTCATCCTGGAAAGGATTAAACTAGGCTGTTTCTTGGAGGCAAGGATTCTGAAGCTTCGTCTGACATACTTTGAACATGTTGTAAGGAGGGAGAGGTCCTTGGAGAGGGACATCATGCTTGGGAGGGTGGAGGGACGGCACAGAAGGGGAAGACCCTCTATGAGGTGGATTGATTCAGTGACTGGGGTAATCAGGATGGGTCTGTCAGAGGCAGTGAGATTGGCACAGGATAGAGC
>NW_006399751.1:19872882-19874274 GCF_000299155.1 Elephantulus edwardii | reverse complement strand
GTGGACTTACTTTTCCTCAACTTCAGCTTGAACTTGCATATAACTAGTTGGTGGTCTGTCCCACAATTAGCACCTGACCTGATTTTCACTGCTGATATTGAGCTTCTCCAGCGAATCTTTCCACAAATGTAATCGGTTTGATTCCTATGCATACCATCAGGTGAAATCCATGTGTATAGCCTGTGTTTATGTTTCTTATAAAAGGTATTAGCAATGAATAAATCATTGAATGTGCAGGACTCTATCATTCTATCTCCAGCCTCATTTCCCTCACCTAGCCCGTGTTTTCCATCTACTGATCCTTCTTCCCTGTTCCCAACTTTTGAATTCCAGTCACCCATTACTATTAATGCATCTTGATTGCGTGTTTGATCAATTTCTGACTGCAAAAGTTGGTAAAAATCTTCTATTTCTTCCTCTTTGGCTCTAGTTGTTGGCTCATATATTTGAATTATAGTGGTATTCACTGGACTTCCTTATATGCATATGGATATTATCCTGTGGTTTACCACATCGTATTTCAGGATAGATCTAGAAATGATTTTTTCTTTTAAATTTTGAAACCAACCCTATTTTTTCTCACCTTTTAATCCCCAGAATAGTAAATCATATAATCATCTGATTCAAAATGGCCCATGCCAAGCCATCTCATTTCACCAATACCTAGTATGTCAATATTTATGCATTCCATTTATTTCTTAACAATGTCCAATTTTCCTACATTCATGCTTCTCACATTCCACGTTCCAATCACTAGTGTCTCCTTACAGCTGTTTCTCTATATATACAAATATATATATACTTAACAGTATATGACTACACATATACATTAATTCTTACTCAAGTAAATTATTATAATTAAAGTGGAAAGAGCTGGAGTTGAAAATCAAAAGAACTGAGTTTGCTCAACATTTTTAGGCTGAAGGAACTAAAAAAGAAATTCAAGCCTCGAGTTACAACACTTAAAGATGCTTCGGGCAGAATATTAAATGATCCATAAAGCATTAAAAGAAGACAGGAGGAGTACGCAGAGGCACTATACCCAAAATAATTGGCTGACACAGAAGAATTTCATGAAACAACAAATTATCAAGAGGCAATGGTGATAAAGGAGAAAGTTCAAGCTGTTTGAGAGAATTGGCATAAAGCAAGCCCCAGGAACTTATGGGGTACCAATTGACATATTTCAGCCAACAGAAGCTTCCTTGGATATGCTCATTAGGATGTGCCAAGATCTCAATGACAACTACCTGGCTAACTGACTAGAAGAAATCCATACTTTTTCCATTTCAAAAAAATTTGGCCCAACTGAATTTGTAAACTATCAAACAATATCTTATATAACAACAGAATACAACAGAATCTTATATATAGATATATTTTATTTATATA
>NW_006399751.1:19867313-19872782 GCF_000299155.1 Elephantulus edwardii | reverse complement strand
AAATGTTTATGAAAATTAATAAAATATAATTATAGAAAAAAAAAAGAAAGTAATAGTTTCTTAACATTCAAGGTTTTTAAGACATTTAAAACAATAGTAATATAAAAAATACAAATCAAAGAATTGGTTTCTAGTTAAATTCTGATTCATATTCATCTTTTTTTGTTGTGTTTGTCGAATACCATCAAACCATCTGACTCACACTGGCCCTAGAAATAAGGGATCAAAATCATGCATGACTCTGCTCCATCTCAATCTTCACTACGTGTAAGCCTATTACAGCAGTCAGTGTCAACCCATCTCATGAAATTTCTTTCACTGACACTTTACCTTTCTGATCATGATAGGCTTTTTCACGGAAAGGCTTCTTCCGATGAGATACCCAAATATGTGACAGTTGTTGTTATGTGCAGTCAAGTCACCTGTGACTCAAGGTAACCCTATGTAAAACAGCCCTAAACCCTGCTCTGTATTGTGTCAATCTCACTGTCTCTGACACACCTACCCCAGTTACCCCAGTCACTGAATCAATCCATCTTGTCCAGGTCTTCGTCTCCTGCACTGTCCCTCCACCCTCCCAAGCATGACATCCCTCTCCAAGGACTGGTTCCCTCCTTGCAACATGGCCGAAGTATGTTAGATGAAGCTTCAGAATCCTTGCTTCCAAGGAGCAGCCTGGTTTAACCTTTTCTAGGATGAACCTGTTCATTTTCTTAGCAGTCCATGGTATATGCACTAGTCCTATTTCTGCAGAATAATTTGTTTGCAACCCATCTAAGTCAGATTTATTTGTTATTTTGGTCATCAACGGTATATTAAATATTCCTTGCTGACATAATTCAAAGGCATGGATCTCTCATCACTCATCTCATTGCCATTGTATCACTCTCATCTCCTAGTGACCTTCCATGGGCTGTACGTAACAGGAGAAATGTAAACATAATTGCCCTGCATTGCGTGCCATTGGGTTAGCAGTGCACTTCACTGCACACCACATATTGAGAAAAGTCCCATATAGTTATTTTTTAAAATAAAAAAACAAACAATTAAACCAACCTTAAATATTATTGCTGTTCAACTGAAACTGACTCGTAGCTCTGTCCTGTTGGCTTTTTCAGGCTACATGTAGCTTCACTTTTCTCAAAACAGATTTGCTTGTTCTCTTGGCTCACTCACTTACTCATTGAAATGAAGTGAGAACCAACTCAAGACTACCATACCACGGGCTCCGAGGGTGTAAATGTCATGGGAGGAGAATACTTATCCTTTTGTCACAGAGCTCCTGCCTGACTTCAGCTGTCAAAGAGGCAAAGCTGTTGAACACAAATTCATACATACCATACCTCAAAACTCTCAGTTCTTCTTCCGTCTTCTAGATTCATTGTCCAACTTTTGCATGCATACGAAACAATTGAAAATGTCATGGCTTGGGCTAAGTGCACCTTAGTCCTTAAACTCATATTCTTACACTTTAGCACTTTGAATAATTCCTTGACAGCTCTGCCCAAGGAAATGTGTCTTTTGAGTTTTTTAGCTGCTACTTTTGTGTGTGTATTTGGATTCCAAGGACTGATCTCTTCTAACAATATTCCCAAAATGTGTGAGATGAAGCTTTGCCCTAGTTACTTCTAAAGAGAACCCTGGTTATACTTTCTACAACACATACAAGTTTGTTCTCTTGGCAGTCCATGGGATATCCTGCAGTCTTCTTCAACACAATTCAGAAGCATATCTTACTCTTCTGTCATCTTTATTCACTGTACATAAGGAGTAATTGAAGAAACTATGGCTTGAATAAGGTGCATCTTTGTCTTTAAAATAATATTTTTGCTACTTAGAACTTGAGAGAGGTCTTTGTCAGTAGATTTTCCCAATGCTGTACATCTTTTCATCTCTTTTTAAATTATTATTAAATTTTATTAGTTTTAATGAACATCTTTCCATCTCTTGACTACTGATATCAAGGGTATTGATTGTTGATCCAAGCAAGATTAAATAACTGGCATTTTCAATCTGTTTAGTGGTAGATCCTTACCACTTTCAGTGGTAAATATTAGCTTTCAGTACTAAATGGAACTATAAAGCACTTAGTAGGATATTTAATTCATTTAATCATAGTAATTTTTTTAATTTAATATAATCATTCATGTAAAAAATCAAGCTGTATAAATAATTATATAATTGCATTCTAAATTGTACAATTATAAAATAATATTTTAATAATTCTTTGGTTTCTTTAGGGAAGGCTCTTTTATAATTCATATATAGTATAGAAAAGTGGTAGAAATAATTTTATCAAGTATGGTATCATTGTTCATGTTCTGAAGATATTAGCAATATTATAAAGATACATGAGAAGTTAAGATAATAAGGAAAGAGCATAGTTGAGGTAAATTTTATTTATGTGAAACCACCACTCAGCAGGTATTTAAACTCTGATGTGATTAAAGGAGTTGGAGTTAACATAGTATTTTAACCAATATGAAGGAATTGTTATAATGAAATAGCCTGGGGGGGGAAGTTGAATTTAAGCTCTGCTAGTTATTGACTATATAGATGACTTTGAAAACTACAAAATCCTTTGTCTTAATTTTTTCATATTTCAAACAAAGTTTATACTTCTTAGAAGTACTCACTGGACTCTATGAAAGCAGAATCTCAAATTTATGAAAGTTAAATATGATAGCACACACACACACACACAAAATATTGTTTCTAATGGTTTTAATAGCAGAGATTTAAATGTATTCTTGTTTCTAATATTTTAAGTCTTGGAATTTGCAAATTTACTATAATCTAGTAAAACACAGCTTCTTATATACAATTTTTAGTAGCTTAGAATGGACAAATCCAATAAGAATGATTTAATGTCATAATTATTATCAGTATTATATAATGTTCTGCTAACATTTCTGAAAATGCAAATGTCAACCTCATGATCCATCTTGAAGATTTAACTTTCAGTAAGTGAGGTTTTAAAGGATAAGTATTAATCATAATGGCAGAGCTAAGTCATTAATTTTTAACATTTCTAAACTCACTACAATACTCTCATTATGTAGAAAAGAATAGAAGGGGAAAGAACAAAAAAAGTATTTAATATAACACAAGATTTACTGAGAAAACAGATAGGTCTAACTGACGTAAGAAATCTTGTTGATGTAGTAAAATAACTTCCTCCATAAGCATCTAAGGAAACTCTGGTGGCCTAGTGGTAAGAAGTTATACTGCAATCCTGATTGCAAACAGCTTGAATCCATCAGCACCTCCACAGGAGAAGGATGGGTAATTTCTTCCTTTGTGATTAACTTCCTCTAAAAGCCCACTGGAAGGTCAGCTAAAGGTTTCAACTTGATAGTACACAACAATAATTACTCTCTAGGTAGAAGATTTAGGGCAATGTTTTAATATAATATTACATTTAAATGTTATTTCTGTGTATTAAACATTAAGAAAGCACTTATACATATCGATTAAAAAATGCAGTCCAAATTTTACAATATAGGAAAATGATTTATATTCAATGAATATTTAATAACAAATAATAAAGTTTTGTGTTAGAATGTAAGCACCTAGAGAAAAAAAAATCACAGTATGTGAGGCTGAGCACTACATAAAATAATACGTATTAGGGAGTCCTCTGTTACTCTCTGATTTCAGCTAAGATCCGTCTATAATTTGCTTTAATATCCCTAGTACCATTGCTTCTTCTAATCTCAGCCCACATATCCAGCAGTTTTTGCTGATGTGTTGTTCCAGTCTCTTTTTGGATGATTTTCAGCAGGATCCTGCTTGCATGCCATATCAATGACAATGTTAGCTAATTTCCACATTCTCTTGGGTCACCTATTTTCTGAATGGCAAGAAATGTAAATCCCTTCCAGTCAGCTGTCCAGCTGGTTGTCATCCAGACTACTTAGCACACATATATACACAATTACTAAATCAACACCATCAAAAACTGACATATATTTATATATAGCCATATTGAGTATATGAGAAATATGTATTTGAAAAGTAAGACTCAAAGTTCTATGAAGTATATATTTTTTGTTTCTTCTTTAAATTGTATGGATTTTTATTTTATTTTTAATATATATTCTATAAAGGTATAAAATTTAGTGCTATTATATATTTTTATATGCTTATCCTTGTACAAATGCTATGAAATCTCAATTTATAACTTTGTTAATATTCTTTGTGCTAGTATCACTTTATTCAACATAAAAATTGTCACTCAAATTCTCTTCTGTTTAATGGTATGTTTCTTTTTAGATCTTTATTTTTAAACCTCTATTTTCCATTTCGTTTCATTTTGTTGTTTTTATTTTATTAATGTCATATAATGAGTATGTTCATCTTTTCTGTTAATGTCTGATATTTTAGTTGTGATCTTTGTACCATTTATATTTAACATAGTAATTATGTACTTGGATTTTAATATAGAGTTACAATTTTTTATTTGCCTTATCTATTATTTATCTTTTTAATTTTACAATGATTGATTAACCTTAAATTATTTTTTCTATGTTTCCTACTTTTATCAATTATATCACTTTACATTTTTTAGATTTTTTCCTAAGTAATATTGTATGTAGCTTTGCTCCACACTGTATTATCAAATAATATCATGCCACCTGATGTGTCATGAAAGAACCTTACGACACTATCTTTAAATTTTCTCACAAAATGATCCATGCCATTGCTTCATAAAGATTATTTCAGCTATGTAATAAAACTATATAATGCATTCCTATTAGTTTCTCTGATTAGTATAGTCCATTGTCAATTAAAAGAAAATAAAAGGAAGACAAGATGAATTTTACTTCCTCTAAATCACACATATCTGCTTGTCTTCATTTTTCTTCCATATGAAACTCTATTTGACATTAACTTATGACTATACAATTCTTTTTAAGGCATATTATAATGAATTCTTTCTCATAGATTCCTTTGTCTAAAGTTATATTAATACTCTTTTAATTTTTTATAATAATATGAAATGGAACTCAACGTCAAGAAAACAAAGATTCTCACTAGGTCAATTGCAAGCACAAAGATAGAGGGTGAAGAGGTTGAGATTGTTGACAGCTTCTGTTTGCTTGGCTCCACAATCAACGCTCTTGGTAACAACAGCTAGGAAATCAAAAGACAAATTGCATTGGAAATACTTGCTGTCGGGAACCTCTCCAGAGTACTAAAAAGCAACGATGTCAGTCTGGTGACTAAGGTACACTTGATCTAGGCCATGGATTTGCAATTACTTGCTATGCATCAGAAATTTGGACAATGACTAGAAATAAAAGAAGGGGAATTGATGCCTTTTTTTTAAAATTTAGGTTGTTTATTTTTCGTTTCAATGAACATCTACAGAGATCCTGGGATTCCATTCATTCATTGTTGCATCCTTCTCCCCGCACAAACCCCTCCCCCTTCCCCCCCTCTTGCTCCTCTCCTTGAAAAGCAAAA
>NW_006399751.1:19852224-19861832 GCF_000299155.1 Elephantulus edwardii | reverse complement strand
ATGTCTCTCTGTGTTTCATTAAATATGCAAAGGCATGTGGATCACAACAATTTGTAACTAATCTTGAGAAGAATTGGAATCCTAGACACTTGATTGTGCTTATTTTAGACCTACTTTTGGACCTGGAAACAGTTCTCAGAACAGAGCAAGGAAACACTGCATGGTTCAAAATCAGGAAAGGATTGTGTTTTGATACCTTTTCAATGTGCAGAACAGATCATTTGGGAGACTGGTCTTTATGAGGAGAAATGTGGCATTAGGATTGGAGGAAAACTCATCAACAACCTGTGATATGAAGATGATACAACCTTGCTTGCTAAAACGGAGGAGGAACTGAGGCATTTGCTGCAGAATATCAAGGACTGCAGCCTACAATATGGATTGAAGCCCAACCTAAAAAAGACACAGGTTCTCACCACTGGGCTAAATGGCAGTACCGTGATAGATGGAGAAGAGATTGTGCTTATTAGCAATGTCACCTTGCTCAGCTCTACAATCAACACTCTTGGTATCAACAACCAGGAAATCAAAAGACAAATTGTTTTGGGAAAACCTGCTGTAAGGATCTCCCCAAAGCCCTAAAGAGTGAGGATGGCAGGTGCACCTGATCCAGGCCATGGTCTTTGCAATTACTTGATATGCATTAGAGAGCTGGACTATGGCTAAGGATGATAGAATTGATGCCTTTGGGTTGTGGTGCTGGAGGAGAGTATTCATCATACCATTGAGCACCAGGAGAACAAATTGATCAGTCCTGGAGTGGGTAAAACCAAGTTTTTCTTTGGAGGCTAGGATTTTGAGGCTCTGTCTGACAAATTTTGGTCATGTGGTCAGGGGAACGAGTTCTTAGAGAAAGACATCATGCTTGGAAGGTTGGAGGGATAGCACAGGAAAGAAAGAGGCAAATGGAGTTAGGTGTGTTTGAGTCAGTATGATTGGTTCAGGATAAGGCAAGGTTCATAAGTTCATAAGGTTGTATTGTACATAAGAGTTGATAAGGTCAATAAGAGTTGAAGGTCACTTGATGGCACATAACAACAACAACATACATGCCCATCTATAATAAAATTTGACAGTTCAAATCCACCAGCTGCTCCTCAAAGAGATGGTAATCTGCTTTCATAAAGAATTCAGCCTTGAGAACCCTATGCTGTTATGTTGTTAATTATCATAAAATTGAGTTCTACTCATAACAATACTATGAACAACAGATCTGTGCCCTGTCCTGTCATGTGCCATCATCACAATCTCTGAAACACTCCAGTTTATTGTTGCAGTGACTGTGTCAAGCTGCCTTGTTCTTCCTCTCATTCGTTGTCCCTCTGCCTTTCTAAGGATGGTGCTCTTCTCCAAGAAATAAACTCTCCTAGAAAAATGGTCAAAATACGCGAGAAGAAGCTTCATCATCTTTGCTTCCAACAAACATGGTGCTAGCACATTCTCCAGCACATATTTGTTGGTTCTTTTTGCAGTCCATAAGATATTCAGCACTATTCTTCACCATCACAATTCTAAGGCATCAACTCTTCTGTCATCTTTAGTCATTATATAGCTCTCAGATACACAACAAATGACTGAAAAGACTATGGCTTAAATCCAACACACCCTATTCCTCAAACTGACAACATTGTTCCTCAATAATTTAAAGATATCTCACACTACAGACTTTCCCACTGACATATGTCTCCTGACATAGAAAACTCAGTTGTAATCTGTTCAGTGGGGTGACTATGTGTAGGAATAAACTCAACAGCAATAACGTTTATCAGTGACTACGTCCATTTTTAAGTCCAGTCTACAGATACTTACTGTTGTCCTGATTTTAATGTCTTCCTTTTTAATGTGGCTTCTTTCATGTGCTAGCGCTCCCCTAAAATTCTCCATCTTTTTTTGCACAATTTCAAAGTTTACTCTAAACTTTTTAATATATATTTGAAATTTTAAATTTCATATCTCATCATTTCAAAATCAAGATACCTAAATCACTTCTTCCAGTAAATATATTGATAGATTTATCTCCTGAAAATTGACTATCTTTGCTTCCTTGAAAGTCTTATATATTTTAATTGATGGCTAGTAAATAAATATATATATATACGACTTAGAACCTAACTTGCCTCCAAAATTGCATTTACTTCTTTATTCATCTCTTATGATGAATTGAGCAAATCTAAATAGAAACTGAACTGTGTTTGTGATTTTTATCATATCTGTGGTTACTTCCAGGAGCCCATAATTGTCCCACTGCTAATTTAAAGGTGAAAATTATGACAATATTCTTCCATAAAGTTTATAACTATAGAAACACTATAAGACAATTCTACTCTACTGTGTAGATTTCTATTAGTTATAGTTGTTTAGATATCAATGGGATAATGTGTTGAGGGTTCCTCAGTGCTTTTGTGTCTCTTACTCATAGCAAAGACACAATGTCTCTTTATGAGTAGTTGCGGTTTTGTGATGCAGGCTTTTTTTTTTTCTCCCAAAATACACTTTTGGCATAAGCAGATTTCCCACTTTGTCCTACAGAAGGTAACTTTTACTGGATTAGTCACAGTAACATTACCTTTTGCCTGAGATAAGAGTCAGAAGAATTCCTTTGCCTTTAGATGATGATTTTTACCTCTAACACTGATCAGTGATATTATCAGCTTGTTTGGTAATGAGCCAGGCCCTCTTAGGTAAATCTTCAGTCATTCAACTCTCCTGCCTTCCACCACTCTTCCTACAATCCAGCATATTCAGCCGCGTGTTTGGGAGGATTTATATGCAGATAATATTATGGAGAAAAAGAAGAAGGGACATTTGAAATGTTTCACCTACAATTTCTGTCTCATATATTTAATTCTCCATTTGTCCAAAAGAAACATATTTTTCAATAGATTGCCCCCTGAAATTAAAATTTTTTTAAAAAATCAAAATTTCAATTGGTATATCAGGCAGGTAACACTGCACTTGATATGAAAGAAATGGTGATTATGCATTATATGGTGATAAATAGATTTAATATTTTAAAAATATCATTTTTACTCATGTATTTTATTCTATTTTCTAATGAGAGTAGCTTGCAAATATTTCTGTTTTTCTCACAGATTTAAGCCTCTTGAAATAATGATCATTCATTTAGTCATGCAATTGACACTTATGCTTAGCAATATCTGCTTCCAAAATAGGTTCTTAGCTAATATATAATTAATTTAAAAATGTGCTTTATGTTAATTGATGATAATTGTTTTCAACAATATAATTTTCAGAAGCATCATTTTCAGGACCTTTTAAATAAAGCACAGCAATTATCATTAATTTGTGTTTGAATTCTTAAAACCACTTGTTCTTGTATTTTATTTACTTCTAGATGATGTTATAGAATTTATCCTAAGAGTTTTGATATAATACTCTTTTAAGAAAATCTTAGATATCTGTACTTTACCTCTTTAAATTTGTAACTGGACTGTAGTTTGGTACAACATTTTACAATTTCTCACTGGTTTATTATTCGTGGATGAATGAAAGGTCATCAATTTTTAAATTGAAAGTGCTAATCTCTCATTTAGAAATTCATAAATGGGTAATTTACTTTGGGGGGTAAGCATAACCAGTATTTTTAAGATGGTTGATTAAAATATTATTTTCATTATTAATTCTAAAATAGAGAAGATGAACAATGTGAAAGAAGGTTGTAAATTGATTTTTCTTAGAATGTTCTATGAAAATATAGTTTTGTTACTGTAGAGAAATCCAATTGATTCTTGCATGTTGATCTTGTATCCTGGTACTTTGCTGAATTGGTCAACTAGGTCCAGTAGTTTTTTTTAAAAGAAAATACAGAACTGGACCTGAGAAAAACAATACCCTTCACAATAGCCAATCACAAGATTAAATATTTAAGAGTAAACCTAATCAGAAGCACAAAGGATTTGTTCAAAGAAAATTCCAAAACATCATTACAGGAAACAAAACTTGAACTGGAGAGGTGAAAGAATATCCCTTGCTCATGGATAGGAAGACTCAATATTGTGAAATGACAATACTACCAAAGGTAATTTACATGTTCAATGCAATCCCAAAACAAATGCCAATTCCATTCTTTAACAAGATAGAAAAGGCACTCTCCAATTTCATTTGGAATGAAAAGAGGCCCAGAATAAACAAAGCACTCCTTAAAAAGAGAAACAAGGTAGGAGGAATCTCACTCCGTGATTTTAAAACCTACTACACTTCCTTGGTGGTCAATACAGTGTGGTACTGGTACAATGACAGACACATAGATCAATGGAATAGAATCAAGAATCCAGAAATCAGCCAGTCTACCTATGGTCAACTTATTTTTGACAAGGAGATGAAATCAGTTAAGTGGGGAAACAATAGCCTTTTTAACAAATTGTGTTGGCAAAATTGGAAAACTATCTGCAGAAAACTCAAACAAGATCCATGCCTCACTCCATACACAAAAACCAATTCAAAGTGGATTATGGACCTAGCACTAAAACCAAGGACTATAAACTTCATTAAAGAAAAGCTTGGAAGATCTCTAGAAGTCCTAATCCACAACATAAACAGTCTTCCAAGCATCCTGGAAAACCTACAACCAGGAGAGGATAAAATAGATGAATGGGACCTTCTAAGACTTAAATCCACATGCACATCCAAAAACTTCTCCAACAAGGTAAAAAGGGAAGCTATAGATTGAGAAAAAATATTTGTTAATGACATGTCTGACAAGGGACTTATTTCTAGAATTTATAAAATACTTAAGCACCACAACAAGATAAATAACCCAATTGAAAAACGGGCACAGGATATGAACAGACACTTTACGAAAGAAAGAATTCAATGGCAAATACATTAAGAAATGTTCAAAATCCCTAGCTCTAAGAGAGATGCAAATCAAGGTAACTATGAGATACTATATTACCCCAGTAATAATAGCAAAATTTAGCAGAAAAGCAAACATGAAATGCTGGCAAAGTTGTGGAGAAACTGGAACCCTTAGTCACTGTTGGTGGGAATGTAAAATGGTGCAACCACTATGGAAGGCTTTATGGCACTTTCTCAAAATATTGCAAATAGAAATACCATTGGACCCAGCAATTACACTACTGGGAATTTACCCTAAAGAAATCATAGCTGACACCCAAGCAGATATATGCACATCCACGTTTATTGTGGCTTTGTCTGCAATAATAAAGAGCTGGAAACAACCCAAGTGCCCATCAACAAACGAATGGATAGAGAAGCTCTGGTATATTCACACAATGCAATACTATGCACCATTGAAAAACAAGGAACTCATGAAATATTATGCAAAATGGATAACCCTAGAAAACATTATGCTGAGTAAAATATCTCAGTCACAAAAGGATAAATAATGTATAGGGTCACTGTTGTAAAGTGGGACAGAGATCAGGGTTGAAGAAAGACAGAAAAGGAGGTGAGAAATGATGCATATTGCATTGAGACAGATGAGGAAGATATCTGTTTAAAAAAGGTATTCTTGTCATTACACAATTCCAGAGAGAAGGCTGTGTAGTAGAGTGACATGACAAAGATATGTGAAAGCTTCGAAATTCTCCAAGGAGAAACTTGGTTTCACCCACTCCAAGACAGATCTATTTATTTTGGGGGCAGTCAATGGTCCAGTATCACAACTCAAAGGCATCAATTCTTCTTCTATCATCCTTAGTCATTGCCCAGTTCTCTCATGCATTGCATGTAATTGAAAAGATCATGGGCTGGATCTGGCGCACCTTAGTGTCTAGACTGACATTGTTGCTTCTCAGTACTCTAGAGAGGTCCCTGACAGCAGATTTTTTCAGTTCAATTCATCTTTTTATTTCCTCACTGTTCATACAAAGAATGTTGATTGTGGAGCCGGATAAACTATAACTGTTAACAACCTCATTCTCCTCTCCATCCATTATGGTGCTGCCAGTTGGCCTAGTGATAAAAAAGTAGGCCCATACAATTTAAGTGTGTTTTAACATTAGAACAGCAATGTATTAATCAAACTAAAAGAAAACATGAGAGAAGCAATATGATGTTATAAAATTGTAGAGAAAGTATCTACCCTGATAAAAAACACTTTCAATAGTTAAGAACAGTCTTGATTCCATAGTCCACCACACCTAAATAAACCAAATCCATACCCTTAAAGTTCATTTTGATTCATTTTTAGAGGACTTCTACAACATTAACAAACATACTGTAAAATAGGAAATACTTTCTATCTAAGGTCTATAATTGAGAGGGTGAAACAAGGCTTTTTCGTGGAGGCAAGAATTCTGAAGCTCCGTCTCACATACTTTGTGCATGTAGCCAGGAGGGACCATTCCTTGGAGAAGGACATCATGCTTGGAAGTATGGAGGGACAGCATAATAGGGGAAGATCCTGGATGAGATGGATTGAATCAGTGACTGAAGAAATAGGATTAGGTCTGTCAGAAACAATGAAATTGGCTCAGGATAGGGCAGGGTTCAGAGCTAATGTACATAGAGGATTGCTATATGATTCAGATCACTCGAGGGTACATAACAAGAAGATTAGAAAAATGTCCAAAAAATAAAAAATATCCAATATACATTGTTAGCACTTTGAACATGCATGGTATTGTGTGTTTTAATTTTTTCAGTAATGTAGGAAGAAGAAAAATCATAATGATAACATAGATAGAAACTGTTTTTTACGGATCTAATAATCATTTATAGATATAATATTAAATAAAGTGTATTAAAATATGACAAATAAACTAATTTAGGAAGAGTCAGGATTAATATTTTAAAATAAATTATCTTTTTTTAGATCAGTAACAGAAAACTGAGGTTTAAAGGTAAACTTTATATACATTAGCATCAAAATACAAGAAATACATAAAACGAGAGATATGAAAACTCCTAAGTGTAAATAAACTAGCTATTTCAAAACAAAGTCAATTTCAGAAGGTATAATGTGATTTTAATGAATACTTCATTGGTTTAATTTCAATAATATACTGTGGCAGATATTTTTCTGAATTATATACTTCACAAATTATAAGTTAAATTTATTTTCTGACAGATAAGCCTTATTTCAGCTCATTTATTCAGTTATTTCAGTTCAATTAATTCTAATTTATAGCAATATTCAAAACTATCTTAAATTTTAAGCATACAACTTTAGAATAAATTCAACATGATTGTAGTCTTTCTGCCATGATCATGGTCACTATAGAAAATATTTTGAAAAACAATTTGGAAAACATCAAAAATAACATTTGCAGCAACTTGAGGCAAAGTGGAATATTAATCTGTTCTCTGAAATCACTATGTACTACCATATATAAAAAATATTTCCCTATAAATTATTTCATTGCTCTGTTTTCTATGGAAATGTGACTTTAATTATAGTGTTATAGTTTAAAAGAAGAGTTGCAATTAGAAATAAATAATAGTTTGAAGTGTATGTAGAAAAAGATACTGTCTTTTTGACATGTTTATTATGGCATGAGACAGCATTAAAATAATAGTGCAGATGTTTTTATTTCAGATTCTACAATAGAGGCAAACATAATTTGATGATAATTTAAGGTGGTAATTGGATGAAACTAAATATATTAAATGCAAAGCTGTAGTTGTTTAATAGTTTCTCATGCATAGAGTTTAAATATTTAAGCCAAATTATTTCACTTACCTAAATTTGCTCTTGGTGAACTCAGGCGGTTCATTTAGAGTAACACACCTTAATAGAATTTATTGTGAAACATGGCTATGTGATTTTGATCTATACAGTTAGCTCCATCAGTGTTAAGCAGGATTCTAATGTTATTGTAAACAGTAAATATATTCTCACAGTTTGAAATATGTAATATATTTGCAACTCATACTAGAATATTGTCAACATATATAGGGGAGTTGGAAAGTGGTTTGGTTTTTTTTTTAAATAAATATGCCTTGTTGTATATGAAAATAATTTTGGTAGAAATAGTGAGTTATTAACTGAAATAACCTTTGGCCAGGTTTACTTTTCCTTCCAAATGAATATCTAACTTTGACTACATTGTGTCATATGTTAGCAGAAAAGGAAAATGATATTTAATCGTAAAGGCAGAGTAAAGAAGGGAGAACTGAAAAGTTCAAATAAATGGGGAAATTCTTAAAAGGGCGCTCTGATGGCCTAGTGGCAAGGAGTTATGCCACCAAACCTAAAGGTACCCTGTTAGAATCCAGTTGTTCCATGAGAGAAAGATGGGAAATCACTTTTTCTGAGATTTATAGGCCCTGACAACCTGTTGAAGCAACAGCTAGGAGTTAGTTCCAACTCCTTGGTATGTAATAACAGAAACTGAGAAGGCTTTCAGCTCCTTCCAGGACTTAATAAGGGGCAAAGAGTAATGTTCCCACCAATTCAACAACCATCACAGAACCTCCTACAATCTGCACATTCACAATTTTCTTATATTTATCATAGACTGATGTGGAGAATAAGAAACTAATCTAAAAAAGGAACTGTTAATTGTATGTAAATTGCAAAGACAGGAGATTCCTCATTCTTTAGAGCAACTGGTGGATTCTAACTGCAGCCTCTGGATTAGCTGGTAGCAGTGCAGCCACCAGAGCTCCTTATTATGTGCTAAAACAGACACTAAACACACACACACCCACCAACAAACAAAAAATAACCCACCCAACATAACAAAACAAAAAGCATAAACCAAGTTAACGCTGATTCCTAATGTAGGTCAGACTAAAACATTACCATAGTGATTTCAAAATCTAAATCTTTATGGAACAGATTGCCTCATCTTTTTCAAACAGAGGAGGTGTTAGGTATGAAAGTCAAACTTTTACTTAGTAGTTAAAGATCTTAACCCCAGCATCACTATAGTTCCTAAAAGCACCACATACAGTGAAAAGGAATCAGTACTGGCAGGTTTGACTTCTAGTGTACCAATCCTCTTACTGGAAAAAAATATCTAAAAAGAAATTGACTGTGTAAACATCTTCATGTTAAGTACATGTTTAAATGAAGGCTGTGCTTCAATTTGTCTCTCTTTTTCTCAATTTGATTCTCTGTTTTGGCACTTATAAAGTGGTCCTCCCCTTAATGAAAAATCACCTATAATTAAAGTCACCTTCATGATGAGATCTTTGATGGACAGCTAGTTAGATGACAAGGAGTTGCCTTGTTTTTAGATTTTTTTAATGGTCTCAAGGTTAATTACTTTAAACACTACTTACTCTAATTTACCTTAAATATTTGCTTGGATTTTTTTTTTAAATAATCTCATCTCTACAACCTTTTACATCTCTCCAAGAACTTGCAAATTCATGGGTTATGGAACATAAATAGTTTCTAATTGGTGGGAATAAACTGCACAGAGATAAGAAAAGAGGGGGATTCATGTGGCTCTCAGCTTCTCCTTTGAGCTTGAAGATGAAATGTGGCATTCTCACACCCTCAGTAAAGGTTAGCCACAGGGAATACATATGAGTTTTTATCAAGGCTTGAGAAGGTTACATATTTTTGAAAATTAAGTTTTCATGTTGTTGTGGTTTTGTCTCTGATTCTGATCTAGTTTTAATTAAAAAATTTTGGATGTGTCAGAAACCAGATGACTAATTTTTACTTTATT
>NW_006399751.1:19796117-19851895 GCF_000299155.1 Elephantulus edwardii | reverse complement strand
TGATTTTGGAATTCAGATGCACTCTTATTATTTTATTACTTTATTATATTACTTTATTATTATTGATTTACAGAGAAATGGTTAAATATTAGATACTTCTAAGAATACAGGTTAAGCAAAGACAGTGGACATTTGTTGAAGAGAAAACATTCAGGGGGAAGTATGATTGTTTAACCATCTTAACAAGAATGCAAATTTTAATTAACAATCATAATTTATTTCTCTTCATTATAATGATTTCCTATTACTGTGCAAAATTTTTATAAATATTATGATATTTAATATTTTAAATACAATCTAGGAAATTATTGAGAGAGGAAATATTACTCCACATAATGACCTTTTGTGAATGAAAGGAATATGGACTACTTGCAATTAACAGAGCAAGATAAAACAAAATATTCAAAACAAAAATATTCAAATGATCAATCCAATCCTACAAATTCTCTCTAACAGAAGAACTCAAATGATATTTGTTTGTTTCACTTGTGAAGAATAGTTATCATTTTGGCCCCTAATGGTAAATTTAGGGCTATAGCCAATAACTAAATTCTCACTATTGAATTGGAGGAAGGCACTAAAGTAGATGGTCTAAAATGTGCTCATTCTTAATACTGATGTATCTTTCTTTCTTTTTCTTTCTTTCTTTCTTTCTTTCTTCCTTTCTTTCTTCCTCTCTTTCTTTCTTTCTTTTTTTGAAGGAACATACAATATAAAAAAAAGAAATCACATAATCCAATTTAATAATTTTATTCGCAATATAAACAATAATATTTTCAAAGAGGACAAGAACTCACCCACTGAATTATTCAGATTTTCCATGAATAGAAATTGTTGTTAACATCCCTCAAGTTGCGTCTGTACTTGTCAACCCTGTGGGTGCTCCTTATGCAACAGAGATTGTAAGGGTGGTGTAGGGTAAGACAATACTGCATTCTGCTGTATATAGGGTCACTATAAGTAATACCTGACTCCGTGTCGCCTAAAATAACAACAAAAAGTACGTTATAAAACCAAATCATAAAGTAACTATTTTTATATTATGTTAGTCAACCCACTGCCATTGAGTTGAATCCAATTGAAAGTGACCTTCCATCAGGCTTCCCAGGCTGCAAATCTTTATGTGAAGAGACTGTCACTATTTCTCTATGAGTTTGAGCAATGGATATGTGTATCAGAGCTTGATACATAAGGAAAAAAAAACATTGATGTCTTTGGGTTGAAGAATAGTACTGAGTATCTCACGAATTACCACAAGAACAGACAGATTTGTCTTTGAAAAGGCACCAGAATTCTCTTCAGATGCAGGGATGATTAAGTTTGTTTCATATACTTTGGACATATTGTTGTCATGTGGTCTCAAATCACCTACGACTCGTAGCCACCTTATGAACAACTGTTCTGAATCCTGCCCTATCCTGAGCCAACCTCTCTGATACACCTGACCTCAGTGCCATAGTCACATGTTGTTAGGAAAGGCTTGTACATAAGCTCACTATGAGTCACAGGCGACTCTATAGCACATAACAACAACAACAACAACAACAACAACAAAATATCTTGAAAAGGGACATCATGCTTGGAAAGGTGAAGGGTCAGTGAAGAGGAAGATGATTTTTGGTGAGATGGATTAATACAGTGACTGAGGCAATGAACTCACATCAGAGATAATGACACAGGATCAGTCAGGGTTCAGGTCTGTTGTTGATACGGTTGCTATGAGTCTACCGTACTCAATATAACATTTACATACTGACATAATAACTACTTATCAACTACAACAACAACCACCTTCTGTTTAGCAGGTCCAAATTCTTTTTACTATGCCAACAGATGATTGCTATATAATAACAAATGATATAGAGTTGTTTTGCTTTTCCAACTCCAGATCCTTGCACATGCCATGATAGTACTTTGCTTTATCTTCCTGTACTTCCTTTTGAAATATTTTATTTAGGTCCATAATTTCTTCCCTTTGCTTTGGATTCTTGGTGTTGTAATGCAATAATAAGTATCTCTTCTGACATGCACGCTAGTCCACCTTTGTTTGCATTCCAAAATACAAAGTGATCCAGTAAGTTTTGGGAATGATTGGACAATATCATTAATATTATTTTCAAGTACAATCTTGTTGAACATGATTCAAATCCAGCTATATCCATACGTGAGAAACATAGCCTTACTTTTTCTTTTTATCAGTAGCCAAGTAAATCCCTGCCCACTTTGAGTTTAGGATTGAGAACATGTTCACATTTGGCACCAGCAAGTTGGTCTATTATTTCTCTTTGTTTTCAATACAATACCGTTGTATTGTTTGTTACCATAGAATCAACTTTATCATATTAGCAAACTAATGTATAACAGAAGTAAAGATTCTCAGGTCTTGTACCATCACTAAGATGTTTTATATTTTTAAGGCTGCTGTTGAGGCCTTTATAATTTTCCAGTCTGTGGCACTCATTTCCCAGACCATAGGGAGTAGTGTTCTTTTGTTACTAATAAAGTTTTCCTGGGCTAATTTTCAGAAATAGATCAACAGATTATTTTTATCTAATTGTTTTAGTATGCAAGCTCAACAAATCCTTTCTATATAATCTCTTTAATAAATTTTATATGAATTATATAATATGAGATTATATGTGTATTCTGTTTAATAAAAAATACCTATGTGTAGTTGATAAAACACAAATGGAAATCCTACTGACATTCTATGTCTTCAGTTAAGGCCCATGACATCAGAAATGATATATCTATTGTCAAAACTCTTCTAAATACTTGATATCTTAGTTGTTTATCAATGTTCTAGTTGTTTTTGGATGATCTTCAGCACAATTTTACTTGCAGGTGATATGAAACATATTGTTTAACAATTTCCTCATTTTGTTGGATTGTCTTTTTTGGGAATGGGAAAAGTTATGGATCTCTTCCAGGCAGTTGGTCAGAGGACTAGTCCAAGAAGCTATTGTACAAACAGAGCAGAGGAACACTGATTAGTTAAAAATCAAAGGAGGTGTGTGTCAGAGCTGTGTTCATTCTCCAAACATATTCAGTTCGTGTGCTGAACTTGATAGGGTAGACATCATGAACAAGAAGCTGGCATCAAGGTCAGAGGGAGACTCATTAATAGTCTGCTTTATGCAAACAATTTCAGTAAACCAGCTTGCTTGCTGAAAGGGAGGAGGATGTGAAACACTTGTTATGGTAAGTCAAATTCTATAGTTTTCAATATGGATTAGACTTCAACATTAAGAAAATCAAAAGCTTTACCACTGGAACTTTAGACTACATCATGACAGATGAAGAAAAGAAGACGTTGTCACCATTTTAATCTTGTTTGAATTCACAATGAATGCCTTTGGTACTACCAAGTCAAGAAATCAGAAGACAGGTTATACTGCAAAAATCCGCTGTCAAGGATTTCTCCAAAGTGGTAAGGAGAAACGATGTCAGTTTAAAGACTAAGGTTTATTTTCAGTTACATGATATACATCTGAAAACTGGACAGTGAATAAGGATAAGAGTAGAATAATCTCTGAGTTATGATGTTGGAGAAGAGTACTGAATATCCCATGCTCTGCCAAAAGAACAAACAACCATGTCATGGAGAAAGCACAATCAGAGTACTCCTTAGAGGCAAAAATGGTGAAACTTTGTCTCTTATACTTTGAAGTTGCTATTAGCAGGAGCCAGTCCTGGAAATAGATACCATGCTTGGAAAGGTGAAGGATTAAAGGAGAGGAAGCCCCAACAAGATGGCTTAAAAGACTGTAATAATGGGCTAGAGAATATAAAAAGTTATGAGAAGGGCACAGAATAGGGTAAGGTTCAGATCATTTGTTTACAGGGTCAGTAGAAATGGTAGTTGATGCAACAGCAGCCAATAATGTCTGTTTATTATTGGAAAAAATAAAACAAATGCACAATCATGATATATTTGTGTAGTTGTCATCTGAATGTTTTTCTTTTTCCATTCATGTCACGTCTTTAATATTCATATTTGAGGTTTTGACAGGTAAGTGAAATTGCAGTCAAATCTTAGCAGTCAAATTTCAGGAATGAACAGTGACATAGTGGGCTTTGTTTATTGTCTTGTTCAATGTTAGTTTTAAGGCAAGAATGCAATCAATTTGTGGACAAATATATTTCCGAGCAGATAATCTCTAAAGATCAAAGAAGTCTGGATATATAAGGAAACATCCCAATCATAGAATCGGTTAGTATTAGGGATGTATCTGCTTTTTACTGTCCAGCTCTCCTATGGTTTTTCTTTTTTTGTTTTGTTTTATTAATGCATTATTTGGATTTTTTACTAATAGAGTATGCTTGTCTTTTACAGTTCTATTTGGGAAAAAAAAGGTACTGAGCACAAATGGAATGATGACTAATTAGGTTTCTCTAATAAGTATTCAGGGATCTCTGGTGGCATCGTCCTTAGTAAATTGCATTGCTGTCTGAAAAGCTCATTTCTCTCTAGGTGTGAATCCACCAGTGACTCTGTGGCGGAAACATGAACAGCTTCCTCTCCTGTGATTTATAGTCTCAGAAAGCTGCTGGAGGGTCAGTTATGAGTTTGAACCAAGTTGATGGCAATGGAAAAGCTAACAGGAATTTAGTTATGCTCTTTTTTTAGCTAGGATGACTTCTGTCATCCTTTAAAAGAGAAATTCATTTGACTTTAGAATAAGTTTTTTTAAAACACGTATTTCTTTTTAATTTTCATTAACATGTCACTGGGAAGCATGATCTGACCATTTTTAAATGCCAACGTAATTTATTGGGAGTGTTAATTTCAGTTACTAAGAGAAATAAAACCAAAACAAAAAATCTTCATTAGTTAAAATATTCATAGTGGCATAAACAAATGTGATTGTAGCATGTCATTCAGCTTTTCCTTGGTCATATCCACGTAAAATACATTTAGACAACTCAAGAGACAGGAGCTAGTTGGCTGAAATGCAACTTCAGGTATTACTTCAGTTGATATTTTCCTTAACTTCCACATAAGCCACAATACTAGGACATTCTTGTTGCCCTTAGTATATATTTGTAATCAGGTTATCATATCTATGAATATGTAGATATTATTCACAAGTTATACTAGCAACTAGTTATCCTCCTTATTATATTTTACATAATTAGCATAATCATTTGCATATCCTTGAAAACAAGCCAATTTGCTTCCATGAAATTCTATTAGATAAGAAGCTTCTGAAATGGCCTGCCTCCAGAAGCTCTATGAACATGGAGAAAAGACTAAAGTTATACAAGTGTTCAGGTCTTTTGTTCATAGGGTCACTACGAGTCGTGTATGACTCGACAACACTTAACAACAACAACAACATGGACAAATGTTAGAAAAATGTTACCTAATGTAATTTCAACTACTCCTATTTTATGTAGGTAAAAGAGTGATAAATATTTGTCTAATTAAACCTGAGAGTTTTCAATGTATACAAAATAAAAAATCAAAGTGATAAAGTGTAAAAAAAAAGGATGCTTCCCCCATAGTTCTGTTCATAAGACCTTTTTAAATGCTTCACTCATCTCATAAAAAAATATTTCTCCAAAATATTATTAGTTAACTCTGACGATTTGTCCTTAGAAGTTTTAAAACAGAAAACTCTACATCTCTGACTATATATTTACTTTAAAAAATCCTATTTTACTGTATATTTGAAGTAAAATATAGAAATATGAACAACTAATAATTGTACAAACTTATGTATTACTTTTTACTAACTGAACATACATGTATTGGCAAAAGAATCAGAGAATA
This sequence comes from Elephantulus edwardii, assembly GCF_000299155.1. Classification (NCBI taxonomy): domain Eukaryota; kingdom Metazoa; phylum Chordata; class Mammalia; order Macroscelidea; family Macroscelididae; genus Elephantulus; species Elephantulus edwardii. The sequence continues at coordinate 19,846,119 of NW_006399751.1, read as the reverse complement.
AACTATTATTAGTCCCTCTTTCATCTGTAACTACTAAACTGACTTCTAGTACCATGTATGAGTTTTGTTCTTTTTGAACTTTATATAATTTTATTTCACTAACATTTTATTCTAGTATTGGTATACATTTCTCATCATCTCCTGCTTCCAGCTCTCATTTTTTCCCTTTTAATCACTTTCTATGAGAAATAGAAAATACAAGTTTGGTTATTGAGAAATTAATTATATTAGCCAATTGTAACTTGTTTTTTAACATATCTAATAATTTATGAATATTTTAAAACAAAGTATCTGTGAATAATTAAAAACCAATATGATTATAAATATTCGCTCAAATAAAAAAGAAATTAAATTATAAATAAATAAATTTTGTTGTTGTTATGTTCCAATTATAACCAACCAGTAAGTTTTCAGAGGCAGTAAATCAGAAACGTGGGAGTTCTGGTGGCCTCATGGTAAGAAGCTGTGCTGCAATCCCAAAGGTACATGGTTCAAATCCACCAGGTGCACCACAGAAGAATAGACAATTTTCTCCCTCGTGCTTCACTGCCCCTGTAAACCTACGGGAAATCAGCAGTGGATTAGTTTTAATTTTACATCACACAACAGCAACAATACCAATTACAAGGGAGGATATTACCCATCTCTCTCTCACTCAACAGCTCAAGGATTTGAACTGCAAGACCTTGGGTTAGTAGAACAACTCCTTACCACTAAGCTACCAGGCCTGTCCTATGAGATGATGATTGTTGCTGTTATTGTGTACCGCTCTTGGTGTCTAAGGTCTATCATTCAGATAGATTTCATAGCCAATCATTATTTATTTTGTTCTTAAGTAATTACTGTATTAAGGAAGGAGGATTAGGATGGGGTACAAGCCCCATAAGCTCAGGAGACTTCAGTGCTAGGCACTTTCTCTTGTGGATCACTCCACTAGGACACAGTATCCATCCTGCATCACCCACAGTCACCACCCAGCTACGTCACAACTGACAGTCTAAAGGATCCTGGCTCATTGCTCACCAGTCTCCTTACTACAATCCTGAGATACCCACAGTCGCCAGATAGCTGCACCACAACTGACAGCCTAATGGATACTGACTCATTATGCAGTAGTTTCTCCAAAACCAGCCTGCAAACCTATGATCACGTGAATAATTCTCCTGATGGGTCTGAGTCTTTGGGAGACCTTCTAGTAAATCATTAGATTCAAGGGCCAGAGGAATGGGGCAATTTAGCCATGGATGGAATTGTTACTCTTAGAAATTATGGATTTAAACAACTGGCCCAGCATTTGGGATTGAGTTGACCTGAGACTTTTTATAATCTGCTGCTAATCTTGTTGTTGTGCACGATTGAGTTGGACCTGATCCATAGCTGACCCTCCAGCAGGTTTTCAGAAGCAGTTAATCACACAAGAGGAGATTGCCCAGCCTTCTTCCGCAGAACAGCTGGTGATCGCAAACCAAGTGTTTTTGGGATTGCAGTGCAGCTCTTCTTGCCAGTTGGCCACCATGAATTATAAAAACAATTGTCAAGTTGGAATTGTCTCATAGCTGATTCTTCAGCAGATTTTCAGCAGCATTTAATCTCATTGGAGAAGATTGACCATTTCTCTCTGATGGAGCACCTGGCGAATTTCAGTGCATACCTGTGTTTGTTTTTGTAATGCATGCCATCGCATTAGCAGTGCAATTACTTATCATTAACCCACCAGATTTCTCTACTTTGAGATGGTAGATATGTTAATAAGTCTAAAGGTGTCAAATTAACAAGAAGCACATTAAAAAAGTGCTGACATTACTTTAATATTATGGGTAATGAGAACTCTGGTGGCCTAGTGGTGAAACATTGCACTCCAATCACAAATGTACTAGGTTTATCTACCCGCTGATCTTCAGGAGAAGGATGGATAATTTCTTACTGTGAAATTATCTGCCTCTGAAACATAATTAGAGGATCAACTATTATTTGGTTCCTACTCAATGGCACACCACTAACAAGTTGGATAATATTCTAGCCATCTTGATCATAATAGCATGAAATAACAAGTGCTATTCTAGGTGTCCATAATTTTAGTAATTTATATCATTTTAAAATATTTAGTGTCTAGTCTTTTTACTATTAAAAATTATAACAGATAATATTAGAAAAAATAAGAAAAACAATTGTCTAAACTGTAATATGGATAAAAAGGTCTCAAAAATCACAATAAAATAACTATGATCCTGAAGTGATCAACGTTAACTAAAGTAATGAATGAGAGGGTAAATGTCCAGCTATTTTAATTTTTTTAATGTTTATGTAGGATGTTTGATTTGATCATTGTATTTTCACATCATTCTTATTCTTTGGTTTCTTTATTTTTATTTCTTTGTTTTAAAACAAATTGTCTATAGCAATGACTACAATCATTTCCATGTCCACTTTTGAAGCACAGTTTATTAAACTTCAGTTATAAGTGTTGAATTTTCACCCCATGTTTGTTTTAACTAATTTTCCGTCCATAATACTCAGGCTCACCTTATTTCTACGTATCTCCAACAAAAATTTCTAATTTGATGTTGTTTATGTTGCTAGATTAGAACTGATACATAACTGACCCTCTTACCTAGATTTTTCAGAGGCTGTAATTGTGTTGGACAAGACTCACCTATATTTAGGTTGAAATCACAATTCCTTACAACTAGACCATCAGAACTCCTGAATTTTGATAAAGAGATACTTTATTTTAGTATGTTGTTGTTGTTGCTGTTGTTATGTGCCATCAAGTCTCCTGTGACTCATAGTGACACTATTTACAACAGACCTAAACCTTGATCTATCCCATCCCAATTTTATTGTTTCTAATATGCCCATTACCCCAGTGACTGAATTAATCCATCTCATCGAGGGTCTTTCTCTCCTGCACTGTCCCTCCACCCTCCCAAGCATGACATCCCTCTCCAAGGACTGATCCTGCCTTGCAACATGTTCAAAGTATGTCAGATGGAGCTTCAGAATCTTTCCCTCCAAGGACCAGCTTGGCTTCACCCTCTCTAGGATGAACTTGTTTGTTCTTCTAGCAATCCATGGTATATTTAAGACTCTTCTCAAGCACCAAAGCTCAAAGGCATCAATTCTCCTTCTATCATCCCTAGACATTGTCTAGCTCTCTGATGCATTGCAAGTAATTGCAAAGACCATGGCCTGGATCCGGTGCATTGTGACTCATAGTAACCATATGTATACCAGCTCTGAATCCTGCTCTATCCTGAGCCAACCTTATTGTCACTGACACACCTAAACTCCCTTACCCTAGTCACTGAGTCAATCCATCTCATTGAGGGTCTTCCTCTCTTGCGCTGTTCCTCCAGTCTTCCACACATGATGCCCCTCTCCAAGGACTGGTCTCTCCTTACAACATGCCCAAAGTATGTCAAAAGAAGCTACAGAATCCTTGCCTCCAAGGGTAAACTTGGTTTCATGCTCTCTAAGATGAACATTTTTCTTCTCCTAGCAATCCATGATATCTTCAACACTCTTCTCCAGAACCACAGCTCAAAGACATCAATTCTCTATCACCCTTAGTCATTGTTTAGCTTTCTGATGCATAGCAAGTAATTGTGAAAACCATGGCCTGGATCAGGAGCACCTTAGTCTCCAGGGTTACATTATTGCTTTTCAATACTCTGGAGAGGTCTCTGACTGAAGACTTTCCCGGTGCAATTCATCTTTTCTGTTTCCTAGCTGCTGGTAGTAAGAGTGTTGATTGTGGAGCCAAGCAAACTAAAGCTGTTAACAATCTCAATGTCTTCACCATCTATCATGATTCTGCTAATCAGCCCAGTGGTGAGAATTTTTGTTTTCTTGATGTTGAGTTTCAATCCATATTGAAGACTGCAATTCTTGACCTTCTGCAGCAAGCACTTCATGTCCTCCTCGGTTTCAGCAAGCAAGATGTGTCATCTGGGTTAACATAGGTGAGTCTTCAATCTTGTTGCCCTATTCCTTCTTATAGAACTCAGACTCCTGGATGATCTGTGTATAGATCAAACAAGTATAGAGATAAGACACATTCCTGGCATATAGCTTTTCCAATTTTGAAACATGCAGTATTTTCTTGCTCTGTCCTGTCAACTGCCTCCTTGTCCAAGTATAGCTTTGTATAAGCACAAACAAGTGTTCTAGGATTCCTGTTATTCTCAGAGTCAGCCACAGTTTGTTGTGATCCACACAGTCAAACACATTTGCATAATCAATGAAACAGTACATAATCAATGCAACACAGATAGACATTCCTCTGGTACTCTCAGCTTCCAGCCGAGATCTATCTAACATTAGTTATAATATCCCTAGTACCAAATCCAGCCTGCACATCTGATAGTTCTCTGTTGATCTGCTGTTCCAGGTGTTTTGGGGCAATTTTCAGCAGAATCTTGCTTGCATATGATAATAAAGATAACTGACTGACAGAAATATTTAATGAAGCATCTTAAGTTCAAGAGGTAATGGTGATAAAGGAAAAGTTTAGGCTGTTCTGAAGGAAATGGCAAAAAACAAGGCCCTGGGAATTGACAGAATACCAATTGACATATTTCAACAAACAGTTGTATCCCCAGAAGTGCTCACCAGGCTGTACTAAAAAATCTGGAGTACAACCACCTGGCCAACTGACTGGGAGAGATACATATTTATTCCTCTTTCCAAAAAAATATGATCCAAAAGAATGTAGAAATTATAGATGATATCACTAATATTGTACACAAGCAAAATCCTGCTGAAAATTATCCAAAAGCAACTGGAAAATCAACAGAGAACTTTCAGAAATGCAAACTGAGTTTATAAGAGGCTGTGGCACTAGGGACATCATTGCCAATGTCAGATGTATCTTAAACAAAAGCAGACACTACAACAGGAATGTCCATCTGTGTTTTATTGACTATGCAAAGGCACTTGACTGTGTGAATCACAACAAATTGTGGCTAACCTTGAGAAGAAAGGAAATCCCAGAACACGTGATTGTGCTTACGTGAAACCAATACTTGGACCAGCAGGTAGTGATCTAAAGAAAGCAACAAAACATTACATGGTTCAAAATCAGAAAAGGAACACGTCAGTGATATTTTATGTCTCTATATCATTTCAATCTGTATGTAGAACAGATCATTTGAAAGGCTAGAATTTATAATGAGGAATGTGGCATTAGGATTGGAAGAAAACTCATCAATAACGTGCATTATGCAGATACTTTTTTTCCTTTTCCGAAAACTCACTAGAAATCTCTTTCATTTTCCTTTTTTTTCTTTTAAGAAAAAAAAAATTATACTGGTTTACATATAAAGTTCATGTACATTGTTTCACACTGTATCTTTCCCCTTTGTTTACCCATCCCTCCCTCCACCATTAATTGTATGACCCTATGATTAAGACCTCCCCCCCTTGGATCCTCATACTCATTCTACAATATTGGTCTTATACAATATTTGTCTTTCTAAGACTGAGTTCACTCAGCATAATGCTTTCAAGTCCCTCCCACATAAGGTAGTAATTTACAAAAGCATTGTTCCTTTGTGCTGCATAGTAGTCCATATAGTCCATTCACATATTTGTTCATTACTTTTGTACTTGGATTCTGCATATCATATCATGTGAGCTTCCATTGCAAGTTTTCAATGAAATTTTGCTTTGTTGTTGTTGCATGTCATCAATTTGCTTGTAACCCATAACAACCTTATGTATAGCAGCTCTGAATCCTGCTTGTCCTGAGCCAGTCTTACTAACTCTGACGCACCAACCCACATTGCCCCAGTTATTCCATCAGTCCATCTCATCTGGGATGTCTTCTCCCATTTTGTCCCTCTACCCTTCCAAGGACTGTTTTCTCCAGGCCACATGCCCAAAGTTTGTGAGACAGAGCTTCAAAATCCTAGCAGAAACTTGTTTTCACCCTCTCCAAGACATAACCACAAAATAACCTTGTGCTGTTTGCATGTAATGCTGGAATGATTGAGATAGTAGTTCATTTCTATTTTTTCATTTTAGCACTATGAAATGAAGGATTTATAAAAAGATGTTAAAAACTCTACAATGCTACCAATTAAATCTCACTCTGTCTCTAAGCTAATATGTCTACTTTTCTACAAAGTCGACTACAGGGAAATACATAGCTACTAACTGAGACAGAAATTGAAAGTTACTTCAAAAACAGAAAAAACCACAGCAACAACACCCGAAGGCCACTACTTCAAATAGGAACAACCTTTACCTGCTTTCGTGAATTTATTCATTATTTCTTTCTGTAAAGAGAACAAGGACTCTTTATTCCATGCCTTTGTATTCTTAATCCCAAGTAATTCATTGCTACAGTAAGAAAAATTTCCTCTTTCCTACTGTGAAAGTAAAATTTGGCTAGAGATTTGTTGTCACATGGGGTTGGTAAAGTGTTGAGTCAACTTGATTATGCCTAGCAACACAAGAGTTTAGTGAACATATTAAGGGGAGGAGGTGAAAGAATGTGAAAGATTCAATGAGAATTTAAAGGATAGGGTAATGATAGATGCAGATCAATGCTCATTGATTATATAAAACAAAACATATATCAATGAAGAACAGTGTAAATGAAAGGTTGACTAACACAATGTATGTGAATGAGATACAGGTATAAGGACTCATGCATTAAAACTAAACAAAATATAAAAACCAAAACCAATTTGAATTGAAAGATATTGTTGTTGTTAAGTTGTGTGAAGTGGACTATGACTATCAGTGATCCTAAGAACAGAAGATCTAAATCTTGGCCAATTGTCCCATCATCCTGATCGCTGATAAAGCATTACCTCGAAGTACTAAGTGCAAAAATTTAGAGAGAAGCTCTACTAGGTCATATTTCTTTCTAAGAATCATTTTCACTTATGGTTTGAGGATACATAGAGTCTACCATGCAGAAATTTTCTCCATATACTATCCTTTATCTAAAGTCTTCAATGAAGGCCTTGATATTCTGGATTTAAACACACTCTAGTTTAGATTATAAATGAAGATTTTAAAATAAATAAAACAGCTTGTTGTTGTTATGAGCTGTTAAGTTGACTATGACTCACAGTGACCCTATGCACAATAGCTACGAACACTGTTGTATCCTGAGCCAATATCACAGCCTCTGACACCCCTACCCACAGTACTTCATTTAAAATGTCAATCCATATCATTCATTGTCTCTCTCTCTACTGCACTGTCTCTCTACTCTTCAAAACATGATGTGTTTCTTCAAGGACTAGTCCTTCATGGCTACATGCCCAAAGTATATAAAGTGGACCTTCAAAATCCTTCCCTCCGAGAAGTGACTTAATTTCATTCTGTGCAGGACAGACCTGTTTGTTCTCTCTGCAGTTCATGGTATGTTCAATTTTCTTCGTCAACACCACAACTCAAAGGCATTATTCTTCTTCTGTTATCCTTAGTCATGGTCCAGCTCTTTGATGTGAACCAAGTACTCATGAAGACCATGGCCTGGTCAGGCCCATCTTGGTCTCTAGACTGTCATTGTTGCTTCATAGTCCCCAAGGCTGCCAGAGCTCTGTTTTGGTTCATATTAGGGAAAATAATAGTAACTGAATATCGGTGTATAACTAAGAGATAGAGTTGCTCAATTCCTTCTTCTGCCTTAGTTAATTTGGATAATTTTCATCAAAATCTTACTTGATGCAATATTAATGATATTATTTGATAATTTCTGCACTCTGTTGGATCACCTTTCTTTGGAATGGAAACAAATATCTCTTCCAGTCAGATGGCCAGGTGATTGTCCTCCAGATTTCTTGGCATAATTTGGTAAGCAAATTAAGGGCAGTGTTTATTTGTTGAAATATATCAATTGGTAAGCTGTAAATTTTTGAGGGCTTCTTTTTTGCCAATTGTTTCAGAGTAGCTTGAACTTTTTTCATCACAGACTGTTTTCTTCTGTGTCAGCCAATTCCTTTTGGTACAGTGATTCTGTATACTCCTTCCATTTTCTTTTGATATGTCCTGGATTATTTAACATTCTGCCCAAAGCATCCTTAAATATTGCAACTCGAGGCTTGAATTTGTTCTTCAGTTCCATCAGCTTAAGAAATACTGAGCAATTCAGACCTTTTGATTTTCCGACTCCAGCTCTTTGCACATTTCATTATAATTATTTACTTTGTGTTCCCATGCTGCCCTTTGAAATTTTCTATTCAGCCCCTTAATTTCTTGGTTTCTTCCCTTTTCTTTGTTTTCTTGGCACTCTAGTGCAATATTCAGAGTTTCACCTAACAGCCCTCTTGGTCTTACTCCTCTGTCTTTGTAATGACCTTTTGTATTCGTCACTGATGATATTCTTGATATCCTCCCATAGCTTATCTGACCTTCTCTCATTAGTGTTCAGGGCTTCAAATTTGTTCCTTAGATGGCTTTGAACTTCAAGTGGGATAGATAGGTCAAATTTTGGTTCCTGTGGATTTGATTTAATATTCTTCAACTTCAGCTTGAGCTTGCATATGAGTAGGTGGTGGTCTGTTCCACTACCAGCACATGGGCTACTTTTCACAACTGATATTGTGCTTCTTCAGTGGTTCTTTCAACAGTTATAAACTATCTGATTCTTAGGCATACCATCATGTGAAATCCGTGTATATAGCCAGTGTTTATGTTTCTAATAAAATTTGCAATGAATAAATCATTGATTGTACAGAATTCTATCATTTTATCTCCTGCTACATTTCTGTCACCACGTCCATGTTTTCCAAGTACTCTTACTTCTCTGTTACCAACTTGTGCATTCCAGCCATCCATTATTATTAATGCATTTTGATTGCATTAATAACATTAATTGTGTGTGTTTGTAAGAGCACATCAACAAGGAACTGCCAGAAGTTCAGGCTAGGTTTAGAAGAGGCTGTGGTACTAGAGATGTTGTTGTTGCTGTTATGTGCTGACAAGTCGCCAGTGACTCATAGGTACCCTTTGTAGAACAACCCCAAACCCTACTCTATCCTGTGCCAATCTTATTGTCTCTGACACACCTATCCCCATTACCCCAGTCACTGAATAAATTTATCTCATAACGCTTGTAGCCTCCAACTGCGTGCTTTCAAGATTGTTCACTCAATAATGTTTTCACAGAATGAAGGTGAAGCCGAACATATATGATAAAATATCTAGTTTTCCTCAACTGTTTACATTATTATATGGAAGTATTTGTATATTGATTTTATAAGTCGTGATTTTTTGTGAACAGAAAAAAATAAATTTCCACATAAAGTATTTGAATATAATGTTTAAAGCTTTTATATTGAAAATATTAGTTGGTAAATAAAATATTGCTAGTATTTTTCTAGTTTTTAAATATACTTTGAAACAGTAATGTGTTTAGTTAGAAAATATTTCAACCAGTTTTATGTTATTGAATTTTAGTCCCATTTCCCATCTGAAATAAATAAGGGAAATGAGATCTTGGTTTTCATAGTGTGTGCACTGCAGCAGATGGTGATGACAATCTCTTCTGAGCATTTCCTTGACTTATTTTCCATTTGAATAGTCTACTTAGGTAAATTTATGGAGTCTTTGAAAGATACATTTTTTATATATTAATTTCTTATGGAAATGAGTGTTTTAATTTCTTGTTTACTTTTAAAATAATTTCTTGGAATGAATACTTATACTATTGAATAAGAAGAAGAATGTGGTACAAGAATTATAGGTAAACTGAATAACAACTTGTGATACACAATGGCACAACTGTGCTTGCTGAATGCAGAGAGACGTTTACGTACTACTGATTAAAATCAATGACTACAGCCTTCAGTATGGATTCTATGACAAACAACAACCAAGGAAACCAACAATGCTCCTACTAACCAAGAAGAAATATTATATCAGCAGGAAAAATATTGAAAATGTGAATGGGATAATTTTACTTGAATTTATAGTCAACATTCATGAAAGATTTTTTTTCTTAAAAAGTGTCATAATAAAATAATTTTCTGGAAAAGATCCCTTTAAAATGTTAAACAGCAAAGCTATCACGATGAGAACTAGGGTGTGCTTTACTCAAACTATGATGTTTTCTTTTGTTTAATAATTTTAATAAACATTTACAGAGAATTTGGATTTCCATTCATTCATTGCTGCACTTCTCTACTTGCCCAACCTTCTCCCCCCACCCCCCAGTTTGCTCCTCTCTTTCAAAAGTAAAAGAAAGACTCCCTCCCTGGTACACAATCCCCCCGCACCCCAAGTACATTCCACTATGCAACCTTAATTGTGGACTCTTGTAATAACCGTAATACCCTATCATACATTACTTTTATTCAGTCCCTCATCTGTTTCAGTGCAATATACACAATTTATCTAGTTTTTTTCAGTCTTACTCCCACCCTGATATCAGTCCCATTTTACAGCAGTGCAAACTGATAGTTTCAATCATACCATAAATTCATATATTTATTGAAAATTGGTCAATGAATAAGGAAATCTAAAGAAGAACTGATGCCTTTGAATCATGGTATTGACAAAGTTATTGAGCAGGTCTTTGACAATAGAATGAACAAATCTGTGTTGTATGAAGTGTAGCCTGAATGTTTCTTAGGAGCAAGGATGGAAAAACTTTGTCTCACTTATTTTGGATCTGATTTTCAGGAGGTATCGGTCCCTTGATAAAGACATCATGATTAGTAAAGTAAAGGGTCAGTGAAAGAGAGAAAGGTTCTCAAGAAGATGAATTGATACATTGGCTTTAACAATGAGCTCAAAGAAGGCAACAAGTTTGAGGACAGAGTAAAACTAAACTGTGTTTTATTCTTATGTACCGAGAGTATTTCTGAATTGGAAATCACTGGACAGCATTTCACAATAACAACCTGGATTGTGAAGTGGTACTAAACACTACTGATAATAAATTTAAATGAAAACCAGCATACACTTGATAATAGTCTTGTGTAATAAGAAATCAACTGTAAAAAAATACTTATAGTATATTGTTTTATTAAGTCATATTTAGAACAAACACTATAAAATAGAACACTAAACATAATATTAGGTATTAAATGGCTCAATTTTCTATTTTTCTTTTGACCTCGTTTAAAGGCTATGATAATATGGAACGAGTATTAGCCTCTCAGTTTCTTATCTTCATTTCAAGACACTATTTAATTACAAATCTATCTGAATGAAACCATATTACGTATTTATAAAAATGTAATAAAACATGAAATTTTATATAAAAGTATAATATTACATACAAAGATACTTTATAAGACAAAAACACTCCTATTTTACTGTAAGGATTATGTTAAACTTAGACATATAATTAACCAATAGAGATGGATTAGAATGTTTCATCTATTTAAAAAAAATAACTATATTTGATCAAATATTTCATATTAGTGTCAAATTTTATTTTAATTTTAAATTAATTTTTCCAAATTATCAGAGTTCTTATACTGATGATCTTGTTATAATTTAACACATTTTGCATTCTTAATTTCATTGACTCAATTATCAACTACAAGTTTTAAAAATGTTTTAAGTTGTTAAACAAACCTTTTATAATAAATTTTTTGTATTCCTTAATATTCATTCCTAGATCTGCAATGAAACAAACACATATCTATATTTAAGAGGAAATATTCTATATTTTGTTCATCAAATAATATGCATTTGTCATTGTGTACCATAGAGTCATAACTAACCTCTAACTGACCCTCTGGTGGTTTTTAGAGGCAGTTAATTGCATGGCGGCAAATTTCCCATCTTTCTCCTGTGGAGTAGCTGGTGGGCTTGAACTGAGTGCCCTCAGTAGTGCAAATACAGCTTCTCAGCACTAGGCAGTAGGTCATGAATTACATTACTATCATTGTAACCTCTAAAAGTTTGAAGCCTAATAGACGTTCATACAATATGTACATAAATCACTATTATATAATTTATACTATCATAATTTTAAATCCTTGCCTCCAAGAAGCAGCTTGGTTTCACCCTTACAACATATCATAATTCTTATGAAATTGGTACAAGTCATGGGCATAGCATTAAAATAATTTTAATTGAGTGAAGAGTGCTGGAACTGTCTATTGACATGTAGGATTAATTAATTCTAACTCTAGTGACATAGTTCATAGGGAGTTGCTGTACTGAACCAATGGCTGTGCCACTCTGTTTCAAATTCACTAGTGGCTCTGCTGTAGAAATAAGGACAATCTCCTCCCATTTGATATCTAATCGCTGAAAACCATGTATAAAATAGTTATTAAAAACAAAAAGGTAAGTTGGTTATCAATATAAGTGAAAAAAATTACCCTTAATGACAAGGATCGACACATTGGCTATAATAATGAACTCAAACATAGCAATGAACGTGAGGATGACACAGAACCAGTCAGTTCTTGTTTATGAGGTATATAGGTAGGGTCATTACTAATTTGAACTTATTCAACTACACCTAACAACAATGGAAATTATCACTATTAAGGAGAAAGATAGAACAGTCTTCTTTAAATTCTTGGAAAACTTATAGCCCTGTTCTGTACCTTCCTATATTCACTATGAGTTGGAATTGACTCTAAATAAGTCAGTTTGGTTTTGATTATCAATATTAAGTGATATTATATTTTGTTTAGCTGTTATTATTTGCATATAATACAGTTAATTATTGTTCTTCTTTAACAATAGCTAATTTTCCTACCTTCATGGTTCTCACATTCCAAGTCCAAATCACTAGTGTATGCTTATAACTGTTTCCCTTTGTATTTCCATACTTGAAATCAAAGCTCCACCTCAGTTGCCCTTTCTATTACTCTATGTGTTCTGTTGTACATAGGGTTTTCAGAGGCCTGCTATTTCAGAAGTGGATGGCCAATCCTTTTTCCTAGTCTGTCTTAATCTGAATGTTCAGATTTAGAGAAGTATCCAACAAACAAGCATTTTACAGAAAAAGTAAAAGATATAGCCTTATGGTGGAGTTAACCATTAGTGTTGTACCTGCCTTTGGCACAAGTGTTTTTACCCACTTATTTCCCTACTCCACCATCTGCCAGGATACCCATCCACATCTACCCACTCCCTTCAACATCTATCTCCCATTGTCCAGTCCTTGATCTGATAGCTTATGTCTGAAGCTTCCTTGGCTTCTCTGATTCCAAACACGTCAGCTGCTGATAGTTTCTTATGCTGTGAGCTGTGTCTCTTAAGTGTAGTGGCAATGTTTACCGAGGAAAGTGATGTGTCATTTAGAACGGGTGTGTGGAACTGCTTTTTGCAGACGGTCAAGGACTGCAGCCTTCAATATGGATTGAGGCTCAATGTCAAGAAGACAAAGTTTGTAACCACTCGACCAATTGGCAGCATCAGGATGGATGGTGAAGAGATTGAGATTGTTCACAGTTTTAGTTTGCTTGGCTCCACAGTTAACACTCTTGGCACCAGTATGCAGGAAATTAAAAGACATATTGCGATGGGAAAGTCTGCTGTTAGGGATCTTTCCAAAATTCTGAAGAGCAATGGTTTCTCTCTGAAGACTAAGTTGCATCTCATACATGCCATGGTCTTTGTTATCACTTGTTATGCATTAGAGATTTGGACAATGACTAGGGAGGATAGGACAATTGGTGACTTTGTGTTGTGGTGCTGGAGAAAAGTATTGAGGGTACCATGGACTGCTAGGAAAACAAACAGATTTATCCTGGAGAGGGTTAAATCAGGCAGCTCCTTGAAGGCAAAGATTCTGAGGTTCGTCTAACATATTTTGGACATGTTGTAAGGAGGGACCGGTCCTTGGAGAGGGACATCATGCTTGGTAAGGTGGACGGATAGTGCAGGAGGGGAAGGTCCTCTATGAGGTGGATTGATTCAGTGACTCGGGTAATTGGGATGGGTGTATCAGAGATAGTGCAATTGGCACATGACAGAGCAGAGTTTAGGGCTACACATATATAGGGTCACTATGAGTTGCAAGCAACTCAATGGCACATAACAACAACAACAGTTAATTATATGCACTTGTTGAGGACAATCAAGGAATGCAGCCATCAGTGTGGATTGTGTCTCAATATCAAGAAAATAAAGATTCTTACTTCTGTACCAACAGGCCATGCCATGATGAATGGAGAGAAGACTGAAATTGTCAACAGCTTCATCTTGTTTGGATCCACAGTTAACCACCTTGGTATGTATAGTCAGGAAATATGGAGACAGTTCAATTGGAAAGTCTGCAGTTAAGGACCTTTCCAAAATTGAGGCGTAGAGATGTCAGTTTGAGGACTACAATGTCTGATTCAGGTCATGGTTTTTCAGATTACTAGCTAGGCATCAAGGCCTGGACAATGAATAAGGATAACAGAAAAATAATTGATGCCTTTCACCTGTGGTGTTGGAGAAGAGCACTGAACATTCCATGGACGGCCAAGAAAACCAATAGATGTATGTTGGAGAGGGAACGTGCAGAGTGTTTTTTGGAAGTGAGAATGATGAGGCTTTGCCTATCATACTTTGAACATATCGTTAGGAGGTGCTATTCCCAACATGACGTTGGAAAGGGTGGAAAGTTGGTAAAGGAGAAGAAGACCCTCAACCAGGTGGATTGACAAGGTGACTGCTGCTCTTGTGTGTCAGGAAGTGTGAGGATGGTGCAGGACAGGACTGGTTTCAGATCTTTTGTTCACAGGGTCGTTATGAGTTGTACTCGACTCAATGACACCTAACAATAACAATAAAAACAGTTAATTATGTTATATGGGTCAATTAATTTCCTCTTTGTTCAGAAATACTCTGAGTTTCTGTATCAAAAAGAAATGGTAGACACAAAGTCATACCAGGAATTAGCATATTATCAAAGACCAATGATCAAGTAATAAGTTCAAGTTGCTTTAAAACCACTTTAATTAGCAAAAAAATGTCAAGGCCTCTGGAATAGATGGGATACCAACTGACATATTTCAACAAAAAGATACAGCCCTAGACATGCTTCCCAAGTTATGTCAGGAATGAGGGATGTTGGAAGACAGCTGCCTTGTCTACTGATCAGAACTCTTAATATTTGTTTCCATTTCCAAAAAATGGTGGGCCAACAGAATGTAGAAATTACTGAACAATATCTTTAATATCTAATGCAAGCAAAATTTTGCAGAAGAATTGTCAGATACTAAAGATAGATTTAGAAGAAGCTTTGATATAAAGGATAAGATATGAATTTTTACTGAAAGCTGAGAATACCAGAAGAATGTCTATTCATCATTTATTAACTATGCAAACACTTTTGACTGAGTGTATCAGAATAAATGATGGCTCATATAGAGAAGAATGGGAATCAAAGACTACTTAATTGTGCTTATGTAAAACTTAGACCTAGAAGCTGTAAGTATGAAAAGAGCAAGAGACGATTAGATGGCTTAAAATCAGGAAAGATATATGTTAGAGTTGTATCCTTTCTATATAACTATTCATTTTATATGCCAACCAAATAATTTGAAAAGCTAAATTGTATAAAGGAGAATGTGATAGCAGAATTGAAGGAAGATGCATCATCAACCTCCATTATGCAAAGGATGGAACTTTGCTTGCTGAAAATGAGAAGGACTTGAAATTCTTGTTACAGAGTATCATAGATTGCAGCTTTCAATATGAGTAACATCTCAACTTCAGGAAAATAAAAATCCTTACCCCTCGGACAATAGGAAGCATCATGATAGATTGAAAAGAGATAGACTATCAATTATTTCATCTTGCTTGAATCCACAATAAACATCATTGGCATGAGTAGCAAGAATCAAAAGAAATATTTCATTGGAAAAGTCTGTAGTTAGGAAACTTTCCAAAAAGCTGAAGAGTAATGACGTCAGTTTGAAGACCAATGTGTGCATGATTCAGACCATAATCTTATAACTTACTTGCTTATGCAGATGAAAGTTGGACAATAAATAAGGATGACAGAAGGAGAACTTTGATGCCTTTGAATCGTAGTGTTGGAAAAGAGAACTCCTGGAATATTCCATAGTCTTCCAAAAGGACAAACAAACGTGTTTTGGAAAAGGCATAGCCAGCGGGATATGGGTCTATTGTTCATAGGATTGCTAAGAGTTCTAGTCAGTTCAGGTGGCAGCTAATAACAACAACAACTACAACATATTCTCTTCAAATAATCAAATCTTGTCAATGTTAATAGGCTCAAATAAACATGGTACCAACATGAGGTTGTACATACTTAACCAGAACATGAAATGGCAACTGTGTTCCTCTGCTCAAGAAGAATGAAGGTAAAAGCCCATCTTCTATTCGTACTCTCATTCATTACACATACACAAGTGTGTCACAGCCATTAAGTTGGAATTAACTGATATTTGATCCTCTGTTGGGTTTCTGGTGTTATAAATAAACAAGAGGAGATTTTCTGTCTCTCTTGCAAAGCTCTTGCTAAGTTTGAACCTCCAGAGAGCCCAATCACCTACAGACTAGGCCACCAGAGATATACACATATTAAACTGTGTGTGTGTGTGTGTGTGTGTGTGTGTGTACCATTGTACCATTGTGTACCATTTGGTTGAGATTGGCTCATAGCTGACTCTCTAATGGGTTTTCAGAGGTAAAGCACACAGGAGTTGATTGCTGATCTTTCTCCAATGGAGCAGCTGGTGAATTTCAACTACACACATACAAAATGTATATAAACATTATAGACACACACATAATTAGTGTATGTATTATGTGTATGTGTGTGTATACATATATTTGGATAAGAAAATGTATATGTATTTGATTTATAATACCACTGAGTATATAAATCAGCACAATTATATTGTTAAAATTAATATCATTAATTTTATGCCCTTTAATAGATAGTCTACTTCTATACTCCAAATTACACAATTAAAAATAAATATGCAAGGTATTTATATGGAAACATATTAAAGGTTATGTTGTTGTTGTTGTTGTTATTTTCCGTCGAGTCGCCTGTGACTCATAGCGACCCTATGTACAACAGCCCTAAACTCCGCTCTGTCCTGTGCCAATCGCACTGTCTCTGACACTCCCATCCAAATTATCCCAGTCACTGAATCAATCCACCTCATAGAGGGCCTTCCTCTCCTGCGCTGTCCCTCCACCCTCCCAAGCATGATGTCCCTCTCCAAGGACCGGTCTCTCCTCACTACATGTCCAAAGTAAGTTAGACGGAGCCTCAGAATCCTTGCCTCCAAGGAGCCACCCGGTTTAACCCTCTCCAGGACGAATCTATTTGTTTTCCTAGCAGTCCATGGTATTCTCAGTACTCTTCTCCAGCACCACAGCTCAAAGGCATCAGTTCTCCTTCTATCCTCCTTGGTCATTGTCCAACTCTCTGATGCATAACAGGTGATTGCCAAGACCATGGCCTGTATCAGACGCACCTTAGTCTCCAGAGAGACACCACTGCTCTTCAGCACTTTAGAGAGGTCCCTAACAGCAGACTTTCCCATGGCAATGCACCTTTTAATTTCCTGGCTGCTGGTGCCAAGACTGTTGACTATGGAGCCAAGCAAACTAAAGCTGTGTACAATCTCAATCTCTTCACCATCCATCCTGATGCTGCCGATTGGTCCAGTGGTGAATCTTTGTCTTCTTGACATTGAGCCTCAATCCATATTGCAGGCTGCAGTCCTTGACACTCTGCAGCAGGTGCTTCCGGTCCTCCTCAGTTTCAGCAAGCAGGGTTGTGTCATCCGCATAACGCAGATTGTTGATAAATCGTCCACCAATCCTGACCCCACATTTCTCCTCATAGAGCGCAGCCTCCCGGATAATCTGTTCTGCATATAGGTTGAAGAGGTATGGAGATAGGATGCATCCCTGGCGTACGCCCTTCCCAATTTTGAACCATGCAGTGTTCCCTTCCTCTGTTCTGACGACTGCCTCCTGGTCCAAGTATAAGTTTCGCATTAGAACGATCAAGTGTTCTGGGATTCCTATTCTTCTCAGAGTCAGCCACAGTTTATTATGATCTACACAGTCAAATGCCTTTGCATAGTCAATGAAGCACAGATAGACTTTCCTCTGATATTCCCTGCTTTCAGCCAAGATCCATCTAACATCAGGTACAATATCTCTAGTACCACGACCCCTTCTGAAACCAGCCTGGGCTTCTGGTAGTTCTCTGTTGATGTGCTGTTCCAGTCGTTTTTGGATAATTTTCAGTAAAATCTTGCTTGCATGTGAAATTAGTGAAATTGTTCTGTAGTTTCCACATTCGGTTGGGTCGCCTTTCTTTGGGATAGGAACAAATATTGATCTCTTCCAGTCAGTTGACCAAGTGGTCGTTCTCCAGATTTCTTGGCACAACTTTGTGAGCACGTCCAGGGCAGCATCTGTTACCTGAAATATATCAATTGGTATACCATCTATTCCTGGAGCCTTATTTTATTAAAGGTAGCATTTTCATTAAAGACTTGCAAAGTAAATGTGTTATATATTATAACATCCAAATTAGGGACCTGGCAAACATTATGCCATGTTTATCTTAATGGCATAAAAATGCTTTCAATATCATAAAATGTGGCATAAAATCTTGTATATATTTAAATATCCACAATGTGGAAAAATCAATATTATGTAAATACTGCTTTTATTAGATGCCATACAATTGATTCCAACTCATAATGAGCCTATATATTACAGAACAAAAATCTGTATACTCTCATCATTCCTGGAAGTGTGGAGGGACAGCACAGGAGATAGAGACCCTGGATGAGATAGGCTGTCACAGTAACTGGGGTTATGGGTTAGGTGTTTCCTAGACACTGAGACTGGGTCAGGATAAAGCAGGATTCAGAGCTACTGTGCATAGGGTTGCTATGAGTCACAGGTGACTTGATGGCACATAGCAACAACAACAAGATTATTGTTGTAAAGGGTGCTCTCGTGGCCTAGTGGCAAGAAGCTGAACTGCAATCCCGAGGGTGTGCACGCTGTTCTGCGGGAGAGGGAGGTCCAATCTCCTCCTTGTGCTAGTTGGATCTAATTTGATGGTACACAACAACAATTTAAAAAATAGTTCACTGTTGCAGCCTCTATATAAATCCAACTCACTGAGTGACTTCCTCTCTTTTGCTGACTCTCTAATTTAACAATCATGGTATACTTCTCAGGAGATTGATGCCTCCAGATAACATGTCCAAAATACTTGAGTTGAAATCTCTTTCCATGTTATTAAGGGGTTTTCTGATAGTACTTTTAAAACATGTTTATAGTCTTCTCCGGTAGCAGATAGTACACTCAATATTCTTTGCTAATACTGCAATTTAAAGACATCAATACTTCTACAGTGTTTCTTTGGTACCAAGCTTTCACATGAGTATGTGGCTGTTAAAAATATCAGGGCTTGCTTCAGGCACACTGTAGTTAAACTATGCTTTTGAATGTGTAAAAGTGGTTTTTACAGCACATTTGCTCAATGAAACATTTAATTTCTTCCTTTATGCTTCCTTGGGCATTGATTGAGGATCTAAGGAAAAGGAAACCATTGATAATATTGATATTTTCTGTTTGTCATGATATTATGTATTGATCCATCTTGAGGATTTATGAATTTTTAATGTTGAAATATAATATATATCGAAGTGTATCTTCTTTGATATTTATAAGTGTCACAGGTTCTTTTGGTTTTCAACAAAGAAAAAAATGTATTATCTGCATGTTGTAGGTTGTTAATCAACCTTCCTCTAAACCTGATGTCTGGTTCTCCCTTATACAACTGAGCTTCTCATATTTTTGCTCCAAATAGAGTGAATAAAATTGGTAAATACTTCTCTGACTAGTAGGGAAATTCTGGGTGACAGAAGGAACTATTTAAAACATTATTTTGTCAAGATGTAAGGGGAGAAGGACTGAGTGTCCTCTCAACTTGTAGTCCTCATAGATTTTGTTTGAGATGTTTTACAAGTGGAAAAACATGCCGATTAGAATCATA
The DNA here is from genome assembly GCF_000299155.1 of Elephantulus edwardii. NCBI lineage: Eukaryota > Metazoa > Chordata > Mammalia > Macroscelidea > Macroscelididae > Elephantulus > Elephantulus edwardii. The sequence goes on along the minus strand of NW_006399751.1, from coordinate 19,826,186 downwards.
AGATACAGTGTTTACAGTTTCTTATTCTATTTGCTGGCCCTTCCTGTTTATGAAACCACATCCATGTTAGAAGGCAATGTCAGAGGGAGAATCAAGATTTTGCATGAAAACACAAACACATCCATAAAATAGAGTATTTTTTCCCCCTGATTAAAATTTTTTTACATTGTTTTAATCTACAGAGCTCCTGCCTTGGTCAGCTTTACCACTACCAGTAAAATGATATAAAACTGACATATATCTCTCATATTAAATATTAAATCATAGAGTAAATAGTGTTCTATTTGAATTAATATCTCTGGCTTGTTGGTAAGAAGTTGTATTTCCAACTTTATGACAAGTAGTTCAAATTTCCTAGCCCTTAAACAGGAGTTGATAATGTTGTTAAGTGCCATTGAGTTGAGTATGACTCACAGAAAGCCTGTGAACCACAGATCTGAACCCTGCCCAACACTGTGTCACATTCACCATCTCTGACACACTGTGTCATACTCACCATCTGTGACGTACTTGAGCTCAATGTTGCACTCACTGTGTCAATCCATCTAACTGATAGTTTCCTTCAATCAATCAAATTGAGGGTCTTCTTCTCTTTCGTGACACTTCACCTTTCAAACATGATGTCCCTCTCCTGTTAACATGCCCAAAATAAGTGATATGAAACTTTGTCATCCTTGCCTCCACGGAACACTTTGCCTATACTTTCTTAGCACATCTATTTGTACTTTTGGCAATGTGTGGAATATTAAATACTCTTCTCTTATAGCATAGTTCAAAGGTATCAATTCTTCCTCTGTCTTCCCTATTTACTGTCTAGCGCTCAGATGCATAGCAAGTGAGACAAAATAACATGGCTTGAATCATCTGCACCTTAGTCTTCAACCTGACATCATTGTTCCTCAGTAATTTCAAGAGGCCCTGACAGCAAATTTTCCCAATGCATTATGTCTCCTGATCTCCTGATTGCTGGTATCAAGGTTGTTGATGTGGAGCCAAGTTAAGATGAAATTGTTGAGAATTGTTCAATCTTTACTCCACCTATCATGATTCTGCTTATTGGTCCAGTGATGAAGATTTTTGTCATTTTTAGATATAATCCATGTTAAAGGCTATCATATTTGATCTTCTTCAGAAAGATTTTCAAGTCCTTCTAACCTTGAGCAAGCAAGGTAGTGTCATTTGCATAACACAAGTCTTTGAGTCTTTCTCTGATCTTGAAATGTTGTTTGTGTGTTCGTGGAGTCTAGAGAAGATGAGCGAGCAGAAATGTTGGTTTCCAGAGGTTACTGCTCTGTCAGGCAAATGGCACTGAGAGATTGTGAAGCCCCGGATTTTATTAGCAGAAAATCAAAACTTACAGTAAAACATGATCTCATAGGGCGGGTAAATGTTTAAACATATGAAGCAAAGCATAGGTGATATGGAACAAAGCACAGATAGGCGTGAACAGTTTTTAAGAAAACACCTTTGTATTCATGAACAAGGTCCTACACTCTCAAATATCTTATCAAGACCTTTAGATAATAGTCTTTGTTTCAAAGAGAACTTCCAAATCTTTTTATGGTGATACATGCTCCTGGAAGTCTGAGACAGCTTTCAGTCCTATCCATTCTTGGTATTATTTGCCTGCTTTCAGGTATTGTAGCCACGTCTTTTCACACATATTCCATGATGACTAGAAACCCTAGTGCACTAGAATGACTCAACACTGAAAGATGGGAAATATCCCCCATGTAATTTACTGCCTCTGAAATCCCTCTGAAGTGTCAGCTATGAGTTGATTCCAACTCAATGGTACTCAATAAAAACAATAGTCTATGTATACAAGATATATATGTATGCAAGATGCCTATGTATATGTACATGTTCTAATATTCTCTTTCTTAAGAAATTATAAAAAAAAGAAATTATCAATAGTTTTGTTTATTATTTAGATAGTTGAATGTTTTTGAAAAGAAATAAAACACAATTATGTATAACATTGAGAAGAATGAGAATTCCAGAATATTTAATTGTACTCCTGAAAACATGTACATAAGCTAAGACAGTCTTTCAAACAGAACAGGGGGTTCTTAACCAGGCTTTCAACCTGGTTAAAAAAAGAAAAATAAGAAAACTATGACAGATTGTATGTTGGTTAAATAATTCAAGAAACTGTACTATATGAATAAAAATGTGGCATCAAACTTGGATTGTTGATCAAGAGCCATTAACAATTTGTATTATGCAGATGACACAATTTTGCTTTCCAAAACTGAAGATGACCGGAAGCACTTAAATAAGAAGATCAAAGACTACAACCTTAATATTGATTGTTGTTGTTGTGTACCATAGAGTTGGTACCCATAGTTGACCCTCCAGTGGGTTTTCAGAGACAGTTAATCGCTTGGGAGAAGATTGCCCATCCTTCTCCCACAGAGCATCTGGTGGCCTCAAACTGCATGCCTTTAGGCTTGCAGCACATCTTGTTGCCACAAGGCCACCAGAGCTCTCTTAATATTGATTACATCTTAATACCTAGAAAACAAAAATCCTCCCAACTGGATCAACAATTAATATAATGATATATGGAAAAAAGATTGAAGTTATCAGTTTTGTTTTCCTTTGATGCACAAACACACCCTATGGTAGCAGCAATCAAGAATCAAAAGGTATGTTGCATTAGAGAATGTACCACTAAGAATAAGAAAGACCACTAAGAATAATAGTGTCAGATTAAAGACTAAGTTATGCCTTACCCAAGCCATGACATTTTTAATTACTTTGTAAGTATTGAATACTGGACAGAGAATAAAGAAAGTCAAAGAATTGATATCTTAGAATTATGCCATTGGGCATAATTCTATAACAGTAGGAGATTGTCCATCCATTTCCTGTGGAGCAGCTGGTGGCATTCTACCACGTGCCTTTGAGATTGCAGCACAGCTTTTTCCTTACCATTTATTTTGATGTTTGTGTTATTTAAAATCTTGCTCATGTATTTTTTTCAATATTCCAACCATATGCTTCATTCCCCCCTTCAATTCCTACAACTTAAAAAAAAAAAAACCCACCCTAATGTGTTTTACACTTTTGATGTTTGAGCTTCTTATCTTTACACATTTAATTATAATACTTTGTCTTCTTAAACTAGCTATTGACATTTTCTATTTAACTCTTTTATGCCATTATTTCTTCCATTTCCTTTAGTGACTCTAAACAGGTAGTTTATAAGTCTCTTCCAATATCTGTTTTCTTTTATTTTTGTATTTTTAATGATCTTTTGTTGCCTTCATATATATTGTTCTTGATGTCACCCACAGTTTGATAGTTTTGTGGTAGTTATGGTTGAATTCTTGAGATAAATCTCTAACTCTGAGTGGGATAACTCATAAATTAAATGAGGATTCAGAAGTGAATGTATAATAGGTGATACTATTAATGATGCCAAATGTATTTAAAAGATAAAAATGTCTTAAATGAAATTACCAAGATTTAATGATTTTTGCTCTTATAATTATGGATTGAAGAGGTATTCCAATATTCCCCATCCCCACAAATGTCTACCTACTAATCTCTAGGATCTCTGAACTTATTATTCCCCATAGCAAAAGGAAATAAAATAATAAATAGAAGGATAGCAGCAAATAGTAAAAAGATAACTAGCAAATAAAGTACCAAATAATCATCTCACCTTACAATAAAGTAGTTATCTCAATTTATCAAGGTGAGTTCGATGTACTCACTAAAGTTACAATGGAAAGGCATTAAGAATATGAAAAGACAAGTCACAAACTGGAGAAAAATATTTGCAAAACTTATTTGTAAAGCATTTATATTTAATGCAAGCAACAATCTAATAAAATTCTATAACAATAAAAAAACCTCTTAGAAAATGAGAAAAAGAGCTGAATATGACCTTATCAAATATATGCATAGACATAGTAAATAAGCATATAAAAAGTGCAAATAGAATTGCAAATTACAACAGAACCTCTCACCTCATTAACGTGAAGTTGGAGATGACTCATAGCTGACTTTTAGCTTATTAACTGAGACTGAAAAATGCAGAAGAGAAAATTGACATTCTTTCTTCCATAGAACATTTGGAAGATTTGAATTGCTAGAGAGAAACTACCTTTGGATAGTAGCATAACTCCTTACTGATCAATGCCAGCAGAGCTACTGTTAAATCAGCTCCTACCCATATTCTCATTGTCACCAGGTGCTAACAAGTTGACTATGTCTCATAGAGACCCTAGGAAAAACAGACTGAGCCTTATCTTATCCTGTGCCATCCTCACCATCTCTGACACACTAGTGTTCATTGCTGCAGCCGTGTATCAATCCATCTCATTAGGGGTGGTTCTTCCTCTCTTTCATTGACCTTCCATCTTTCCAGTGATGATGTCTCTCTCTAATGAATAGCCTCTCCTAGAAACATGCTCAAAATAGGAGAGGTGAAGCTTTGCCATCTTTGCCTCCAAGAAGAACTCTGGATGAACTTTGTCCAAGACCTTCTATTTCTTCTTTTGGCCATGACATATTCAGTAATTTCTCCAACAGCACAACCCAAAGACAACAATTCTCTCATCTTTATTAATTTTTCAACTCTCCAAGCACAGCAAGTTATTGAAAAGACCATGGCCTAGATCAGATACATCTTGGTTTTCAAACAGACATCATTTCTCTTAAATATTTTGTAAGGTCCCTGACTGTGGACTTGCCTAATGCAATATGTCTCCTGATTTCCTGTTTGCTGGTGTCAAAAGTGTTGATTGTTGATCCAAGCAAGCTGAAATCATTGACAACTTCAATCCTTTCTGCATTTATCATGATGTTTTCTATTGGCCTCCTGAGGAGGACCTTTTCTTCCTTGATGTTGAGATATCATCTATATTAAAGTTTGTAGGCCTTGATCTTCTGTGACATGTATTTCAATCCCTCCTTTTTTCCAGCAAGCAGAAGTTATCTGCATAATACAGCATATTGATGAGTCTTCCACCAATCCAGATGTCACATTTCTCTTCATAAAGTCCAGCTTCGTGAATTATTTGTTCAGTATAGAGATTGCTTAGGTATAGAGAAAGAATATAACCCCAAATGCACATTTTTTTTCTGATTTTAAACCGTACACTGTTCCTTAGCTCTGTTTAACAACATCTTCTTGATCTAAGTATAGATTTTTGTAGGAGCACAATTTAGTGTTTTAGGATTACCATTATTGTCAGTGTTAGCCACAGTTTGTTATGATCCTTGTATATTACATCAATTACCCAACTGCCGAGAAAGAGAATGGGAAATATTCTCAAATACCATTAATATCTGCTTCAAAGGATTTACAAAGTTTTAGAGTTATTCTTTTGATTAAGGATTATACACAGATACTTAAAGACAATCTCTAACAAAACAAGTTGAGAAAAACATTTCTGCATTTTCATAAAAGCACTGGTTGTCAGCAGAACAAAACACATCTACAATTTATGGTACATAATGGAATACAGTTAAATTTAACCTCTTTGTGCCCATTTCATTAATGAAGTCTATTACACAGTTTTCCTTAGCTCACAGGGTCTTATTCAACCAATACGCTGAGCAAATTATCTGAGAAGCTGTACTCTATGAAGAGCAACAAGACATCAGGATTGGAAGGGAAACTCATTAATAATCTGTGTTATGAAGATAATACAACCTTACTTACTCAAAGTGAGGAGGACTTGAAGCATTGTTGCAGAAGATCAAGCAATGCAGCCTTCAATATGGATTACTTCTCAATATCATGAAAAGAAAAATTCTTACCACTGGACCAATAGGCAGTGTCATGTAGAGGAATTGAAACTGTCAAAAGTTTCATCTTGCTTGGATCCATAGTAAACAACCTTGATACGAGCATCCAGGAAATAAGGAAACACATTGCACTGCAAAAATCTGCAGTTAGAGAGCTTTCCAAATTATTGAGGAGTAGTGATGTCATTTTGAGGACTAAAGTGCATCTGATTTAGGCCACAGTCTTTCTGACTAGCTATGCATCTGAGGCCTGGACAATGAATAAGGATGACACAAAAAGATTGCTGCCTTTGAGCTGTGGTGTTGGAGAAGAGCACTGAACATTCCATGGATGGCCAAGAAAATGAACAGATATGTCTTGGAAATGATGCAGCCAGAGTACTCTTTGGAGGCAAAAGTGATAAGGCTTCACCTCACATACTTTGGGCATGTTGGTAAGAGGGACTGTTCCTTGGAGATGGGCATAATGTTGGGAGGGTCAGCGAGGAGGTGGAAGACCTTCAACAAGGTGGATTGACATGGTGACTGCTGCAATGGGCTCTTTTGTGTCAGGAAGTGTGAGGATGGCGCAGTACAGAACAGAGTTTAAATCTTTTGTTCATAAGGTCACTATGAGTAGTGTGCAACTTGATAGCGCTTAACAACAGCAACACAACACAGGCTCATAAATATTCTTAGACCTCTTATTTTATAGAGAGACACAACTTACTTCATTGATTTTAAATAAACAAATGTTTTTATGTCTAAACTTATATGCAGTTGTTTATAAGTATCCAAATTATAAAATTTCATAAAGGTTGAATCATCTGAGACATAAATAATTTAACTCTTGGTATTGCTTGCAACATAGACTGTTCTATAATTATTAAACTTTCTGATCCTTTATCAACTCATCTTTCTCTTCTCATCCTCCTCCTCCCTACTTTCTCTCTCTAAAGAGTAATTAGATAGCTAAGTTATTTTTAATTTCTATTGCTCATATTTCTTTAGTTTTGCATCTTTTATTTCATATTTTTAAGTAATAAGAGTCCATAAACTTAGTGACTTACAATAGAACAGATTTACTTTTTAGTTCTGTAGATCAGGTATCTGGCATGGTGTTACTGGAGTAGAATATAGATGTTGATAGGACTGTGTTGCTTTCTGGATACTTTCTGGTAAAATAAATTTGTCTTCCTCAACTCTTAGAATCTGTCCATATTTCTTAACTTTTGGTCGTTTTTCAGCTTCAGAATCAGTAACATCATTCTCATCTTCATGCTTGTTTATTTCTTCTACATATTGCAGTAGTACCCTTCAAATTGCATTAACCCTATCTGAACTATATTGTTGTTCCAACCCAAGATTAGCTAACTGGAAACTGTAATTTAGTCAATTCTTTAATTAATTTTTGCCATTCAATTTAGCATAGTCACAATTTATAGAAATTAGGACATGAAAATACTTGGTTGTGACTATTGTGCATTCTTCAAATCTTTTTATTGATGTATTTGTGCTTGTTTACATGATTTTTACAAGTATCTATTTTACATATGTATGGACTGCTAAGAGAAGAAATAGGTTCAACCTACAGAGGGTGAAACCAGGCTACTCCTTGGAGGCAAAGATTCTGAATCATTTCCTAACCAACTTTGGACATGTTTCAAGGAGGGACCCATCCTTGGAGAGGGACATCATGCTTGGGAGGGTGAAGGAACAGCGTAAGGGAGGAAGACCCTCAAGGAGACGGATTGATTCAGTGATAGAACAGGGTTTAGGGCTGTTGTACATATGATTGTTATGATCTCAGGTGACTCAACAGCACATAACAACAGTGTAAGTAATATAGATAATGGATTATTATATTTTTCAAAGTGTTCCTTTTTACTATTAGAACCTAAGATTGTCTTTCTTGGATACTATACAACTATATAGAAGTTTTAATGCAATCTCTACATTTTGTTACAGTTTTTTTTTCATATTTTTAGATAAAAACTATAATTCTAACATAATTATATTTTATATAATTTATTTATAAATTTATTTATTTTATGGATTATAAGATATTTTTATTACAGTTGTTGTTGTTAAGTGCCATCTACTCGTAGACGACTCATAGTGAACCTATGAACGAAAAACCTTTAACACTTGTATAACTTCGATCATTTCTCCATGTTCATAGAGTCTCTGAAGGCAAGCCAGTTCAGAAGTAGATGCCACTCCTGCTTCCAAGTTTGTTTTAATCAGGTAGCTCCACCAAACACCGTCCACCATGGGTAACCATTATCACATTTGGTGTATCAGTGTGACAGTGTTTAGAATCACAGCAATGATTTACCTCTGTACAGTAATACACAGACCAGTGTTATTATACCACTTAGAAGAATGTTTGACAAAAAAAACCCACAAAAAACAATTTAAACCAGGCCTGAGGGGTGAAGGTTAAAATCACCCACTATTAGTAGATTATTTTTTTTTGCAATCTATATGCTATGGTGACTTTTTTGTTCCATATATTATCTACAAGTTTTATTACCCATTTCCTCTTTGTTGAACAGATAAGATTATATATATGTTCTTTGTGGTCCCCAATGATTGATTGTTTAGGATCATTTTTGTTATTTTGAATAATTTGATTTAGAACATCAATTTAATGAAAATCTGTCATTTTTTTTCTTTATTGATAGTTGATAAAGTTAGCAAAGGAAACTCTGATACCCAAATCTATATAAAATCGCACTGCTGACTTAAAGGCAGCACCTCTCTGGTGGCTGGGATCCACTTTAGCTCCATGAGGGAAAGATGGGCGATCTGCACCCATGCAATCGAAGGCCTCTCAGAATTCTCTCTGAGTCAGTTCCAACTCAACAGCAATGAAATTGAGTTTAAGTTTTAAAATTAACAAAGATAACTTGCAGTGTGTATAAGTTTGGTTTTTTGGTTCAAATTCATTATACTTACATAATCTTTACTTATTGTGTGTGTGTGTGTCCATTTGCTTTCATTCAAAGATTTCCTATACTGACAAAACCATCTTCTTAACTAGAAACACCTAGTTAATTTCTTTTTGGTTTTCTTATTTCTCCTTGTATATAGTACTTTATGTGCTTTGTTACTTCCCTTGCCTATTTCTGGTTAAGTCTACAGACTATTATCATATTAAGTTTTGAGGATAGCTTGGTCAGTAGCATGCTTTGGAAAGATGAAAGGTTCTGCAGGCTCTTTGTGCATTCAAAACATGAATTCACTATCATACAACTCTGAAACCGCACAGCCACCAGCCTCATGAACATCTTTGCTGCCTGGATTCTCAACTACTGACAACAGTTTATCAATGAGTGCATCTTGCTAGGTATTGCATATAACCCAGCAATGTTCATCTGTTTTAGAGATATCTATAATTTTTACCATTGTTTGTAGTCCAAAATTGATCAAATATGCAAGGAAGATGTGTTGATAATTACTAATGATTGCAAAACAATTTTTGGAAATAAAGAAAATTTTTTGAAATAAAAATTATTATCTGGAAAATGTGGTTTTACTGACAAAAAAAAAGTCCTCAAAGATGTCATGAGATAATTCTGTAATGCCAAATACTGATTCCTTGTAAATGCTATCTTCGAACCCCCCTCCCTACCGACTACACAAATAGCAACTCTACGACGAGGTCTCCCCAGTTGGAATTCAAATTATCAAATTGACAACAGCTGAGGAAAGAAACAATAGAGAAGCTCAGTATCAATCAAAGAAAAGCTATGATAGAACTGCAAAATAGACTAATAAGTTCTCATATGGAAGCTCAGATTGAAGTAAAAGAAAATTAAAACAAGTCCATAAGAGCAAGTGGGAGCTCTGGTGGCCTACTGGCAAGAAGCTGTGCTGCCATTCCAAAGCATGAAGTTTGAGGCCACTACTTGCTCTGCCGGAAAAGAAAGGATGAGCAATCTCCTCCTGTGAAATTGACTGCCTCTTAAAACCCACTGGAGGGTCAGCTATGGGCGGGATCTGAGTCTATGGTACACAACAACCACCACCATAAGAGCAAAAGTATGATCTTAAATATATAACTCCAATTCAAGCACCGTCACAAGAACAGGTTGTTGTTTTTGTTAGGTGCTGTTGAGTGAAGTATGAGTCATTGTGATCCTATTAGCAACAAATCTGAATCTGCTACTATTCTGTGCTCTCTGTGTCATCTCTGAAATAATCACGTCCATTGTAGCAGTCGCTGTGTCAACCTATCCATTTGCGGGTTTTCTCTCTTTTACTGATTTTCTACCTCTACATGATGTTCCTTTCCTGGAATAGCCACTCTTAAAAACATGCACAAAACCTGTGAAGTGAAACTTTATAAACTTTAACCACAAGTAGCACTCCAGCTGCACTTTCTCTAAGTCATATATGTTTGTTGTTTTGCTTTGATTTTTTTGCAGTCCATGGAATAATTGATTCTTTTATCCACCATCATAACTCAAAGGCATCAATTCTTCTGTCATACTTACTGTTCAGCTCTCATATGCTTTCCAGCTTTAAAGCAAGCAAGGATTAGCAATAGAAGGAATATTTTCAACATCACCTCCCCTTTGATATCCAACAAAAATCTTCATCACTTGGCCAATAAGAAACATCTTGATAGATGGAGATAAAATTAAAATGGTCAATTATTGAATCTTACTTGAATCCACAATCAGCACTATTTATACCAGCAGTCTAGATCAGAAGGCATATAGCATTGAGAATGTCTACAGTCACAGACCTCTGTAACATCATGAAAAGCAATGAGGTTATCTCAGTTTTAAGAGTAAGGTGCATAAGATTCAAGCCATGGTTTTACCAATCACCTGTTATGCATCTGATGTCTGGACAATGAATAGATATAGCAGAAGAAAAAAAGTATGCCTTGGATTGTTGGAGAAGAATACTGAATATCTCATGGGCTGCCAGAAGAATGAACATGTATGTTTTGGGGAGAAAATCAATGTACTCCTTAGAGGCAAAGGAAGCTTTGTCTTGTATATTTTAGGTCTGCTGTTAGGAGAAGCTGTTCCTTGGAAAGAGACATCAAGCTTGGAAAGATGGATCATCAATGAAAGAGAGGAAGACACTAAGTGAGATGAATTAATATAATGACTGCAGTAATGGACTCAAAAGTGTTGGGGATGATAAGGGTGACACAGGAGAAGATAGATTTAAGGGTTGTTCATAGGGTTGCTATGAGTCATACACAACTTAAATATGACAACAACAATCTAGCCATGAAACTTTTTTTCACATACTTTGGACATGTTGTCATGAAGAATTAGTTCTTGGATAGGGGTATTAAAGGTTGGAGAAGGAGAAGATCATCAAAATATGGACTGGCATGTTTACTACAACAATAAGCTAAAGTATGATGAAGACTGTGATTTTTGGATAAAATAGTGCAAAGTTTAGATCCATGAGGGAGTATTTGCGGTACAGTCTATAGGGAATTGTGCTACTAAAGGAAAGTCTGTAACTCTGGTGGTTCCAGTCCAATAGAAACTCTGGAAAAGGAAGAATTGCTCTGCAATTTACAGCTTCCATAAGCCATTACAAGTTTTGTTATGAGTTTATTCTGACAAGATGACAATGTGGTAAAAGTCAAAGGTCAATGTCTAGGAAAGAAATTTTCAACAATCTATTTTGTGCGACGAGATTGGCAAAGAATATTGAACATGCGGTGGACTATTGGGAGAACAAATATATTTTTTTTCAAAGAAGATCCTTAGAAGTAAGGATGAATGACAAAACTTTGTATGATGTACTTTGGATAGTTACAAGGCCTTGAAAAACAATACATCATGCTTGATAAAATATAGGTCAGGAGAAAAAAGAAGACCCTCAAGGAGTTGGAATAATATGATGTTGTTGTTTTTGATTGCCTTCAAGTCGAGCAGGACTCATCACTTTATGAACAAAAGGTCTGAAGTCCCTCTAATAGCTATCGACATTTATTGAAATTTATAGTTTCCAGAGGCATGTTGTTTAGGAAGTGGATGCCACTCTTGCTTCCAATGGAATGATACAATGGCTATAAATTGTAATTAAAAATCTTGTCTGATAAACAATATAGTATAATTTTGTAAATAAACTAGTATAAATTTTAAAAAAACCCACAAAACCAAAAATATACTTTGAAACCCTAAAAAATAAAATAGCAATAATTATGACAATAACAGAGGGCTGGGAAGTGTTTTAATCTCTTGCCTGTGTTATTGCTATGCATTTGGGATAATAGAAGGCACGAAATAGCGTCATTAATATCTCCTCAACAACTGTCTTTGGTGGTTGATGCTGGAATAAAATTTCAATGATCTGTTCAATAAATATCAACACCTCAACTATATAAAACACTTTCTGCTTCCATAGCTGCTCTCATAAAGATTTACAAATGAAGGCTTTTCATAAGTCTAAATCAACTTTAGAGAGTTGTTTTGGTTTTTGTTTATGTGAATATATAAAATAAGAACTATATTAATAAGTAACTGTACATATATTAACATATTTTTGTTCAAAAAAGAAAATGAAATTGTAGTTTTCCTGAACTTAAAAAAATTGTAAAAGTTGACTTTTAAGTTAAGTTTGCTTTTTATTTACTTTATTCAGCCATCACTAAATCAGTCTTGTAGCTAACATAAATATTAACTTTTTCTTAATTTGCTATTAGTAAGTCATTCAAATGAGCATTTCAGAATCTTATTTCCTGGGTCCATCAAAGAAGTAAAAAGCCTTTGAATAGGGTTATTTTTCAGCTGAGGAATGATCAAGAAAATTTGCCCTGGATACTGAATAAAATAGCACACCAAATGTACTAACTCAGTGCAAGTTCTGTCATCAATCTATTACCACGACTTAGGGCTGCCTCTGGTGTCTCTTGGCAAGGGTAAATTCAGTATCATTTGCGATGTGGAAATATTTTACTTGAGCTATTTGTATAAATCTTACTTCTTCCTTGGAGACTCAGAGAACAAGTTTTCTGTCCTTTTTACCCTCTTTGATCTAATTCTGTCAGAACTTCATTTACATTTCAGACTCTGGTTAAATACATGTCCTTTGGGTTATGAAGAATTGTTAGATGACAGAATTGGACATACACATATGGATTCCTTAATCCAGTTAAGTATTGAATTCACTATTTCATCCACTCCTTAGTGTGCACTTATATGTTTGTCTTTTTACATATGCATGTGTAAATACTTAGACATGTATGTAGACAAGTACACACATACATATAGAGATATTTTAGTCTCATTTCAAAAGACTCTGATAAATTAACTACTAGTTATATATATCTACATATCAAGATTTATCTTTGATTTTGTAATTATTTTCAAAGCTAAATTTGAGTACTTTCTCAGTAGTAGCATTTTTCATATAAAACATTTGCTTAGAGATGGTGAAGTTTCTTCGTGGAGGCAAGGATTTTCAAGCTCCATATCATATATTTTGGACCCATTACCAGGAGGACCAATCCTTGCAGAAGGCCATTATGTTTGGAAAGGTGGAGAGACAGCACAGGAGAGGAAAACCCAAGATGAGATGGGTTGAACTAGCATAGAATAAGGCAGAATTCAGAACTATAGTAAATAAGGACACTATGAATCACAGATGACTTGATGGCACATAACAACAACACATTTATTTTAAAAATCATCTTTTGACACACATTTTTTCCTCTGGATAATATTTTACTCTATACAATTGTTTTTCAGAAGCTACTTCAAACAAGTTATTTGTTCTGAATTGTTTTGCTTCTGAAGGCATAAAATTATTGATATAAACATTTATTTCCTTTAAAAATAATGTAAACTGTTGGTAATATGTCTCAATTTCATGCATCTATGATCTAATTTAGTAGAAATAAATAAACTGTAATGGAAGTTAATGTGAAATTAGTTTAAGGACTTATTCTATAGCTTTGCAAGATCTCAATAAAGTTGTTGGTTCTACCCAAATCTGGAAAACATAAAGATTGCATTTTAAACGGGTATGTCAAGTAATATTTCTTATAAATATGTTCTAGTGACATTATTTTTAATGCTTGATATTTACAATTTAGAGTATTATTAGTGCTTTTATAAAATATAAACTACTTATATTTCTCAATTAATTACCATTTATCACTTGCTTATTAAGTGTAGTATCAGCCTACATCTTGCCAAAAATACAGAATAAAGACCAAAAATTCAGATAATTTGTTTAAGTAAGAAAATGACAATGCAAATAAAACTGTTAAGCAATAAGAAGGGTAATGAAAATCTATTCCCAAAATACTGAACACTGCACAATGTTCTAGATTATGGGGTAATAGAAAAATGAGAACAAAGCTAAAAAACATCAAGCTTAAATTATCAGAGTAAAATGCGTTGCAGAAGATCAATATTTACGTATAATACATTATATTCCAGACACAAGGAAAATAAGAGAAAAATATTGAAAATAGACATTTATAAAAATTAATTAAGTTCTATGATTGGGCCAATTGGCTGCATCATGTTAAATGGAAAAGAAATTGAGATCGTTAACAAATTCAGCTTGCTTCATGTGATCAGCACTCTCGGTACCAGCAGTCAAGGAATGAAAAGATGAATTGCATGGGGAAAATCTTCTCTCAGAGATTTCTTCAGAGTATTGAAGACCAACAATGTCAGCGTAGAGGCAAAGGTACATCTGATCCAAGCTATGGTCTTTGCAATCACTTTTTATGCATCAGAGAGCTGGACAATTATTAAGGATGATAGAAGAAGAACACTTTTGAGTCGTAGTGCTGATGAAGAGTATTTTACTATGGACTGCTAAAAGAACAAACAGAAATGTCCTAGAGAGGGCATACTGAGCTTCCTCAGAAGCAAGGATTTTGAAGGTTCATCTGAAATGCTTTGAACATGTTGCAATGAGGGATCAGTCTTTAGAGAGGATATGTTATGCTTCAAAGGGTGGAGGGACAGCACAGGAGAGGAAGACCCTAGATGAGATGGATTGACTTATTAACTAGGATTAACTGGGGGTAGGAGTGTTGGAAACAGTGACATTGGCTCAGCGGTGGGTTCATATTTATAACTATTGTACATAGGGTCACTATGGGACATAGATGACTCCACAGAATATTATAACAACAACACATTATTGATACTTAAAATTTTACTCTACTATGTTACATAATACTATTACAATGTTTATAAATTTCTTGATTTTTAGTCATGTTATTGTTGCTGTGTACCAATGAGTCAGAGATCCATAGCTCACCCACTGGCAGGTTTTCAGAGGCAGTTAATTGCATGGGAGGAAATTGGCCATCCTTCCTCCACATATCATTTGGTAGACTTGAACTGTGTGTCTTATGGATTTCAGCACAGCTTCTTGCCATTAGGCCACCAGAGCATCTCCCTTTTAGCCAGAGGTATAAATCATTTTTAATTACAGAAATAAAAAATGATTTGCATTTTTAATAACTACCATTTTATTACCTCATTATGTTGTTGTTGTTGTCGTTGACTTATCCACAACTCAGTGAGCCAATGAACAATGGCTCTAAATTTTGTCCTCTCCTGAGCCAACTTCACTGTATCTGACATATCTGATTCCACTGTCATAATCACTGTGTCAGTCCGTTTCATCTGGGTCTTCCTCTTCTGCACTGTCCCTCCACCCTTCCAAATATGATGTCCTTCTCCAAGGACTGGTACCTCCTCCCAAAAGCATGAGAAAGAGCTTCAAAATCCTTGTCTCTAAGGTGCAACCTGGTTTTACCCTCTCTAGGACAGCTTGTTCTCCTGACTTTCATATTATGTTCAATATCATTCTCAAGCACTACAACTCAAAGGTCTAAATTTTTCTTCTACCGTTCTTTATAACAACGATGACTCAGGCCTTCTTCTGTCACATTTTAGTCTCCAGACTCACATCATTTTGGAAAGGTCCTAGAAAGCAGGCTTTCCCAATACAAGTCATCTTGTAATTTCCTGACTGCTAGTGCCAAGAGTATTGAACAAGACTAAATCATTAACAACTTCAATGTTTTCTTCATCGATCATAATGTTGTCTGTTGGCCTAATGGTGAGGATTTGTTTATTTGATGTTGAGATGCAATCCATGTTGAAGGTTGCAGTCCTTAATTTTCTTCAGCAAATGCTTCAAGTATTCATTTTTGTAAAGCAAGATTGTGTCATTTGCGTAATGCAGGTTGTTGATTAGTCTTCCTCCAATCCTGATGCCACTTTCTTCTTCATAAAGAAAAACAATAGGGAAGAACTTACTAAGGATTTCTCAAGCGGAAGGAACTGGTGAGAAAAAAATAATTCAAGCCTTGAGTTACTTAAAGCTGTTATAGAAAAGTATTGAATGATCTAGGAAGCATCAAAGGAAGATGGAGGTAATTCACTGACACTGTATCAAAAAGAATTGGCTGACACAGGATCATTTCAGGAAGTAGCATATAATCATGACCCAATGGTAATAAAAGAAAGAGTACAAAAATCTCTGTAGCAATTGGCACAAACTAAGGCCCTAGGAATTTTAGGAATACCAATTGAAATATTTAAACAAACAGACGCAGGCCTGTATATGTTTATCAGCTTGTTTCAAGAAACCAGGGGAGGGCTCCTTGACCAACTGACTGGAAGAGATTCAAGATGTGGAAATTATTAAACAATATAACAGATAAGCAAATTCTTGCTGAAGATTATCTAAAATGACTGCACAGTACATAGACAGAGAACTTCCAGAAATAAATACTGGGTTTAGAAGTGGCCATTGCAGTAAAGATGCCATTACTAATGTCAGATGAATCTTGGCTGAAAGCAGAGAGTACCAGAAGGATGTCTGTCTGAGTTTTATTGATTATGCAAGGAGTTTGACTGTGTGGATCACCATAAATTTTGGCTAACTTTGAGAAGACTGGGAATCCCAGAACAGTAGATTGTGCTCCTGGGAAACCTATTGTCCAAACTTCTTGGTATATTACTGAAATAAAAAAAAAACTTATTATCTGAAAGAAGAAATAAAATAAGCAAGCTAAAAGCAGATATAGCAGGCAAATGTTTTTCTAGTAGACAATTTTTAAAATATCTTTTAACATGTTTCTGCTTTTGATAATAAAATCTTCCCCCTGCCCCTTCCTTTCAGAAACTAGAAGGAATGAGTAAGGTCTGGAATACCCCCAAACACAGGGTACTACCTTATGATTTACACAGTTGGGAAAAATAATTTCAAAATGAAATTTCAGTATTTCAAAATCTTTACATTTATTGCTTCAAGCTGTTGGCTAACGATGTAAGCAGGATAGAAATGATTCCTTTTCAGAAATTGTATTCTTCCTTGAACTAGACTTCTTCAGTGATCTTCAACTGAAAGTTCAATGTATACAATTTTTGTATTTATATTTTTTATATCTAAGAGAGTAATATCCTTAATGATGGCAATTGGCACACCAGCTGCAACAGTGAGCTCAAGTACAACGATACTTGTAAGGCTCGCTCAGAACCAATCCTCACTTTATTGTTGTACATGGATTTGCTCTGAAGTGGAACCAAATACACAATACCTGAAAATAACAAGAAAACAACAACAGAAACACCCTCAACAGAAATGGGAGGCTTGAGTTTAAGTGATAAATTGAAAATGTGAGATCTTCTGTGTTAACTGTGGTGTTGACACACCACTTTTCCTTATTTATTCTCTGAAAGGTCAAACATAACTGTGATATACTGAAAAAATTGCTAGTTAAAATATAATTTTCAGGATCATGAGACACAGATGATGGCCAACCAAGAGGGAATATTTAGAAGACTTGATATAAAAGTGCCAGAATATGAAAGTGGCTGGTTTTCTTGTGTATAGTGAATTTTTACACAAAGGAGATAAACACCATCAGTATGGTCCCTTTGAAATGATAGAATAAGAGAAATTGAATCTGGCTAAGAGTTACCCCTTCAGGCTGAATCTGTGAGGCGGGGGACAAAAGCTAAGTGAAGTGATTTAAAAAACTACATACCTTACACAGCTGAAAACTCACCTTCCTCTCCACCAAAGCTGAGTTGAATATGTGTTAGTACAAGTGGTGGAAACAGAGTTGACTAAATTTGAGGTAGGATAAGCCAAACTCCTGGAGGAATCTGGAATCTCTAAAAAAGAATCTATTTCACATGAATATATTTGCTTTCTCATAAAATGTAAAGAATCATTATCTATATGACATCTTTCAGCTAGTGACAGATTACCATGGTTTCAACTATTTTATAAGCAGAATTAAGAAGAGAACTTTAAGTTGAAATCTTAGAGAGCAAGACACAAAACTCCAGAGTAGAGGCTGCAAAGGTAATGGTGGTGGGTTAAATGAGAATTTTGAGCAAGTGTATTCAAAAATACAATATCATACTGAAGATTTGGTTTTTAAAAAGCCATATATATTCTCACCAGCCACTGTAAAAATCTCCTAGATATTAAACTTGCGTGCCAATAGTAAGTAGCTGTCTTTGTGATTCAGTCTTTGAAAGACCTATTCTCTGCATTGTTCTCTCAGCTGTCTCTATGAAGGACACAGGCAATAGGGGTCCCATAATTCTGTCCCGGATTATGCACCTCTGTGGATTTGTACAGATTTAATTTTCTGCTGATGTTACTGAAAAAATTCCAGGAAGGTCATTTGGAAACAGGCTGCACTCTTGAAGGCCAGAGAGATTTCAAAATTCATTGGAGCAATGACTTTTCAGTGTTTATATCACCTTTTGTAAAGGATATGTTCTTGTGTTTCTTAACCTGCTTGACTATGTTGGCTTTGTTGTATTGTCTACACCCTGCCCTTCATATGCAACAAAAATTTGATTGAATTATCTTTTACCTTGATTCTCACTTGTTCTCCAATGGATATCTTACTGTAATTTAGTAGAAAACTCCACATGACTGTTTGGATATCTATAGCATAGATCTGCTGCACCATAGGACCTATAAGACCATAATCTAGAAACTTCATGCAGGCAGGCAGAGTATGCTTCTGGCTTCTGCATGCTTCTATCTTATAGAAAGGGTACCATTGTTGGTACTTTAGTATTTGCCTTTCCTGATAACCTTTTGTAAGGTTGAATGACACAGTTCAGGGAGCAATGGGAACTGATAATCTATGAACAAACATTGATCAATTGAACCCAATTGCCAAGAAATATATTTCTTTTCCTCCTAACTAAGATGCAATAGTTCAAATGAAATCTCTAAAGACACCTCATAGGTATAAGAAAAATTACTCAGTAAGTACTTTCTTCCATTTATTCCCCACCTCTATTTTACCCCTTAACATCACTTCACTGAGGTGTTGTTTTACAATTAAATATCAGAAATTAAGCTTTTCCTCAGGTGGTTGTTGTTGTCGTTATGTGCCATCGAGTTGCTTGCGACTTATAGCGACCCTATGTACAACAGCCTTAAACCCTGCTCTATCCTGTGCCAATCGCATTGCCTCTGACACACCCATCCCGATTACCCCAGTCACTGAATCACTCCACCTCATAGAGGGTCTTCCCCTCCTGCGCTGTCCCTCTACCCTACCAAGCATGATGTCCCTCTCTAACGACCTGTCTCTCCTTACAACATGTCCAAAGTATGTCAGAGGAAGCCCCAGAATCCTTGCCTCTAATGAGTAGCCTGCTTTAACCCTCTCCAGGATGAATCTGTTTGTTTTCTTGGCAGTTCATGGAACATTCAACACTCTTCTCTAGCTTACATACTCTAAAAACTTTGCCCTAATACCCACAGTGAACAAAACCGGGGGAGTCAGAGTAGCAAGCATTCTTCATATAGTAAATAAATACAGGAAATCCATAGGTACATCAAGAGCCAACTGTTGTCGAGTCAGAACTGACTCAAAGCAGATCCTCCAGCAAGTTTTTAGAGGCAGTGAATCACATGAGAGAATTGACTTCTCCTGTGGAGCAGCTGGTGGATTCAAACAAAGGGCCTTTAGGATTACAGTGCAGTTTTTCAGCACTAGGCCAGCAGAGCTCCTTAGAACCATGCTGTAGAGCATATATTGTTCTTTTTCTTATGGAATTATTGATACAAAAATGTGAACAGATAATAATCTTTTATCTCTCTGTCTCTCTCATATACACAGAGTCACAGGCAGGCAGATGGAAAAAGACAGTTGCCAACACCAGATCCCTTCAAGGTGTGGCATCCAGTTTGTAGATTTCACTCGTAGGCACTGATTGAATTCAGATCTGCCTAATATGTTTTCTTCATTGCCTGCTCCTTAGTTCAACTATTGCTATTGTATTTTTAACCAGGGACTTTGTCAGCATCTTTTGAGAATGTTTGTCAACCTCTTTTGAGAAAGCTGCTAATATTGTTGTGGTTATTTTAAAATAAAAGTAGTAAAATATATCTTTTTCACTGTAATGCCGTTAATACTCTTTCTTAAATTTCTTGAAATCTCTAGTAAATTAGTATTAATGGAGAATTATGTCATAGTTATAATTTAACCAGAATATGAATATTTGGGTGGAAATTTCAGAATCGACTCAGTACATTTTTGTTCTCCACTCATATCAATTTTGGATAAGAGTTGATTCTTGAGGAAGGGGATAGTTCAAAGTTTGAAAGGTATGGAAGGACCAGAATTTAATCAGTCTTTATGAGGTCAATGACTCTGGGGATCTTTTTTATTTATGATTGTGAAATTAGTTCTGACTTTCTTTCCTCCCCTTCTGCTAAATATGTCCTATTATGATCCTGATAACAGCAGATGTTAGTGGTAGCCAGGCATGATCTAATTCCTCTGGTCTCAAATGCATAGATGTTCAAGCATAAGAGACTGTGGCACCAGAGATATTATTGCTGATGTCAGATGGATCCTGGCTGAAAGTAAAGAATACCAGAATAAAGCATATTTGTGCTTTATTGACTATGTGAAGACATTTAGCTATGTGGATAATAATAAGTTGTGGTGACACAAGAATGGTAATCCCAGAACACTTAATTGTGCTTATGTGGAACCTATACCCAGAAGAGGAGGCTGTTATAAGATTAGAGCAGGGGAACAATGCATAGCTTAAAGCTGAGAAGGGATTGTGCCAGGGTTATCTTTTCTCTCCATACCTATTCAATCTCTATACTGAGCAAATTAATCAAGAAACTTTACTCTATGAAGAGGAGTGTGGCATCAGGATTGGAGGGAGACTCAACAACCTTTGTTGTTATGAAGATGACACAACCTTGCTTGCTAAAAAATGAGCAGGACTTGAAGCACGTGTTGCAGAAAATCAAGGAATACAGCCTTCTGTATGGATTGCATCTCAATGTCAAGAAAACAAATGTTCTTATCATTGGACAGATAGGCAACATCATGATGGATGGAGAGGAGATTGAAAACTGCCAATGGCTTCATCTTGCTTGAATCCACAATTAACACCCTTGGTACCAACAGTCAGGAATTAAGAAGATGCATTTCACTGGGAAAATCAGCTGCTAGGGACCTTTCCACATTATTGAGGAGTAATAATGCCAGTTAGAAGACCAAGGTGCATCTGATTCAGGCCATAGTCTTTCCAGTCACTTGCTATGCATCTGAGAGCTAAACATTGAATAAAGATGGCAGGAAAATAATTGATGTCTTTGAGCTGTGGTGGTAGAGAAGAGCATTGAACATCCCATGTATGATCACTGAACAAACCAGATACGTCTTGGAGAGGGGCAGCCATTGTGTTCTTTGGAGGCAAGAACAATGAGGCTTCACCTCACATGCTTTGGGTGTGTTGGTAGGAGGGACAATTCCTTGGGGATGGACATGATGCTTGGAAAGGTGGAGGTTTGGCAAAGGAAGAAGACCTTTGACCAGGTGGATTAACACAGTGACTGCTGTGATAGGTCATTGTGTGTCAGGATGTGTGAAGATGGTACAGAATAAAACAGAGTTCAGATCTTTTGATCATAGGGTTGCAATGATTCATACTTGACAGGTTTGCACATAACAACAACAACAAGTGTCACATGATCCATTAGTCTTTGAATTGTTTGCTTTAGTATTTTATTTTCTTCCTTCTTCATCACTTCAAACAAGAAGAGCTCCATGGTTATATCATAGATTGCTGGTATCACACCTTTTAAGAGCCCAGTCATCATTCATCACTGTGAGATATAGAATATTGTCTTTGTGAGCTGGTAAGTCAATTAGACCAAGTGATCCCCAAGACTATGATCCCCAAAGCCAATGAATCATACTCTCAATGTGTCTTCTTACAACTATGTTTTCAGAGCTTTGCCCCTCTGGCTTCTATAATACCTAATAATGATTTTATAGTATATAAAATACTTGTAGTGGTACAATGAATTACTCAAATGGTCTTTCAAGCCACAGTCCTCAATTTTCTAATGTGTTCTAACTCCTGCCTCTATTCTGGTGATTATGTGTCCATCGGAATGAACTTAAAAGATAATTAGTTGGTGATGTGTATCTATCTTACTCATGAGTGTTACTTAAGTCACCACCATTCTGAATCCATATCTTTTTTGGGTTATCTCCACCATCAAGAAGGAGAGATAGAAGCAGAAATGCATTTTAGAACTGGTTTTCCTGTGCTGAGAACTTCCTATGTCCAGTTGCTCTGAGCTATGACATCAGAAGTTGGGAGATATAGCAAGGAACAGTAGCAAAGCAATAGTAGCAGCAGAGAAAGAAGTGGTAGTAGAACTCAAGGACCTATATGTGACAATGCAATGGGCTGTCCAGTCCATGAAGCAAGACGCTTGAGACCTTCAGGTAGATTTCCTAGTAGAATGGGATGCCTATGGGCAGTTAGTGAAAGTTGCTGTTGTGATCAAATGTTACATTGCCCACTACAACACACAGTGACCCTTTGAACAACAGATCTGAACCTTGCCCTATCTTTGGCCGTTTTAGAGATATATTATACTCTTGAGCTCATTGTCAAGGTCACTGACATGGTAGTGGAAGTAGTCTTCTAAAAAATGAATGTTTTCAGACAGGAAGTTTATTGACTTATTGAGATACCTCTGGAAATTTTTGAAAGTAGGTTTGCTGACCTGTGGAGCTAGAACAAAGCATCTATGGGCTGATGCTTATTGGCCAGCTGGGGTTCATTTCAGCACTTACCATACAAGCTAAGATCCTTTTCCAACATTTTCTGGAACAGGACAGAGGTTAGACTGGCATGCCCAAGGCCAGAGAAAGATCTACCTGCTGACATAGTTGAAAAATGTTTGTCCTAGGTGGCACAACTTTGCTTGCTAAAAATGAGGAAAACCTGAAGAGTTTGTTTCAGAAGGTCAAGGACTGCAGTCTTCATCATGGATTAAAGCTCAAAATCAAGAGAACAAAGACTCTTACCACTGGGTCAATTGGTAGTACCATGATATATAGATAGGCGATTAAGATGGTTAACAATTTTAGCTTGTTTGGCTTGACAGTCCACACTCTTGGCACCAGTAGTCAGGAAATCAAAAGTCAAATTTAATTTAGAAAATTCACTGTCAGGGACCTCTTCACAGTGCTGAAGAACAATGATGTCAATCTGGAGAATGAAGTGCATCTAATTGAGGTCAAGAAGGGTCTTTGCTATTACTTGCTATGCATAAGAGAGTTAGACAATGACTAAAGATGACAGAAGAATTGATGCCTTGATTTTTGGTGCTGGAGAAGAGTGTTGAACATAAAAACAAGTTTGCTCTGAAGAAGGTAAAATCAAGTTACTTCTTGGGGGCAACGATTCTGAAGCTCCATTTTACCTACTTTGGGCATGTTGCCAGGAGGGATCAGTACTTTGAGAAGCACATTATGCTTTGAAGGGTGGAGGGGCAATGCAAGAAACAAAGATCCTAGATCCCTAGATGAGATGGATTGGTGCAGTAACAAGAGTAACGGGGTTAGTTGTGTTGGAGACAGTGAGACTGGCATTGTGTAGGATCGCTATGAGTTTCAGGTGACTGGAAGGCACATAACAACAAAACAACATCCTGCCTTTTCAGTTGTGAAAATTGTTTGTGATTTCTGTGTAGTAATAATAGGGAATTATCAAACTTAGCAGAGCTGTGTTAGCTGTTGTCCTGATTGATAAACAGACTGGGTGAGGAGGACATGTCTGACCTCCACATCAATCACCTATATTAAGTCATTTTTATACAGATGTAGAAATATAATCACTCAAAGCTAAATGTGTTTGAAACTGTCCTCTCATAAACCTCCCCATGTTTATTCAACCTGCATGTCAACGTATAAGTCTACTTGTATCAACTTTATTATTGTTATGGTAGTATTATATGTACAATAATATTTCCCTTTGTAATCTTTACCCTTGTGAACCTCCCAGCAATTTCCTTTGCCAACTCGTCGTTTTAGACTGTCTTCTTTTTTATTATATATGGCCTGTGTACTTGTTAATATCTATCTACTCTTTAGTTAGTGATTTACAGTCTTTTTTGTGCTATACCTGATAACCATCAAAGAATATTTCTTTTTGTGTATAAATCTCTACTTGCCGTTTTAGAACTGTGATCTCATACAGTATCTGTCCTTTGGTGATTGACTTCTTTCACTCCGCATGATGACCTCCAGGTTTATGCATGTTATGAAGTAGTTCATATATTCTTCATTACACTCTGATGTTGTGTAGTTGAACTGAACTAAGTCTGCAGTTTGGAAGCCATGTGAAGTTGTTTGACTCTGGAAGCTGGTTTCTTGTGTCTTGTTGAGGGTCACATTTGGAGCATGTGGTTGGTTTTCTTGCTTTTTTCCCCCCATCCACAAACTGATTAGACTTACCAGATTTAGCTAACAATGAGCAGTGGAGGGTCTATGGTTTATTGTCAACCAGCATTTGGTGGGCATGCCTAATTTTAAAAAAGGCCAGCAGGGTGTCCTCACACCTGTGGCCCTAGGGCCAAGTGTTGATTGATTTGGGGGTTAACATTCTTTTAAGTGGTATAGACGTGGTCTGTCTATTTCCTGTACCGAAGTAATTTGGAGTTGCTGTGATGCTGAACACTGTGACATAGGTGTGTCAAACACCATAATGGTTACCCATTGCGAACAGTGTTGGAGCTGTCAGATTGATTCAGGTTTGGAAGCAGGAGTGACATCCACTTCCTAAACCATATGCTTCTGGAAACAATATAAACATAGAGAAACAATAATAGTTATAGAACAGGGTTCAGATTTTTTGTTCATTTGGTCTCTATGAGTCATACTCGACTTAACAACAGCTAACAACAAGAACAATATTATGTTATGTTTCAGTGTCGTTCTTCCCTTTGCTTTTGTGAGTAATGTAGTGAAGAATATGTTGTGCATACATCTCTTTATAGTGTTGCTCAAATATATTTAAACTAGATGCTAATATTTTTATTTGCATTTCAAAGATACTGGGCAGTGTCTACTATATTTTTTCCCTTCGTGATTAATAGAAATGCATAATTAGAGATGTACCATATTTTCAATATTCCATAGAAACCTCTTTTTAAAATTTGAACCATTTTAATGTATTTTCAGGCTTAATCAGCCTATATAAATTTTAGATAAATGAGGACGTAAATATTTATATAGAAATATTTTTATTGTAACATATTTCTACATAAAATATTTTAAATTATTTTGGATGAGAAATTCAATTAGTAAAAGGGGAAGTGAAGAATTAATAAGGATATCTGTGTTCTTTGCTGCTTATGCAGAAGTATCATCTGTTAAGAAGGATGTGTACGTCATGATTTAAAGGTTCTTCCACCCCCATCCAGGTTCTAATGCTGGAAAGGAAACTCTGCCAGAAGAATTGTATTATGAAAGTTTGAAGAATAATATTTGCAATTAAATAAAAGGGTTGTGTGATTAAATATCTTGGGTTTTATTGTTCTTTATAAACACAAATCAAGGGAAAGAATATAGAATAATTTCCATCTTTTCTGTGACACAAAAATGCAAGTGATTGAAATGATCATGGCCTTCCTTAATCAGGCCTTCATCTGGTATCATTAATAATTTGGAGAGATCTCAGATTGAGACTTTCCCAGTGCAATGCTCCTACTAATCTCCTGACTGCTGTGACCAAGGTTGTTAATTGTGGATTAAAGTAAGATGAAGTCATTGCCAGTTTCCATCTTTTTTCCATCTATGATGTTATTGTCTATCTGTCTCATGTTGAGAGTTTTTGTCTTCTTAATGTTGAGATGTAATCTATATTAAAGGATATATGCTTTAATCTTCTGCAGTAAGCACTTCAAGTCCTCCTCAATTTCAGTGAAGAAAGTTGTGTCGTCTACATAACATAAGTTGTTCAAGAGTCTTCCTCTGATACTGATGTCTCATTCTTCTTTCATAGAGTTCAGCTTCTTTAATCATTTTCTCAGAATTCAGATTAAATAGGTATGAGGAAAGAATACAACCATGGTACACACCTTTTTTAATTTAAACCATTACTTTGTTCACAAGAAAGCCTCTTGGTCTAGGTGTAGGTTTTGCATGAGCACAATGAAGTGTTCTGAAATTCCCATTAATCAGAATGTTAGTCATAATGTGTCTTGATCCACACAGTCAAATACCTTTATGTAGTCAATAAAATGCAAACAAATATTCTTTCCGTATTCTCTGATTTCAGCCAGAATCCATCTGACATCAGCAATACTATCACCACTGTCATAGTCTCTTCTAAATTCAGCTTGAACTTCTGGAATTTGTCTGTCTATTATTTCAGAAGCTTCTGAATGTTTTTCATAATATTTTGCTTGGATGTAGTATTAATGATATTGTTTTATGATTTCCACATATTGTTATGTTTTGGGGGGATGGGAACAAATATGGATCTCCTCTAGTCATTTGACCAGGCAACTTTCCTTCAAATTTCCTGTCATAGATTGGAAACATAAAACATGTCCAAGGCTGCATTTTTTAGTTGAAACGTGTCAGTTTGTATCCCATAGATTCCTGGGGCCATATTTATTGACAATGCCTTCAGAACTATTTGAACTTTTCCTTCATCATCATTGGCTCTTTCTTGATCATATGTTACTCCCCAAACTATTTCAGCGGCATCAGCCTTTTTGGTTCCATTTCTGTATATCCCCTCTATCTTCTTGATTATCTCAATAATTTTCAATGCATCTGAGAGATGAAAAATAAATAAAGATGATAGAAGAATTGAAGTTTTAGAGTTCTAGTGTTAGAAAAGAGTACAGAATAATTCATGGATTGTCAAAAGAACAAACAGCTATATCTTGGAAAAAGTACAGACTGAGTGCTCCTTGGAGGCAAAGACACAAAGCTTCATCTCAGATATTTTGGACATATTGCCAGGAGAGGTTATTCCTTAGAGAGGGACATCATTCTTGGAATAGCAGGAAGGACAATCAGCTAGAGAGAGGAAAACTCTAAACCAGAAAATTTACACAGAGACTGCAGGAATGGGCTCTAGTGTGTCAGAGGTGATGAAGATGGTACAGAATAGGACAGGTTCAGATCAGTTGTTCATAAGGCCACTATGACTCACATTCAGTACCACCTAACAACAGCAATAGAATGCTACAAAGAAAGATATAACCTTGATATCCATCAACAAAACTAATTATACTTCATTAATACATTAAAAATGTAATAAATTTAGCAATTCTAGAGTTTGAATTTATTTTATACATTAAGAGTATTCAGTAAAATATTAAAAATGCATAAGCACACAATACTGCCCTACAAGTCCATCATTTTAATTTAAAATCCTTAAATTATGTAGATCTATCTTTTCACATTTTTTGAATAAAACAGAAACTGATTTTGCTAAACATAATGAGTTTAAGTGTCAGTGCTGTGTGCCCACAGAAGCTACTCTTTGCGTTATTTGCCTCTCTCCTCATTTTACAAAATGAACTACAAACTTTTCTTTCTGAAAATATTTTACTAGAAACTATAAAAAACTATTCATAGAAGTCTTAAATATAGTGTTCATGGCTCCGTACATCTCCCAGATTTTTTGAGTTGTAGTTTCAAGATGATTTTGTTTGTATACTGCATATTACAATTAACTTCCATCTTCTTACATATAATGAGCTACAAAAAAAGTTCAGAATTGGATTGGAAAAGAGATTGTCATCATACCATGTGAAATAGTGCTTTAGGCATTATTGATATTATTTCATGTTTATCTTTAAAAGCCAAGAGCAGGATACCAGTAGATCCAATTAAATGAAGTAGATTAAATGAAATACCAGGAACATAAAAATTGTAGTTTCCTCTGATTAAAATATATGTATATATACATAATAAATGTATCAGTCACAATAAATGAGATTATACCTAAGTAATAAGCAATCAAGGAGCTGTGACTTATAATAACAAATGTTTGCTTATTAAAAATATAACTACATTATAATAAATTTCATTTATTTGATGATTCGGATCAGCACTATTTTAGTTCTAAGAGCCATCAGGAAATAATTTTCAAGATTGTGTTCAAATTAACAGAGCATAAGCAAAATGCCTACATGACACAAACAGTTTGAGATCAATTACTGACCTAAAGGTTGAGTTTAACTTCATGCAAAATTCTCATGGAAAAGTCTGTCAATCTTCCAAAATTATTATAGTTAGGAAAACCTATGGGTCTCATTCCTACTCTGTAACCTTTGATAACTCTAAGAATTGGAATTCATTTGAACCTCAATTATAACTTTCGAGTGACAGGTCGATTAACTCAGAAGGCTTTTCTTTGAGAAAAACCAAAACAAAAATAATAGAAAAAAATACCCATAATATGGCAGGAATCTGAATAACTAACCAAAAACAAGGGTTGATTTTCAAAAGAATGAGTCATCTTACTAGTACATAATAAACCAATTACATGGCTAGCTCCCTACAAGTAGCTACTCATGAAACATTACATTGAACCACTTCAGGCAAGTGCTTTGTAATGGATTAACTTGTCAACAAAGTAATCAAACTTGAAAATAAGATTACAAATGCCAAACAAGACATTCAAACAGCAAAATTAAAATCTTCTGCTATCTGAATGATTAATGGATAAAGAAATTCTTCAGGCAATATTAGGTCACTGATTATAATAATTTATTTCTCATTAGCTGATAACCACCTGACTGACCTCTTTGTCTGTGTCACCTCAGTATTTATACATACAAACTCAAAAGATATCATTTCATATTTGAAAATGACAGAAAAAAATCTGACTTTAGTGCAAATGACTATCTAGAATCATCAGGAATTTTGATCAGTTGATTCTCATAATTAAGATTTCACAAAACAATGCTATTTTATACCATAAAAGAATGGCCGTATTAGACTCTGCAACACTGCTTGATTGCAAAATCATGAAAACAAATCAAGAGTTCATTTTATTAGAGAAATTATAAATGTACCATATCTCATCCAATAAATTTTTTTAATTCATTTTAATGAAAGTTTACAGAGACTTAGGGTTTCCAGTCATTCATTGTTGCACTTTTCTCCCTGCCCACCCTGTCTCCCGCAATTCACTCTTCTCCATGAAAAGTAAAACAAACCAAAAAAACACACAACACCAAAACTCTTTCATTGTTATGCAATCCCTCTACCCAAGTCTTCTCCACTATGCAGCCTTCATTCTGTACTTCTGTAAAAACAGTAATACCCAGTAATATATACCTTTCATTCAATAAAATTCTAAATATTCAGAACTGAAATTAAGGAATTGAAAATCCCCTGCCATTAAAATGAAATAATTTTTATAACTGTAGACAACAGTGTGAGATTCCAAGCCACCAGCTATTCCACAGGGGAAGAATGGGTCATCTCCTCCCTTGTGATTAACTGTCCCTGTAAAGAAATATTCGTACATCAGTGATGGGTCGTTTCCAACTCAACGGTACCCAACATATAGACCATAATAGAAAGCCTTCTAAAGCATCATAAGTATAAACATCATCCACATAAAACTTGCATGTATTTTAAAAAGTAAAAGTTCAAAGCTAAGCAGAATGCTTATTATGAACAATTATGATGCACGAATATAAGGAGATCATTAAGATTCTTTTTAAAAAGCAAATAACTCCACACAAGCTAGTTACGAAGACGCATACATGGAGACAGAAAAATTGAAGATAATTTTACTAACATCAGAAATATGGCCTTCTGCGTATCTATGTGAGGTTTTGAAATTATAGTTTAATAAGCTTGTTGTTGTTGTTGTTGTTATGTGCCGTCGAGTCACCTGCGACTCATAGCGACCCTATGTACAACAACCCTAAACTCCGCTCTGTCCTGTGCCAATCGCACTGTCTCTGACACTCCCATCCCAATTATCCCAGTCACTGAATCAATCCGCCTCATAG
>NW_006399751.1:19791880-19795687 GCF_000299155.1 Elephantulus edwardii | reverse complement strand
CAATCTCTTCACCATCCATCCTGATGCTGCCAATTGGTCCAGTGGTGAGAATCTTTGTCTTCTTGACATTGAGCCTCAGTCCATATTGTAGGCTGCAGTCCTTGACACTCTGCTTTGAACAAAAGGTTTTGTTACCATTTTCATAAATGAAAAAACAGTAGGCCATAAACTATTTCAAACCTAAATCATAGCATAGAGTTGATTTTCACTCATAGTTAACCCCTCATCAGGTTTTTAAAGCTAGTAGTTGTAAGGGGAAGAGAATGCCCATCGTGGTGACTTGACCAAGTGAGATGTGCTATCTCTGGGTTAGGAGCTCAGCTTGCTAAGGTCCTAGGTCGTTATCAAAGTCCATACCAGTTTCATCAGACTTCACTAGCAAAGGTCAATGAAGAATTAATTTGAATACAATTTTTAGAACCATAAATAAGAAAAAGCCTCTTTAAATAGAAACAAACTATTTTCTTTTTATAACTACATACCATAGTATATAAAAAATAATAAATCTATTTCTTCCTTGAGTATTTGAATAAAACTTTCATTGGTTTTATGTATTGAATTGTGTCCCCTCAGCATATATGTTGGAATTCTAACCTGTTTACCTTTGGATAAACTGTCATTTAGGTTCAGGGTTTTCTTTGTTGTGGTTAGAGATCATAACATTGTAGAATATATCTTACATAAAATCATTTTGAGGTATGCTAAAACAGTTTAGGTAAAAGAGAAGAAAGGAGGACTAGATGGGAAGAAAGAGAGATGTCATGTAGAAATGGCTAAACAACTGAGGGACGTAGAGGCTAGAGAAGGTGAGAGAAGGTTTTGGGTTTTATTTCCCCCCTGAAAAATAGAGAGCTTTCTCAAGCTGAGAGAACTGAAAACATATATAAACCTTGAGCTGCATTATAGAAAGATACCATTGGCAATATTTTTAATTACTCAGAAAACATCAAAAGAAGATGAAGGGAATATGCAGAGTCACTACTAAAAAGAACTGATTGACATTGAAGAAGTACCACATGAACAAGAGCCAGTAGTAATGATGGAGGAAGTGGAAACTGTTTTCAAGGCATTAGCAAAAAATAAGGCGCCGGGATTTGATGAGATACCAATTCACTTGTTTCAATTAACAGATGAGGCCTTGGATGACTTACTAGTCTATGCCATGAAATTTGTAGGACAGCTGTCTGGCCAACATATCGGAAGAGGTCCACATTTGTTACCATTCCCAAGAAAGAAGATCCAGTTGAATGTGGAAACTATTGAACAATATCATTAATATCACACGCAGGCAAAATACTGCGGAAAATCTTTCAAAAACTACTAGAACAGTACATAAATAGGGAATTGACAGAAATTCAAGCAGGATTTAGAAGAGACTGTGGCACCAGGGATATCATTGCTCATGCCAGATGGATCCTGGCTGAAAGTAAAGATATCAGAAGAATGTCTATTTGTGCTTTATTGACTATGCAAAAGCATTTAACTGTGTCGATAATAAAAAATTGTGAATATCATCTCACCCCAGCAAGAATAGGAAGATTCAACACAACAGAAAACAACAAATGCAGGCGAGGTTGTGGAGAAATGTCAATATTTATTCACTGTTGGTGGGAATATAAAATGGTGCAACCATCATTGAAGGCAGTACGGCGCTTTCTCAAAAAGTTGGAAATAGAAATACCATTTGACCCAGCAATTCCACTAGTGGGAATATACCTTAAAGAAACTAGAACTGCCACCCAGGCAGATATGTGCATACCCATGTTTATTGCAGCTTTGTTCACAATAGCAAAGAGTTGGAAACAACCCAAGTACACATCAACAAATGAATGGATAGAGAAACTCTGGCATAGTCACACAATGGAATTATATGCTGCATTAAAAATCAAGGAATTCATGAAATATTATACAAAATGGGTGATCACTACAACACTGAAATAGATGAGGGAGAGAACTGTTTAGGAGGAATATATGATTAGCTATTATTATCATGACAAGTGTCCAGAATGAAAGCTGCATAGTGGAGTGGACTTGGAGGGGGGGGTGGGATTGTGTAATAATTTAACCATTTTGTAAAGTAGTTTAGCACAGTTTTAGAAAGTTGAACACAGAAATACCATCTAACCCAGCAATACTCTTGTTGTTTACCTTTCAGTGGGAACTGACACATAATTGACCCTCTGGCAGGTTTTCAGAGGCAGTTAATCACAGGGTAGAAAACTGCCCATCGTTCTATCCTTGAGAAAGACGTCATTCTTGGAAAGGTGGACAAATAAGCCAGGAAAGGAAGACCCTGGATGAGATAGATTGCCACAGTAACTGGAGTAATAGAGGCAGGTGTATTGAAGAAAGTGAGATTGACTTAGAATAGGACAAGGTTCAGAGCTACTGTGCATAAGATCACTGTGAGTCTCAGGTGATTTTATAGCACTTAGCAATATGTCATCATATTGGTGGTAGCTTCATGGGCAACCATTGATAGAGAGTCATATATCTGCTAATGCTAAAGGAATGCACATAGAACTAACTCAAAATGCTCTTTAGAAGGGAAGATGGCAAAATTTCACTTTATGCACTTTGTCAATAGTATTAGAGAATAGTATCTGGAAGTTCATCAAAGAAAGTTAACCCTCAATGAGCTGCCTTAGTATCTGTGGTACTGGACTCAAGCATAGCACTGATTAAGAGGATGGTGCAGACTGGGAAGTATTTTATCCTATTGTCCAGGGACCCTTAAAATATACATACAGATGCACTTTTTATCTCTTATTTTTTAATAGTCTTATCATTTTACGTATATTACAAAAGAACAAAGTAAGAATTCTTACACCATAATGGAAAACAACCACACTGAATCACATAAAAAAAAAATCCCCACACAGCTCACCTACATTGCTCAGGACATCTGTTACTTCATAAATTAGGAAAATATTAGCATTATGAAAGGCAAATAAAAGCTGATTATACAAAGTTGTTATGGTTCCTACTCCTTCACTTTGCCTATAGACATTTGACTTAAGTAATCTGGATTTAAAGGCCAGTTTCATTTTTTCACAAATACCAAAATGCAGAGGAAATGTTTTCAGTTACAAACAAAACATCAATTTAGCATCTATTCAACTGCGAACTGTACAGATTTGGTTTACAGCTGTGGGAAAGCCTTATAACTTGGCAGTTGAGTTATTTCTCTAATGCCAAGTGTTATCTCAATGACTGAAAATAAATGTATAATTGATAGAAAAATCTCTAGGGATAAAAAAGTTTAGAAGAGACCACTAAATAGTCAGGTATGTATAGGAGGGTAAGGAGTTTTGCTGCCAATTCAAAGGCAAGTGATTTTAATCTATCATCTTCTCCATGGAAAAAAAGATGGCCAATATCCCTTGCAAGTTATGGTCTCTGAAGACCGGTTTGAGGGTCCAGATAATTGTGTAATGTGTTTTTGAGTTAGCTGTGACTAAATGCATATATATTCACTATTATCAAGTAACAATGCTGCTGTTGTTAGGTGCCATTGAGTCAAGTCTGAATCATAGGGACCCTATGAACAACGTATCAGAAACCTGTCCTATCCTGAGCCATTTTCATCATTGCTGACCTACATGAGTCTAGTAGAGTGGTCACAAACCAGATCTATATAATACCTTGGGGATTACAATCCAGATTCTTGCCACTAGACCACCAGAGCTCCTAGACTTCCCATAGACTGCCTAAAGAACAGAATAAAAGAACCAATATATTTTGGAGAAGGTGCAGTCAGAATGCTCCTTGATGGAAAAAATGATAAACTTTTGTCTCACATACTTT
>NW_006399751.1:19790125-19791329 GCF_000299155.1 Elephantulus edwardii | reverse complement strand
TTAGTCCAGAAACCAAAAATGGGTTCAAAATTTTGTACTTTCAATGATTTATTCATTTCAAATAACTTAAAAAAAAACCCCAACAAACAACAAACTGATTTTACATGTGGATCTCACCGGCTGTACTGCATACTAATTAGATCAGTTTCTACTGTACAAGAAATTGTTAGAGAAGCTTAGTAACAGTAATCAAAACCAGGCCAGGTGCTGACTGTGGAGCAGAACATCAATTACTTATGAGTAAATTCAAAATCGAGGCTAAAGAAATTTTAAAAAGTCCATCAGAACCAAAATATGACCATGAGTCTATTCCACCTGAATTTAAAAATTAACTTAAGAACAGGTTTGAGGAATTGAGTGACAGTGATAGAAGACTATATGACTTGTGGATGATATCAGGTATACCTTCTACAAAGAGAGTAAGGTATCATTACAAAGATAGGAGAAAAAAAAACCAAAATTGATGTCAGAAGACATCTTGAAAATTACACTAGAGCATTGAGAAGAAAAATTTAAAAAGGTAGGGTGAGGTGGAGGAAGAGATGTTGAAGTAAAATCGCTGAACAGGACTTCAAATGGCAGCTTGAGAAAAGAAAGGAAATATTGCAAAGGAATGTGCAGAAAGCTGGTGTCAGAGAATATAGACAGACAAAGTTTCTTGCCATTTCTCTAGCTGAAAGAACCAAATAATAACAATGAAATTATATCATTCTTGTAACTATTTATAATTATAACTAATCTGCTATTTAGTAATTCAGACCCAAATTATTATAATTTTAAATATTTCATGCAGCTTAGTGGTTGAAAGTTTGTCCTAAATTGTTATATATGTATTATGTCTTATGCAAGGAGGCACCAGTCCTTGGAGAGGACCATCATGCTTTGAAGGGTAGAGGGCGCAGAATGAAAGAGAGGTCATTGATGGGATGGATTGATACAGTGACTGGGATAATGAAAGTAAATGTGTCAGAACAGTAAAATTGGCACAGGCTAGAGCATGTTTCAGAGCTGTTGTACACAGGCTTGCAATGGATCACAAGCAACTCAATGGCACACAACAACAACAATATATGTCTTAACAATCTCCTCAAAACTCAAACTCATTGTTGCTGAGTCAAAACTAATTCGTATCTGACTCAAGCAAATTTTCACATTAGAATGAAAATCACATTGGAGGAAATTGGCCATCTTTCCCCTTTGGAGA
>NW_006399751.1:19782597-19789295 GCF_000299155.1 Elephantulus edwardii | reverse complement strand
GCCATCCATCCTGATGCTACCGATTGGTCCAGTGGTGAAAATCTTTGTCTTCTTGACATTGAGCATCAGTCCATACTGAAGGCTGCAGTCCTTCACCCTCTGCATTAAGTGCATGAGGTTCTCCTCAGTTTCAGCCTCCTAGTGAATTAAAATTGTCAGGGAGGTAGGGCCTTTGAGTTAACAGTACAATGCCCTTCTGATTATCCCACCAGTACTCATTGTTATGTACCATCAAATTGGAAATGACCTATAGCAGACCCTGTGGGGGGTTTTCAGAAATAGTTAATCAAGCAGAGAAGAATGAGCAGCTGGTGAGTTTGAACCACATGACTTCAGGACTGCAGCACAGTTTCTTACCACTAGGCTACCAGAGTGCCAATCATCTGTGTTTTATTAATTATTTATCATAAAAGGATTCCAACACTTATAATTGCAGTATTTGAGAGGATTAACTAAAAAAGTATATAAATGGTCTAAGTTGAGTTCAACTTTGAAGAATCATAAATCAGTGCTATTACCTAAATCAGTGAAATGACCTTGTCTTCCCAGTCTTGAAAGTTTTCTGTCATTGATAGACTGTAGCCTTATTATTTTTACATTGCTTTTTTTAGTGGAAAACACTAATTTTCCTTCTCTGATAGGTTTCTACTATTTTCTACTATATTGCACAGTTTGTGTTTTTATACATAAAGCAAAAGCCATATCTGGTGCCAACAATTTATTCCAGGTGATTATGACAGTATAAAGTAAGGTAGAATTGCTTATCTGATCACCAAAGCTATAATCTTACACAAATTAAGTGTGTCATATATGTTTTAAAATATGACAGATAAGGAATCTTGAACTCAGCTCTCAAACTTTATACTGTTAAGTTACTTTATTATGACACTGGTATGATTCTTCATAATAAAATAATTCATTTTAAACTTTGAATAGTCTTGCACATTACATCTAATAATACCAAAGCAATCTAGTGATTAGTAGTGCGATAATGAACACCATATGAATTAATATTTAGCTACTTCTTAAAATTTTAATGGCTCCATCTGTCTCATAGTTAATTTGAAATAATTAATACTCTCTTGCTTTCCTTGTGATACTAATTTATACATCTAAGTCTCTGTTGGTTCTATGTGTCCCTGAGCATAGAACTATTTGATTACAGAGTTAAGAGATGATGTAGTGTCTGCATTCTTCCTCACAATCTTAAGAAGAAGAAATCCCACAATTGTCAGTTTGTCTTTTTATAAAATTTAATCCCAGCACCATGGTAGACAGAAGGAAATAAGTTCAGAATAGATGATAAATACATAGTAAGTGCTATTTTTATTTTGGGCCATCCAATTGTCTCCTACTTCATGTTGCTGTTCTTATATGCTGAGTCAGAACCAACTTGCAGCTAATCCTCTACTGGACTATCAGAAGCTGCAAATCAGCTGGGAGGAGATTGGGGCATGGAGCAGATGACGGATTTGAACAGCATGTCTTTGCGTTGACAGTAATAACTCCTTACTATTAGGCCACCAGAGCTCCCTCTGAAAAACCTGTAGGACAGAGTAAAACTACTTCTTGTGGGGGTTACTTACGATAATATTTTTGTAGTAGAAGATCTCCAGATCTCTCTTCTTAACAAGGAGTTTGTGAGTTTAAAACACTTATTTTTGGAATAGTAGTTAACAGTTCTTCATCAGGGGTTACTTAATGAAACCTACTGGAGTGAAAAAAAAAATAAGCAAAGTGATCATCATATTTTTAACAACCTTAATCTCGTCTCCATCTACTATTTTGCCGCCAACTAGGCCAGTTGTGATAATCTGTTTTCTTGATGTTGAGCTTCAGTCCATATTGAAGACAATAGTCTTTTATCTTATGCAGCTAATGCTTCAGGTCCTCCTCCATTTTAGCAAGCAAGGTTGTGTCATCTGCATAATGTAGGTTGTTCATGAGTCTTCATCCAATCCTGATGCCACATTCCTTGCTCGGATTCACAATCAACACACTTGGCACGAGCAGTTAGGAAATCAAAAGATGAATTGCACTCTCCAGAGTACTGAGAAGCAACAATATCAGTCAGGACATTAAGGTGTGTCTGCTCCAGGCCATGGTCTTTGTAATTACTTGCTATGCATCACAGAGTTGGACAATAACTAAGGATGACAGAAAAAAGAATAGATACATTTGAGCTGTAGTTCTGGAAAAGAGTCTTGAGTATACCATGGACTGCCAAGGAAACAAATAGGTCTGTCTTGGAGAGAGTGAAACCAAGTTTTCCTTAGAGCATAGGATTTGGAATCTCTGTCTCACATGACCAGGAAAGACCAATGCCTGGAAAGGGTTGAGGGGCAATGAAGAAGAGGAAGACACCCCAGTGAGATGGATTGACTCAGTAACTGGGGTAATGAGAGAAAGTGTGTCAGAGTCAGTGAGACTGGCTCTGAATAGGTCAGGCTTTAGAAGTGCTTTATAAAGGTTCTTTGTGTGCCACAAGAAACTCAATGGCACATAACAAGCACCGCCATCATATATCCTTTTGAATTTCATATTTACAATGGCTATTTGCCAGAAGTCCAGGCTGGGTTTAGAAGGGGTCGTGGTACTGGGGATATTATAGCTGATGTTAGATGGATCTTAGCTGAAAGCAGGGAATACCAGAAGAATGTCTATCTGTGTTTCCTTGATTATGCAAAGGAGTTTGACTGTGTGGATCATAACAAAATGTGGCTGACTCTGAGAAGAATGGGAATCCCAGAACATTTAATGTGCTAATGCAAAACCTATACTTAAACCTAGAGGCAGTCATCGGAACAGAGCAGAGTAACACTGCATGGTTCAAAATTGGGAAGTGTGTACGCCAGGGATACGTCCTATATCCATTCCTTTTCAACCTGTATGCAGAGCAGATTATTCGAGAGGTTGGGCTCTATGAGGAGAAGTGTGGCATCAGGATTGGTGGAAGATCTATTAACAATCTGCGTTATGCAGATGACACAACCCTGCTTGCTGAAACTGAGGAGGACCTCATGCACTTGCTGCAGAGGGTCAAGGACTGCAGCCTTCAGTATGGACTGAGGCTCAATGTCAAGAAGATAAAGATTCTCACCACTGGACCAATTGGCAGCATCAGGATGGATGGTGAAGAGATTGAGATAGTTCACAGCTTCAGTTTGCTCGGCTCCACGTTCAACACTCTTGGCAGCAGCAGCCAGGAAATAAAAAAAACATATTGCGATGGAAAAGTCTACTGTTAGGGACCTCTCTAAAGTACTCAAGAGCAACGGTGTCTCTCTGGAGACTAAGGTGTGCTTGATACAGGCCATGGTCTTTGCAATCACTTGTTATGCATTAGAGAGTTGGACAATGACTAGGGAGGATAGAAGGAGAATTGATGCCTTTGAGCTGTGATGCTGGAGAGGAGTCTTGAATGTACCATGGACTGCTAGGAAAACAAACAGATTCATCCTGGAGAGGGTTAAGCCAGGCTACCCCTTGGAGGCAAGGATTCTGGGGCTTCGTCTGACATATTTTGGACCTGTTGTAAGAAGGGACAGGTCCTTGGAGAGGGAAATCATGCTTGGTAGGGTAGAGGGACAGTGCAGGAGGGGAAGACCCTCGATGAGGTGGATTGTTTCAGTGACTGGTGTAATCGGGATGGGTGTGTCAGAGGCAGTGGGATTGGCACAGGATAGCGCAGGGTTTAGGGCTGTTGTACATAGTGTTGCTATGAGTCGCAAATGACTCAACGGCACATAACAATATTAACAATGGCTATGAGAAGAAATGTGACATTGGTATTGTGGGAAGACTCATCAGCAATCTTTGTTATGCAGATAACACAACCCTGTTTGCTGAAACTGAGGAGGACCTGAAGCATTTGCTGCAGAAGGTCATAGGCTGTAGCCTTTAATATGTATTGAAGCTCAATGTCAAGAAGACAAAGATTCTCACCAGAATGCCGATTGGTAGCATCATGATAGGTGGTGAAGAGATTGAGATTATAAACAGTTTTAATTTACTTGGCTCCACAATCAACACTCTTGGCATCAGCAGCAAGGACATTAAAAGTATTATTGGGGAAAGTCCACTATTAAAGATCTCTCCAAAGAACTGAAAAACAATGATGTCAGTCTGGAGACTAAAATGCACCTGCCATTACTTGTTATGAATCAGAAAGCTGGATAATTTCTAGGGATGACAGATGGAGAGTTGATGCCTTTGAGCTATGGTGTCTGAGAAGAGTATTGAATATACCATGGACTGCTAAAAGAATAAACAGGTTTGTCCTAGTGAGGGTGAAATCAGGCTGCTCTTTGGAGGCAAGGATTCTGAAGCTTCTTCTGACATACTTTGGGCATGTTGCAAGGAGGGACCAGTCCTTGGAGAGGGAAGTCATGCTTGGGAAGGTGGATTGACAGTGCAGGAGAGGAAGATCTTCCATGAGGTTGATTGATTCAGTGAATAGGGTAATGGGGGTAGGTGTGTCGGAGACAGTGAGATTGGCAAAGGATATAGCAGGGTTTAGGGCTGTTGTACGCAGGGTAGCTATGAGTCACAAGTGACTTGATGGCTCATAATAGCAACAACAACAACAACAGCAATATTTACAATGACTTAATGCTGGGACTTACCATTCAAATTTCTGCTTCTGACTAATTTTCTCATTTTTCAATGCCTAATTTTAATTATTTACAGGTAGCTACATGTGCAATACAAAGGCACAATTATTATGTGACAGTTCTTGAAGAAAAGAATACTTTATTCTGTTAGGAATGAAAAAAAGTTTTATTGTGGAATAATATATCTTGAATCAGACATAACTAAGTAACAGTACAAATCATATGCATTTCAGAAGTAGTTGTCGTTGTTGTATGCTGTAGAGTTGGAAGCAACCCACATATGATCCTCCAGTGGGTCACTGTGCATAGAGAGGGGTCCTACATCTATAGGAAACAAGGGTATAATGACTGATTGATGTAGGGTTTGATGATTGATTATATATCAGATCAGTTTTAGCTTGAAGTCTTAAGATAGGGTATATGACTAAGAGGAAATGAATTACTAACTACAGAGTATCTCCAGTTATACATGATTGCAGTCATAAACACATTTTTCCTGGGAACAAATTGCTTGCATCTTGACACATACGTCTCATAAACAAATGGTTTATATCCTTATCATTTGCTTCCTGGAAATGTATATTGGTCCCATCATTCTTGCATCTGATTGGAGTGTCTCCAGTTTGAAAATTATCTCTTTACTTTCCTCCCTTTTAATTAAACCTCTGCAGAGGATGCTGCTAATTATCTACCACTGAGAAGATCTTCTACTACAAGGACTTTGTTTTCTTGAACACTTTTGTTAATAAAAATATTTTCTTCACCTTTTCAAACTAAGATAATTCATCTTTGAGATGATTATGTTCTATGAGGATTATCATAATGGAAAATACCACATTTTAGGAATGCTTCTCCATTAGGACAGAATGACAAAGGTCAAGTTGAATTGTGCCTAAGGAGATTAAAAAGGTGCAGTGATTAACTAATAAAAATTGCACTTAGATTAAATTTTAATGTAAACAATGTAGTCATTGGAGTAAGCCAACATGATTTTATAGGGTCAAATGGATTTGAAGCACAAAATGAAATGAATAAATACATCTAATGGAATTAAAGAAAAATAATATTTTGTAAAAAGAATAGTAGACATTATAAGCAATATAAAGATGGAGAAATTAAGTAGCACTTTTCACACCCTCTAATCTAAGAATACTAATTATCAGTTAAAGAAGAAAAAAGACATTAGAAGGAGATAACACACATTGCAGAGTGTCACTTTAGCACTATTATCATGAATATAAACATAATAAAATTTAAATATGGCACAGTTACTCATTGGGCTTCAGTTAAAGTGTCACATGGCATTCTAGTTTGGAGAAATACTCTTGTCATAACTACTATTTCAGTATTTCGATCTTAAAACTCGTGTGAACAGTCATTTAGTTCGTATATATTTGTTTAATATTTTGCATGCACTGTAACATAGTTAAGTACTAGATGAAGTGAAAATAATGCTGCTAAATCAAGCAAAATATTGATAAAGACCACTAATATCTTAATATGTGTATATTAATTGATAAAGAAAATTTAGTTAAGACACATTCCTGAGTCCATATCAGACACAAAATGCATATTCTAATTAAGTTTTGTGGTAGAGATGGCCAAAAGTTTGTGCCACATAGCCAAAAGTGTTATTAGGAACTGCCCAATGAAAATCTGAGCATTGATCCTCTTGGTGGTGAACCAATCACTA
The DNA here is from genome assembly GCF_000299155.1 of Elephantulus edwardii. Lineage (NCBI taxonomy): Eukaryota > Metazoa > Chordata > Mammalia > Macroscelidea > Macroscelididae > Elephantulus > Elephantulus edwardii. The sequence goes on along the minus strand of NW_006399751.1, from coordinate 19,782,989 downwards.
TCCTCTTACTTTATAATTGAAGCACATTCAAATACTGGAAGTCATCAAAGATCTGATTATGTTTGACTTATTCATATAGGTATTATTTTGTTATTGTTCATACATACATGAAGAGAGAAATCTGAGTTACCTTCTATGATCAGACAGTTAATAAATTCATTTCATAGTTGTTGATAATGACTAACAAAAAGAATCCATTTGGTTGGTTTGAAAGATTCTTTAGGTTTATCTTCTTGGGTGACACAATAAGTTTTGAGTAAATAAGACAAACTAAGACTGGATCAATCAGTAGCATCAAGATGGATGGTGAAGAGATTGAGATTGTTCACAGCTTCAGTTTGCTCGGCTCCACAGTCAACACTCTTGGCACCAGTAGCCAGGAAATAAAAAAA
>NW_006399751.1:19774665-19782198 GCF_000299155.1 Elephantulus edwardii | reverse complement strand
ACTCGGGATGGGTGTGTCAGAGGCAATGAGATTGGCACAGGATAGAGCAGGGTTTAGGGCTGTTGTACATGGGGTCGCTATGAGTCGCAAACGACTCAATGGCACATAACAACAACAACAAGAAGTCCAGTCTTAGGTTTCATTCAAGTATAAAAAGAAGCTATTTACCAATGGGTAATAGAGTAATACTAATTCTCTATAGTAATATATTATTGCTTTGTTGTTTCTGTATTCATAGGTCAAGAATAAGCCAATCAGAACCCTCAAACGGACCTACCTATGAAGGCCAGAATGACTCGAATTTTGGAAGGCATCATATATCTACCAATCAACTTTTCCGAACTGTGAGTATAAACATCTGCACAATCTAGGAAACACTAGTATATAAATAACTCTAATAAAGATGAAAATAAAGAAAGAAGGGCAGTTTTAGACCTTTAGTCAACCATCTGCTTCAAATTTCATCTTCTCCTAACCACAAGCGTGTTTGAATGTAATGTTCAATTATCTGGTCAGCTGAATAACTCAAAAAGCAGTGATCACAGTTTCAGAAATCTACACAATGGTAGCTATTAGTCAGTTATAACTGGACAGAAAATAATTTTATGAGCAAAGATGAAGACTTTATAATGACGTTCTAATGAATATTTCATTTGTTGTCCCTTCAAATGCACACATTTTTGGAGGCAATGTTAGAAAAACTTTAGGAGTCTAGTGTCTATTCATTACTACCACTGGGTAGAAGACTGGTGATACGTCAGTAATTCAAGTTGAGCAATGTTAGGATCAGTGCAGGTAACAGAGGGAAAGACTTTGGGTCTCCCTGTAGTTATTTCATGGTGAAACATAGACAGTGTGGAGTTTTATTAAAAAATTAATGGAAGAATCTTGTTAAAATAAATATAATGTATCAAGCTTCTTTTATTTAGGCCATTTAGGTCTAAATTAGTTCTCTCTATTAAATCAGAAAACTAAGATTGCTAGAAATATTGTTGTTGTAAGGTACTGTTGAATCAAGTATAACTCATAGCGACCCTATGACCAGCCAATCTGAAACTGGCCTTATGCAATCCCCTCCTCATCATCTCTGAGACACTACAGCCCATTGCTGAAGTCATAGTGTCATTGCATCTCAATGAGAGTTTTCTTTTTCTTCATGAACTCTCCATCTTTCCAAGTATGATGTTCAAGGAATAGCCTTGCCTAGCTACATGTTCAAAGTATGAAAGACGAATCTTTCTCATTCTTGCCTCCAAGAAGCACTCTGGGCACACCCTTTCCAGGATATATCTGTTTTTCTTTTGACAGTCCATGGTATATTCAATATTCTTGTCCAGCACCACAACTCAAAGGCATCGATTCTTCTTCTGTTATCTTAATTCATTATCCAGATCTCAGAAGCATAGCAGGTGATTGAGAAGACCATGGACTGAATCAGTCTTCAAACGGACATTATTGCTCTTTAGAGTTTTGGAGAGATTCCCGACAGCAGACTTGTCCAGTGCAATACATCTGATTCCCTGACTGCTGGTACCAAGGATGTTGATTATTGATCAAAACAAGATAAAATTAATAACAGCTTCAAATATTTTCTCCAGCTGTCATACTTGTTGGACCTCTAATGAGGATCTTACTTTTTGATAAATGTAAAAGTCAAGGCAGTTGTTTGATTACTAATGCATTGTTTTCCCCTTATCACGCCAGAGATTTTAGTTAATGAGTATGATGCTTTAAAAAATGTTTCTTCTTAAAAAGACTGCAGTAGCAGAGTGACAAGCTGACCTAGTCGATAGGGAGTTGCAAAGGTGGGTAGTTCAAATTCACAAACTACTTTAGGGGAGAAACAGTTTTATCCCCTGTGACTAAATTCCATGATTTTCAGTTGCTGAAAACTCATTGGAGTGTAGGTTTGAGTCTGTGTGGCCTCAACAGTAAAAGCTGAGTTTTAATTTATCCATAAATAAAGTAATAGATAACCTTGAAGCAATTCTACATGGACCCTCATTATTTCTTTCCTTTCTGTCAAATCGCCCCTCCATTGGGTTTTGAAGGATATAAATCACAGAGGAGAAGATGGGCCATCTCCTTCCCCCAAAATTGCTGGTGGATAAAAATCACAAGGAAATCAAAGCTTTGGGTTAGCAGTGCAACTTGTTACAGACTGTGTTGCCATTAAGGGTGATTATGTTTATCAGGCTTATGTTTTTTCCTGGGAATTCTGACTTTTAAAGACTTCAGTATGAATTAGAAGAGAGTATCCTCTTTTTGATGGTAAATATTAAAAGTTTTTGTTTGCTGGTTTTGGTTTTTTTAAAAAATTAGAAACTATCCTCAAACAAAATGTTTATGAAGATTAAAAAACAAAATGTTTATAAAGATGAAAAATACTTATTTAAATTTATTTTAGATGAGTTAAAAGTTGGCTAAGGAGTGTCAGAGATAATGCGATTGGCACAGGACAGAGCGGAGTTTAGGTCTGTTGTACATAGGGTCGCTATGAGTCGCAGGCGACTCGACGGCACATAACAACAACAACAACAACAACAACAACAACAGTCAAATCAGAGCATCACATTCAGGAGACTTAGTGTTAACTATGAGGAGTAGAGTGTTGTATAAATCTACTTCAAGATTTTTAACTACTTGTATAAAGATCCAACAATAACAACAGAAATGAGAATTTATGTTCAATCATAGCTAAAGTTTCATAGAAAGCACTCTAGTCATTTTTAAAATTTGGTTTTGCATATAGAGAAGCTAAGCATAGGTTCTTTGCACAGAATCCGTAGAATTACCTTCTTCAGATATTACGAGGACTAAATATTTAACGCAAAGTTCAACTAATTGAACTTTTTCTGGAAGACCTCATGCCCACAAAGAAGCCAGACATTTCATGAAACTACATTATTGTCAAGGTAGGATGTTAAACATTCCTCAATGTATTTATTTATAAACAGCTGAAGCTGCAATCTGCATGCAAAGTTAGATTGGTAGGCGAAAGATTCAGTAAGTATTTGTGATACTACAATTGAGGTCAATCCTTAATTTTGAAACAAGTAAAAAAAATTACTTGTAGAATGCACAGAAATCATGAAGAAATTTTGGCAAAATATTAGGTTTAATCTAAAGGGACATTGGAAAATAATAAGAGAGTGTTGAGGACTACTAAAATTCTAGAAATAACAATATTATTGATTGCACATATATTTTTTAACATATCATGTGTGTGTTTGTGTGTGTGTGTGTGTATGTGTGTAAAACAGAAATAATAAAGATGTTGTTACAGGGACAATTAAACCTTTATAAAAACCATCTTGCGTGACATGAGTAGTTCTTTTTCTTATTGTTTGAGGGATAATTTTTTGGGAGAGGTTATGCTAACCTAGTTGGACTTTGGATGGCTCAGCTGACAAAACTTATATGGGGAGATACAATAGCTCATAAAGATTCAGGAACTAGGCAAAAGAAGTAAAAACGAAGAGAACTAGGTTAAATTTTTATAGAGGCTTGACAAGCATTTGCGTACATCAAATGCTGGTATGAGGACAGCCATGTCTGATTTCAACTAACTCCATGTGGGAAACAAAACCTGTTTACAACAATGAAAGTAAAGAACTGATTTCGATGACATTAGACATGTCTCTATGCTCCTATATACCCTTTTCTATCAATTCTAACACCAATAATCCCCCCAAAGTCCTTACTGATTTCCTACAGGCTCTATTTTTAGCTGCAAAGACCCACAAAACTTACACATTATTATTTTATTAGTTTGAATGAAAGATTCCACAACTGGTTAAAATCAGTCCGGATACAACTTTTCATTTAGGACAGGCTTTGGGCAAGTGTAGCAACAGATTTGTTTATGTATGCTTTTGTGTTTTTGGTGGGGTTTTGTTTATTTGCTTGTTTATTTGTTTTTTAGTCCATAAAATGATGATATTTTCTTCTACTGTCTTTTAAGACTGGCAAGAGGCCTCTGCTCTGGCTGTGATGGATGATAGTTTCAGTCCTGCTCTGTATCAGGTAAGTCTCTAGTCCTCTACCAACTCTGCTTCCACTGCTGTTGATATTGCTGCTAGTCTAAGTCTTGATCTATTTGTTTAATACAGGATCATGTAACCTAAATGAATGTGCCGTACTCTCTGCTATTGCCTTTCTTCATTGTATATAGATTCCAGTTCTGTGCCCTTAAATCTGCTCAAATGAAGTCTAGTGGGATGGGAAGACTAGCTAAATGAGGATTTCCATGTTTTCTGTGACTTATATAGTCCAACATTCATTTCCAACGTACAATTTACAGCATTTCCTAGAAAAACCAACTCAACTCGTTGTCAATGAGTCAGAACCAAATTTTAACTGATCCCAGTGGGATTTCATAGACTGTAAATCACACAGAAGACTGACCATACCCATATAGTCCAAAGAGCTCTCTCGTTACATAGAAAAAACATTCGATAACAATCAAGTGCATTCGGGTAAGTGCATACATCTTAACACATACACCTTTATAAAAACAAAGCCCAGATTTATCTTCACTTCTCCTTTCATAACTACCTGCCATTCATGTGTATATTACCTTGAGCTTTTGGCTTCATCCCATATCAATCTAGTAGTAACTTTGCTCTGTTTCAGTAACAAAAGTAATAATTTTATTTGAACTTCCCACCTCCTTGTTTCTCATCCTTGCTTCCAAGATAATTGGTAATAGTTTTACACATAAAATTTAGCATTTTCCAATCCATATAAAATGCTTACTAATAATTGATAAAAAAGAATGACAAACTGTGTTATTCTACTTAAAAATTAATCATAATAATGGTTAGGACATAGTACAAGGGAGATCTTTTAATAGAGCTATTATTAAAATATATTTAAAAACAATTAAAATCAAAGATGATGAAATTAAGGAATTCTACCTACTGACTCCACCACTAAAATGATAATTATATGTGATTCGGTATTATGTATAGGACTTTCAGAGCCCTTCTATTTAAGAAGTGGATGGTAAATCCTGCTTCCTGGTCTGTCTTAATCTAGGAACTCTTCTCAAATCTGTCCACCATGGCTGACCCTTGTAGCATTTGGCACAAGGTAGCATAGCTTTCAGCATCACAGAAACCCTCAAGTTACCTCAGCACACTAAACTGACAGACAAGTGCTGTACTAATAAGAACAATGATAAAGATAAACAAGAATATTGACCCTTAAGCTATAATTATCAATATTCAGATTGTTACCCAAATATTAGGAGCTGAAAAGGAAATCTTACCAATTATTTCTGCATCCTAGGCACCAGTACTAAGGAAAGGGTTTCTCTCTGAAGTTCTGGAGGAAAGCCCTTGTCTTTGAGCTTCTGTTCCTGGACTGTCTTGATTAACTAGGATCAACTTCTGGGTCCCAACTTTTTTAAATAAAAGTCTCCCCGTCCCCAACTGATAGTTGATTAAAAAGGCCTGCCTTCCAAGTCCCAGCAGTGACTACTGCTATACGTCAAGTGTGTTAGAAAGTTTGAGGATGGCACAGAATAGGGCAGGTTTCAGATATGTAGTAATTTTCAAACTCTAATTCCTATAGTAATTGCAGTTTGAAATTGACCAAACATGCCAGTAAAATACATTCATCTTAAATGGTGACTTGAATGCAAAGATTAGAAACAAAAAAGGATTGGTAAAACAATGTATTCAAATTTTATATATAAACTAGTAGAAAATTAAAAAATATCACTCTAAAAGAAATAAATTACAGACTTGGGAACAGAAAAGAGACTGTTATTGTTGTGTTCTGTAGAGTCAGAACTGACCCACTGCTGGCTCTCCAGTAAAGGTTTTCAGAATCCGTTAATCACATGAAAGGAGATGGCCCAGATTTCTCCTATGGAGCAGGTTGTGGCCTCAAACTCTGTTGCTACACGGTTGCAATGCAGCGTTTTTCCATTAGGCCTCCAGAGCTCCCTAGTCTGGATATCAAATAATTGAACAAGATAATGAATACTGCACTGGAATAGTTGAAGTAATGAACTGTTTAAAAGGAATGTATTACTAGGTATTTAATGTACAAAATAGCCCAGAATAAGAAGTACATTGCAAAAAGGCCTGGGGGAGGGTAGAAGGACGTAATTGTACAACAATGAGTGAACATTAAAAAAAAAATAAACTGAGGGAGGAAAGGGCAGGGAGATGTGGTAAAAATTTGCAACAATAAGTGGATGAAAATCTAACTTTTCTGTAAACTTTCATTAAAATCACAATTAAAATACCATTTTCTTCTAAAAAATAATTGAACTTTGTACAATCAAGGATTATTCATTGCAAATCACTTTACAAGAAATATTAAGAGTGACCATAAGCATGGACCTCACCTGATGGATTGCACAGGCATAGATTAACCACAACTGTGGAAAGAGTCTTTAGAGAAACAGTATCAGCCATCAAAATGAAGGCAGGTGCCGAAAGTGAAAGAGATCATCAATTATTCAGGTACGAATTCAAATCAAACCTGAAGGAAATTAAAATAGGTCCAAAAGAATCAAAACACAACCTTCAGTCTTAAAAACCATTTTAAGAATAGGTTTGAGGTGTTGAACAATAAATATGAAAGATGAGATAAATTGTGAAATGTCATCAAGAATATAATCGTGTCTAAAAACAAAGAAAAAGGAGAAACAAAAGACCAAAGTTGATGTCAGAAAAGACTCTGAAAATTAAACAAGAGTGTTAAGAAATCATAACCAATTGTTGTTTATTATATATCATCGAGTCCCTTGCGACTCATGGCAACCCTAAGTACAACAGCCCTAAATCCTGTTAAAGAGATCAACAAGACTTTAAAGAGCATCTCAAGAAGACAAAATAAAATATTATAATGGAATGTACAAACAGCTGAATTTAGAAAATAAAGATTCATGCAATATTTCTCAAGCTGAAAGAGCTCAAAGACAAATTTAAGGCTTGAGTTTCAATACTAAAGGATGCTATGTGTAAAATCTCATATGATCCAAGAAGATGGAAGGAATGAATACACAATCATTGTACCAAAAAATGTTGGCTGGCATGGGACTATTTCAGGAAGTAACACATGATCAAGAACCAATGGTAATCAAGGAATAAGTTCAAGTTGCACTGAAAGCATTCTCAAAACAATAAGTCTTCAGAAATTGAAGAGAGATCAATTGACATACTTTAACAAATTCAGCTCTGGGTGTGTAGGGGATATAGAAGATAACTACTTGACCAATGCACTGGAAAAAGATTCATATTTGCTCCTATTCCCAAAATAGTTGATCTAATAGACGGTGGAAATTCAGCATGGACTGAGGCTCAATGTCAAGAAGACAAAGATTCTCACCACTGGACCAATCGGCAGCATCAGGATGGATGGCGAAGAGATTGAGATTGTTCACAGCTTCAATTTTCTTGGCCCCACAGTCAACACTCTTGGCACCAGCAGCCAGGAAATTAAAAAACGTATTGTGATGGGAAAGTCTGCTGTTAGGGACCCCTCTAAAGTACTCAAGAGCAACGGTGTCTCTCT
>NW_006399751.1:19755472-19773893 GCF_000299155.1 Elephantulus edwardii | reverse complement strand
CACGGTTTAAAATGAAGAAATTGTGGGGAAAGCTGTATCTTTTCATCATACCTATTCAACCTGTATGCTGACCAAATCATTAGAGAAGCTAGACTGTATCTTAGCATCAGAGGATGATTCATCAACAACCTGTGGTATGCAGATGACAAAACTTTGCTTGCTGAGTGTGAAGAGTAATTGAAAAGCTTGCTGCAGAAATCAAACTACAGTCTTCAATAGAGATTGTATCTGAACATAAAAAAACAGAAAATACTCATGACTGGGCCATGACAGATGGAGAAAAGATTGAAGTTGTCAGTGATTTCATTTTACTTGGATCCACAATCAACAACCTTGGTTCTAGCATTCAAGAAATTTTAAGATTGTTGCTTTGGGAAAATTTCCTCTCAAGGTTATCTCCAAAATAATAAAAGGCAATGCTGTCATTATAAATACTAAGGTGGACTAAATTCAAGCTATGATCTTTTTAATTACTTCATATGTATTTCAATATTGGACAATGACTAAGGATAAGAGAAGAAGAAGTATCTGAGTTGTAGTGTTAGAGAAGAATACTGAATATTCCATGGGCTGTCAAAAGAAAAAAGGTCTTGTAAAATGTACAACGAAAGTGTTCTTTAAACACAAGGATGGTGAAACTTCATCTCACATATGTTCAGCATGTTACTAGGAGGGATTATTGTTTAAAAAAAAAACAACAAAACAACAAAAACCAAAACACAACAACTCATGCTTGGAAAGGTGGAGGACCAGTGAAAGAGAAGAAAACTCTCAATGATATAGATTGACATTTTATGCAGAGATGATGAGGAAGACACAGGACAGAGACAACCAGGTTCAGTTACATTATTCATAGAGTCACTAAGAGTTGCACTTGACTTGATGGCACCTAACAGCAACCTGAAGAGTACGGGTGGGGACAGGTGGGGAGTTCTCAGGGTCTAGTGGGTAACGAGTTATGCTGCCATTCTCAAGGCAGCACATTCAAAACCATCAGCTTCTTTGTTGGGAAAAGATAATAAGTTTCCTACAGTGGCATTTAAGGGCTCCTGAAATTTCCCTGGAGAGTTAGTTTGAGTTACTTAGGATTTGACAACATATAGAGAGTAAATGTCAAACATCTGTACCTGGTCAATCATATTGGTGAAAATACATGAAGTATTTCTTTTTCTTTTCTTGTGCTTTGAATGAACACTTGTCTCCAAATTCAAAGGCCATGATTCTGACATGCAATATATATTTCTTAATTATAGACATAAAAACTAAATCATGGAGCTCTGATATCTCAGTGAATAGGAGACAGATAAATTTCAAAATAAGAATACTAAATTTTCTTACTCAAAGTGGCCAATGCCAGCCCATCCATAAATTATAAAGACAACATAATTGATCATCTAAGCATTGTTGATAGGTGAAAAAATTAATGAGAATATTATTTTTAAGAGAAATGACATAATTCACAAGTTTTTGAATGTCACAAGTAATTGCTGAAAAGGAATACTCTAATGGTTAATGTATATGTCTAAGTGGCTAGATTATGATGACAATTGTTTATTCAACACTAATCAAGCTGTAACAAAATATGTAATTAAATCAATGGCCCTAAATGAAAAAGATTACTTTCCCCTCTGCCCCACTTGGATCCTTACACTCATTCTACAATAATGATCATTCTTATACAGTATTTGTCCATATGGGACTGAGTTCACTTATCTTAATGCTCTCCTGGGCTGGGGAGAGGGAGAAATTATAGAGTCACACAATTTTATGAGTAGAGCGAGAGGGGGTGAAGGAAATGGGAAAGATCCTGTGTGAAAAACAATGTATTCATAATTTGTGGACAAACTAGAATAAAATAATTTAAAAAAATAAAGATTACTTTCCATTGGAATAGTAACATTCAACTAATTAGTTGAAGGTCAAGAGCAAAAGGAAGTTATTCAGAACGTGTTCTACTTCAGTCCACAAATAGATAATTTTTGGAAGTTCCTTATCAGAAATTTCTCTTTATTCTTCCTACTTTCTGATGTATGAATTTTAGTATTCCACTTTTATGAATATAGGGCTTTAAGATGTTAGAGAGCTCTAATGGTGGAGTTAATAAGTTGTTTCACTGTCTACCCAAATACCATTCTTCTTTGACTATTCAAATCCACGAGTGGCTCTGTCCATTATAACTGGACAAAAATGTGTTTTTGAGAGCCTTTTCTTTTCTCTAGACCTATGTATTTTGAACCTGCAAAAGCAGTTTGTTAATTTGAAACCTCTCTCTCTGGTTATGTGTGTATAGACAGCCTTAAGACAAATACTAACTGAGAAGTACAGAATATACCATTTTGAAAAACTCATGATGAATTTAATTTTTGGTACATGTAATATTTATTAAAATACTATTTTGTACAAAGACTAGTAGGATAATGGGATTGTCTCCTTTAACAAAAGATCAATTTCTGTCTGAATTATAGCTCATATTATTATTATGTTATTTTTAGCTGGTGTTGAACCAAATACAACTCAATTTGAACCTATGAACAACAGATCAAGATTTCATCTTCCCTGCACAATTTTCAAAATCCATGCAATTTTCAGGTGTTTGGCTTGATTCCAAATGCTTTCTAGGAAGATACACACAAGAGAGAGTAATTCTATAAATTATTAAGAAATAAATTTTTTTAAGTAAAATAAAATTTTTTAAAAATATTTATTTTTGTAAGCTTAAGCCTGTCAACATCAAGAAAACAATTCTCACCACTCGGCTTATCCTGAGCATGATATGCAATGAAGAGATTGAAATTGTTAACAGCTTCAGCTTGCTTGTCTCCACAATTAACTCTCTTGGTACCAGAAGCCAGGAAATCAAAAGATGAATTGCATTTGGAAAATCTGATGTCAAGAACCTCTCCAGAGTCCTGAAGAGCAATGATATCAGTCTGGAGACTAAGGTGCACATAATCCAAGCCGTGGTCTTCACAATTACATGCTATGTGTCAGAATGCAGGACAATGACTAGGGTTGATAGAGAACTGATGCTTTGAGCTGTAGTGATGGAGAAGAGTATTGAATATACTAATGACTGCTAGGAGAACAAACAAGTTTGTCCTGGAGAGAGTGAAACCAGGCTGCTCCTTGGAGGCAAGGCTTGTGAAGCTTCTTCTGACATACTTTGGGCATACTGCAAGGAGAAATCAGTCCTTGAAGAGAAAGATCATGCTTGGGAGGGTGGAGTGACAGTGCAAGAGAGAAACTTCCTGGATAAGCTTAATTTACTCAGTGACTGGAGTAATGGGAGATAGTTGTGTCATAGACTATAAGGTTTGCTCAGGATAGAGCAGGCTTCAGATCTGTTTTACGTAGGGTTGCTATGAGTTACAAGTGACTCAGTGCCACATAACAACAAACCTATGAAGGAGCTCTGGTAGCCTAGTGGTAAGAAATTGCTGCAATCCCAAAGGCATTTGATTCAAATCCACCAATGGCTCCCAGGGAGCAGTCTCCCCTGTGATTTATAGCCTTTGAAAATCCACAGTAGAGTCAGCTACAGGTCTGTTCTGACTCCATAACTATGTAAAGAATCTCTGGTGTGAAAATGCATAAGCATTTGAGATATTAAAATCATACTTGTAAAAATTATCACCTAAGAAATACAGGTTTCACATGAGTACAATCAAGTACAATTCTTCTCAGAATTAGCCATAATTTGTAGGGGTCTACACATTCAAATGCCTTTGCATAGTCAATGAAACACAGATAGACATTTCTTTGGCACTCCATGCTTTCAGCCGAGATCCATATAATATTAGCTACAACATCCCTAGTACCACAGGCTCTTCTAAACACAGGCTGCACTTCCAGCAGTTCTCTGTTGATGTGCTATCCCAGTCATTTTTAGATAATCATCAGCACAATCGTGATTGCATGTGATATATTGTTAGATAATTTCCACACACTGTCAGAACAGAGCAAGGGAACAACACTGCATAGTTCAAAAGTGGGAAGGGTATACACCAAGGATGTATCCTATCTCCATACCTATTCGATCTATATGCAGAACTGAATATACAGGAGGCTAAGTTCTATGAGGAAAAATGTGGCATCAAGATTGGAGGAAGACTCATCAACAATCTGTGTTACCCAGATGACACAACCCTGTTTGCTGAAATTGAGGACCTGAAGCCCTTGCTGCAGAAGATCAAGGACTGCAGCCTTTAATATGGATTGAAGCTCAATATGCGGAAAACAAAGATTGTCACCACTGAACCGATTGGCAGCATGTGATGGTGGGTGAAGAGATTGATATTGTAAACAGATAGATTCAGTTTACATGGCTCCACAATCAATACTCTTGGTACCAGCAGCCAGGAAATTAAAAGACATATTGCATTGGGAAAGTCTGCTGTCAGAGACCTCTCCAAAGTATTGAAGAGCAACGATGTCAGTGTGGAGACTAAGATGCACCAGATATAGGCCATGGTCTTTGCTTCACTTGCTATGTATCAGAGACCTAGACAATGACTAGGAATGATAAAACAAGAGTTAATGCTGTTGAGCTGTGATGTTGGAGTAGAGTATTGAATATACCATGGATTGCTAAGAGTACAAACAGGCTTGTCCTGGAGAAGGTCAAACGGGGCTGCCTCTTGGATGCAAGGATTCTGAAGCTTCATCTGACTTACTTTGACATGTTGTAAGGAGAGACCAGTCCTTGGAGAGGCATGTCATAATTGGGAGGGTAGATGGACAGTGCAGGAGAGAAAGACTTTCGATGAGATTCAGGAACTGGGGTAATGGGGGGTGGTGTCTCAGAGACAAGATTGGCATAGAATGGAGCAGGGTTTATGGCTGTTGTACATAGGATCACAATGCATTGCATGTGACTCAATGGCACATAACAATTATAACAACACAAAAGCATATGGAAAAGTTGTAGTTATTGTACGTCATAGTTGTAATTGAGTAGAAGGCATAGAAACAAGGTTAATAACATTTTTATATACTCCCTTCTCCAAAGGGGAAAACAATATTACAAAACAAATCCCGCTGCCATCAAATTGAATCCTATTAATATTAATTCTGGACAGAGTAAACCTATCATATAGGATACCAAGGATATTATCTTTTATATAAACAAACTATCACATCTTTTTGTCTAAGAGGAGCTAATGAGTTTGGTTTGTCTTAGTTTATCTAATGTTGGTATAACCGAAATACTATAAATTAATGGCTTTAACAAAACAAAAAATTGTCCATTTACAGTATAGAAGTCTAGAAATTTAGGATGCCAGCTCTAAGGGATTGCACTCTTTTTGACGTTCTGGGGGAAATTATTTGTTTTATTCAGCGTTTGTAGGCTGTGTTTTCTCTAGGAATCTCTATGTGTTTTGCCTTTTCTCATTGTAAAGAGAAAACAAAGAAATGCTTCCAAAATAAAGTATTATTTTCTTGGTAGTGTTGAAATCCTCAGAATACAACTCTGTACTTTTTCAACTTTTTTTTTTTTCACTTCTAGAATAGTAGGCTATATTTTCTGAGTCAAAGTGGCCAATGTGAGTCCTTAGTTCACTAATATGTATAATGTTGACCTTTTTGCATTCTATTCAATTTTTGAAAGCTTCCAACATTCCTAGATTCATATTTCATACATTGCAAATTCCAGTTAGTAATGGAGGTTTGCAGCTATTTCTCCTCATGTTTTAGTGACTTTCAACCTGAGCCTGTCTCTAGCATTGTATTGTCCTATTGTATTATCCATATTCCATTATTGTTCATGGAGTTTACTAAAGCCTATTATTTTAGAAGTGGATGTCCAATCCTGCTTCTTAGTCTATTTTACTAGGAGTTCTGCTGAAATATTTCCACCGTGTGTGACCCTGTTGGCATTTAAAACATTGATTGCATAGCTTCCAGCATCACAGAAACCCACAAATTACCTCAGTACAGCAAGCTGACAGACAAGTGCTGTATTAACAAGAGCAAACAATAAACAATCAAGCATATACACATCCAACCTATAACGTAGTTTGTTGTTGAACTCCTTTGTATATAACTGTTGTTGTTGTTAGGTACTATGTAGCTGACTATGACTCTTAGCAACTCTATGAACAACAGATCTGAACCCTGTGTTATCCTCATCATGTTAATTATACTTGAGCCCATTGTTACACTGTGTCAGTCTATCTTGCTGAGGGTCATCCCCTCCTTTACTGACCCTCTAGCTTTGCCAGCATGATGTCCTTTTTCAAGGACTAGCATCTGTAATAAACCATGCCCAAACTATGTAGGATGAGTTTCACCGTCCTTGCCAGCAAGAAGCACCCTGACTGAACATTTTCAAGACATACTTGTTTGGCCTTTTGGCAGTTTATGAGATATTCAATACTCACACACCTCAACACCAAAACTCAAAGGTGTTGATGATTCTTTTCTCATCCCTATTCAACTTTCAGATATGTAGCAAGTGATTGAAAGACCATGACTTGAATTAGACATATCATAGCTTTCAAAATGACATCTTTGTTCTTCAAAACATTAGAAGGGTCTCTGATCACAGATTTTCTCATTGCAGTATGTCTTTTGATTTAGTGGCTGCTGCTGCCAAGTGTGTTGACTATGGATCTAAACAAGATGAAGTCATTGACATTTTCTATCTCTTCTCCATCTATCCTGATGTTGCTTCTTAGCCAGGTGGTGAATTTTTTTTGTTTTCTTGATGTTTTGATGTAACCCATATTGGAGTCAGAATTCTTTCATCCTCTGCAGCAAGACTTTCAAGTCTTATACACTTTCATCAAGCAAGATTGTGTTATCCACACAATGCAGGTTGTCTTTCAATCCCCTTTCCACATTCCTCTTCTAGTCTAACTTCTCCAATGATTTGTTCTACATACAGATTAAATATCACAAATTTAATAAAAAATTCAAATAAAATCTTTCCAAAGATCAGTTAAAAATTAATAGAACAGTTCAGTGGCAGAAAACTGCCAGAAATTCAGGCTGGATTTCGAAGAAGCCAAGGTATAGAGCACATCACTATTGATGTCAGATGGATCTTGCGTGAAAACAGAGAATATCAGAAGAATATTTGTATTGTATATTTATATTTTACTGACTATTAGTTTGACTATGTATATAGTAACAAGTTATGACTGATATTGAAAAGAATTAAAAATCCTAGAATACTTGTCAGAGCTCATGCAAAACCTGTGCCTAGACAAAGAAGCTGTGACACACACAGAGTAAGTGAACACTACATGGCTTAGAATCAGGTGAGGTATATATCAAGATTAGATTCTTTCTCTTTCCTTATTCATTTTGTGTGCAGTATAAAATAAGTTGTCATGGTGGTTGTTGTCTGAAATGAGTGGGGCCAAAAAATATTGGCAAAGTGAAATGTAATTTTTCCAGAGTGCCAAAGATTGCTCAGGAAATGACTCTGAGAACCTTCAGAGATCCTGCTTTAATTATCATTCAGAAGCAAAGAAAGAGTTCACAAAGAAATGAAAACTTTAAGTATTTCTTCATGGGGCCAGTATGGGCCAAGTACACTGATAGATAAAAGACATTTATAGAAGTAAGACTTCTTTGTATTCATTAGCAGTGTTACTGTGTTTTCTTATATTCATAACAACTTTATCAGGAACAAGAACATCTGCTTCTATTTTCAAGAGAGTACATGTCCCAGGATGTCCAAGGACCACTTGCAGTTCTCTTTCTTGGCATGCCTTGTACGCAAGTCATGCAGCAAAGTCCAGAAGATACATATTTCTTGCCTTGAAGTAAAGCTACACTTGTTAGGTGCCATCAAGTTAAGTGCAATTCATAGTCACCATATGGACTATAGTTCTGAACCCTGTCTTATCCTGTGTCATCCTCAGAATATCTGACATACTTGAGACTATTGTTGCAGTCATTATGTCAATCCACCTGGTTGAAAGTCTTCTTTTCCTTCACTGTCCCTCCATCTTTCTAACCATAATGTCTCTCTCCAAAAGATAATCTCTCCTAGGAAAGCCCAAAGTATATCAGAAGAAGCTTCATCATCTTTGCTTCCAAGGAGAGTGCTCTGGCTGCATCTTCTCCAAGACATATATGTTCATTCTTTTGGCAGTCCATGGGAAGTCCATCCAGCACTCTTCTCCAACACCACTGTTTAAAGGTATAAATTTTATCATTACATTAATGCACTTTGTGGGGACATAATTCAGTACACAACAGATTTCCAACTGCTAGCATTTTAGTTAATTGCTGAGCTTTTACCAATGTAGCACCACGGCTGATCATGTGTCTGTGTAAGACTTAATTTTAACAAAAATATGTTAATATTTTTTCTAAATATTAGCCCATTTGCTTTTTATGCCAATATACTATGCTGTACTGGCTTAAAATAATGGGCAATAAAGCTATATATCATAATGAATTAATATGTTAATTATTAGACAAACCAGGCCAGCATATATTTCTTGTTCAGTTCCTTAAAATTTCAATGAGTGCAATTTTACTGTGAAATAAAGTACATTTTCATGTATCAAATAATGAATAAATGTCCTAATTACATATAATAAATACACTTTATTGAAATTTTAATGTCTGTTCCTTCAAGTTGTTCTGGAAATGTTATATTCATTGAGTTGTATGTTCCCCATGTATATTTTAGTTAATTGTACATTTTTCTTTTTACTAATTTAAAAATGATATATGAAAGAGGTCTTTTTAAGACAGAATGCTATGTAAGAACACACAACCAAATACATTTAAATGTGTATAAATATATAACCTAACTCTGACCTCAGTAACACACATCTATCAAGTCCCTGCACATAACATCCTCCATTTCTTGAGTTCCTACATAACACAAGTATGATGATGTTGTTGTTGTTGTTAGGTGCTATCTTATCATAGTGACTCTATGAAGAACTGAATTAATCCTTATCCTATCCTGTGCCAACCTCATTATCTCTACTATACTTAAATCCATTGTTAAAGTCCCTGTTTCAGTGTATTTTGTTGAGCATGTTCCCCTCTTTTGCTGATCATCCATCTTACCAAGTGTGAGGAGTTCCCCCCCCCCAAGGACTGGTCCCTGTTAATAGCATGCTCATAGTATGCAAGACAAAGTTTCACCATCCTTGCCTCTAAGGAGCACCCTGGTTGCACCTTCTCCAAGACGTATTTTCTTCATTTGTCTCTCAGTGGGGTATGCAGTGCTCTTCTCCAACACCTCTACTCAAAGACATATATTCTTCTCTCAACTTCAATCTTTGTTCAACTTCACCTATTCAACTTGTCTATTTAAGTACATACTCATACAAAGAAAATATCTATATTTTATTTTCCTTTCATTCTCAAATTACTATCTTACTCAGCCCTGGGTTAAGACTATTATGTCTACAAGCCTTATTGAGACTCCATTTAAATATTTGAAAGAATATAGATAAAACCTGCTCCAAATGGAATGAATTCTTCTACTTAAATATGATACTTTTTAATATTTTGAGCAATATTTAAGCTTCTTGTTGTTATGTGACTTTGAACAGCTTGCTACTCATAGCGACCTTATGTACAACAGCCTAAATCTTGCTCTATCCCTTGCCAATCTTATTGTCTCCTACATGTACACCCGAGTCCGTGTCATTGAGGGTCTTCCTCTCCTGCACTGTCCCTCCATTCTTCCAAGTATGATTTTCCTCTCCAAAGACCAATTCCACCTTGCAACATGTCCAAAGTATGTCAGACGAAGCTTCAGAATCTTTGCCTCCAAGGGGCAGCCTGGCTTTACCCTCTCCAGGACGAACACATTGGTTCTCCTAGCAGTCCATGGTATATTCAGTACTCTTCTCTAGCACCACAGCTCAAAGGCATCAATTCTCCTTCTATCCTGTCCAGTTATCTGATGCATAGCAAGTAATTGCACAGCCTGTATTAGCCACATCTTAGTCTCCAAACTGACATCATTACTCCTCAGTACCTTGGAGAGGTTTCTGAGAGCAGACTTTCCCAATGTAATTCATCTTTTAATTTTCTGGCTGCTGGTTCAAAGACCATTGGTTGTAGAGCCAAGCAAATTGAAGTTGTCAACAATCTCAATCTCTTCATCACCCATCATGATGCTGTCAATCGGCCCAGTGGTGAGAACTTTTGCTTTCTTGATGTTGAACTTTAATCCTTATTGAAGGCTGCAATCCTTGACTCTCTGCAGCAAGCTCTTCAGGTCCTCCTCAGTGCAGTGAGCAGGGCTGTGTCATCTGCATAACGCAGATTGTTAATGAGTCTATCTCCAATCCAGATGCCACATTTTTCCTTGTAGAACCCAGCCTCCTAGATAATCTGTTCCACATAGAATTTGTTCTTCGGTTCTTTCAGCTTAAGAAATACTGAGCAAGTTCGGCCCTTTTGATTTTCTGACTCCAGCTCCTTGCACATTTCATTGTAAAACTTTACTTTGTCTTCCCGCAGTCCCGCACTGCCCTCTGGAATTTTCTTTTTTAATACCTTAATATCTTGATTTCTTCCCTTTGCTTTGGCTTCTTGGTGCTCTAGTATCCCTTCCAGCTGAACACTACATTTGTGTGTTTGTTACAGTTCTGATCTTTAATATAAATTTTATATGTGACTTGTTTCTCTTATTTTCCAAACTCCATCTCCCCTAACTTGGTCCGTGTGCAATGTTCTTGAAAGTTGAATAGACAGACTATTGGCATCTTATTCTTGTGTTTGCAGCGCCTTCCTGCCAAGATCCTCTGAATGATTAGTGTTACCTGTCACTTGTTTAGGCCATCCTCTGTGGTTCAGCAAATATTATATATACTTTTTCTTTTGGGGAGCTAATTAGACACAAGTGTCTAATTAATTGGAAGAGGATTTATTTTTCTTCTTAGAGATGTGACCTGAATCCACTATAATTGTATATTGTAGTAGAGTGTGTGTGTTCTCTCTCTCTCTCTCTCTCTCTCTCTCTCTTTATATATACTTATCCCATGTGACTACCATTTCTGGGAACTTGATCTATCTAAAGCCTGCTGTCTGTTTTGCAGACTTTGAATTCACAAGTCCCTGAACCTCATGAGTCAACAACCTGCTACCTAGCATACAGATTTGTTTGGGACTTGTCATATCTCAGTGTGGTGTAATAATTTTTTTTTAAATTAACTCTCTGTGTATATTTGTATATACATATAACTGGATTTTCCTTTGTTAAAGAATGCAGCCCCAAATATTTCCTATATAAATATTTTTACTTTCATGATTTCATTTAAAAATCCTCTAATAATCTCTTTTTGACTCTATAAGCTACTTAAGAACACAAACTTAAACTCACCAGGTCCAGGTCAATTCTAATTCAAAGTGACTCTCCATTAGGTTTCCATGGCTGTAAATAGAAAGAATTAGTGGTGTATTTAATCTGACAGAGAATTTGTGCAAGTCAACTGTTTCTTATGCGGTACTTATTTCTTCTTTATTATATTCTTCATTCTGTCTCACTTATTTTGGCCACGTAGTAAGAAGAAACCAGTGTTTGGAGAAGAATGTCATGCTTGGAAGGGTCAAGGGACAACACAGGAGAGCAAGATCCAGGATGAGATGGATTCATACAATAATTGGGGTTATAAGGGAAATGTGTCAGACACAGTGAGATTAGCTCAGGATAGGGCAAAGTTCAGAGCCATTGTGTATAGGGTGTGTCATACATGTCATTGTTGTCTCCATGGCACATATCAACAACACTCTTGACCAATCAGGGTCAGAGTTAGATTCTCCAACAAAACAGAAATAATATCACAACTTATGTGGCTAGCTAGTTAAAAAAATTTATGACAACCTGTGGTTGTTGTGTATCATTAAGGTCCTTTGCTGATCCTCCAGTGTTTTTCAGAAGCTATAAACCACATGAGAGGAGATTGTCCATCTTTCTCCAACTGAGCTTCCAGTGGATTTAAAGCACAAACCTTTACTTACCAGTGAAATTCCATACCTCTGACTAAGGCACTAGGATTCTTTGCAGGACAAGTTGCTGTTGTTATTTTAGGTCATTGAGTTGGAACTGTCTTATAGCTGACCACTCAGCAAGTTTTCAGAGGCAGCAAATTACATAGAAGAAGATTGCCCATCCTTCTCCAGAAGCTTTTGGTGGGTTTGAACCATGTGCCTTTGGGATTACAGCACATATTCTTATCACTAGGGCATTAGGACTGGCAGCATAAAATTTGAGCATATTTGTACGCTTGATAGTTCAGGTAGAGGATCTTCTTTTCCAGAAAACCTTTTAGTTTTTGCTCTAAGGATTTTAAATACTTGATGCTTGAAATGAAGTCTACCCAATTGATGGAGCATAATATACTCTAACAAAATTCAATTGACTAAGGACAAAAAGGGTTAATTTTTATTTTCCTCAGCTTCAATTTGAACTTGCAATGCGCAATTGACAATCTATTCCACTGTCAGTATTGGACTTGGTTTTCACTGTTGATTCTACAATGATTCCTTCCCCTCCCACCCCTCATATACGTGTAGTTGTTGTTGTTGTTGTTGTTGTTATGTGCCATCGAGTCGCCTGCAACTCATAGCGACCCTATGTACAACAGCCCTAAACTCCGCTCTGTCCTGTACCAGTCGCACTGTCTCTGACACTCCCATCCCAATTATTCCAGTCACTGAATCAATCCACCTCATAGAGGGCCTTCCTCTCCTGCACCGTCCCTCCACCCTCCCGAGCATGATGTCCCTCTCCAAGGACCGGTCTCTCCTCACTACATGTCCGAAGTAAGTTAGACAGAGCCTCAGAATCCTTGCCTCCAAGGAGCCACCCGGTTTAACCCTCTCCAGGACAAATCTATTTGTTTTCCTAGCAGTCCATGGTATTCTCAGTACTCTTCTCTAGCACCACAGCTCAAAGGCATCTGTTCTCCTTCTATCCTCCTTGGTCATTGTCCAACTCTCTGATGCATAACAGGTGATTGCGAAGACCATGGCCTGTATCAGACGCACCTTAGTCTCCAGAGAGACACCACTGTTCTTCAGCACTTTGGAGAGGTCGCTAACAGCAGACTTTCCCATGGCAATGCACCTTTTAATTTCCTGGCTGCTGGTGCCAAGACTGTTGACTATGGAGCCAAGCAAACTAAAGCTGTGTACAATCTCAATCTCTTCACCATCCATCCTGATGCTGCCGATTGGTCCAGTGGTGAGAATCTTTGTCTTCTTGACATTGAGCCTCAATCCACATTGCAGGCTGCAGTCCTTGACACTCTGCAGCAGGCGCTTCAGGTCCTCCTCAGTTTCAGCAAGCAGGGTTGTGTCATCCGCATAACGCAGATTGTTGATAAATCGTCCACCAATCCTGACCCCACATTTCTCCTCATAGAGCCCAGCCTCCCGGATAATCTGTTCTGCATATAGGTTGAAGAGGTATGGAGATAGGATGCATCCCTGGCGTACGCCCTTCCCAATTTTGAACCATGCAGTGTTCCCTTGCTCTGTTCTGACGACTGCCTCCTGGTCCAAGTATAAGTTTTGCATTAGAACAATCAAGTGTTCTGGGATTCCCATTCTTCTCAGAGTCAGCCACAGTTTGTTATGATCTACACAGTCAAATGCCTTTGCATAGTCAATGAAGCACAGATAGACATTCCTCTGGTATTCCCTGCTTTCAGCCAAGATCCATCTAACATCAGCTACAATATCTTTAGTACCACGACCCCTTCTGAAACCAGCCTGGACTTCTGGTAGTTCTCTGTTGATGTGCTGTTCCAGTCGTTTTTGGATAATTTTCAGTAAAATCTTGCTTGCATGTGAAATCAGTGAAATTGTTCTGTAGTTTCCACCTTCGGTTGGGTCGCCTTTCTAATTCCTGTTCAGTCCATCAGGTGAGGTCAATGTGTATAGTCATTTCTTGTGGGTTTTTTTTAAGAGATTTTTAATAAATCATTGATTTTGAAAAAAAAATTGACTGTAAATGTTGACCAATTGTACAAAATTTCATGTTTATATATTTTAAAATAAATATGTAAGTTTAGGTAGACAGATAATCAAAAGACAAATTGGGAGTTTGTTGTCAGAGGCCTTTCTAAACTGCTGAAGAACATGATGTCAGTTTGAAAACTAACATGAACCTGATCCAAAACATAATCCTTTCAAATTATTTGCTTCATAAAAGAAAGTTGGACAATAAACTAGATGACAGCATAGGAGTCAATACCTTTGAGTTGTGTTATTGGAGAATAGTGCGAACATGCCTTGACTTGTCAACAGGATAAATCAATATGTCTTGGAAAAGATACAACCAGTACATTTCTTGGAGGAAAGGGTAGTGACACTTAGGGAACATTGTTAGAAGGGGCCAGTACTTAGGAAAGGATATCATTCTAGGGAAAGGTGAAGGGTCAGTAAAGAAGGAAGGACTCTCAAAAAGTAAACTGACACAGTAATACTAACAGTGAGCTTGAGTGTGACAGAAATGACCAGGATGACACAAATTAGGGAAGGTTTCAGATAAATTGTTCATAGGATCACTATGAATTGTAATTGACTTGACAACACTTTAGAATAGCATAGTTTAGTTAAAGGAGCATTGGTGGCACAACAGCTATATATACTTGGCTCGTAAGCCAAATGTTGGCAGTATAAACCCAGGCAGTTTGCGCATGAGAAAATATCCTGCAGTCTGCTCCCAGGCAATGGGAAACTCAACAGGGCAATTCTCTCTCAAATGGGACATGATTATACCGCTCTGTATATGTCAATATCTTTATGTCATATATGATGCCTTTGAACTGTGGTGTTGAAGAAGAATGCTGAAGGTCCTGTGAACTGTCAAAAGAACAAACAGATATGCCTTTGATGAAGTGCACCCAGAGTGTTCCTTAGAGGGAAAATTGATAAAGCTTCATGTTACATACTTTGGCCATGTTGTTAGGAAAGGTTATTTTCTGGAGACAGATATCATGCTTAAAAAGGTGGAAGCTTGGTAAAAGACTGGAAGGTTCTCAGCTAGATGGTTGACTCATTGACTTTTCAATGGTCTTGAAAATGTGTCAGAGATTGTGAGGAAGGACAGGATAGGACAGGGTTCAATTAAATTGCTCATGTGGTTCTATGAGTCAGACTCAACTGTTGTTGTTGTTAAGTGCCATCGAGTCACAGGTGACTCATAGCGACCCTGAGAGTCCTTGATGCTTGGGGGTGTCTCATCCTCTCTCCAGGTTCATAGGGTTTCCGGAGGCAATCTATTATGGAAGTGGATGCCACTCCTCCTTCCAAGCTTGGTTTAATCAGGGAGCTCCACCCCACTCTCTGTCCACATTGGATAACTAACCATTAACGCATTTGACACATCAGAGTCGCAATGTTCAGTATCATGGCAACCACAAGTGACCACTGTACAGCAACTTGTATACCAGGGCTATACAACCTAGAGGAATGTCTGAACAAAAAACAATGAAAGACAGGCCCAAGCGCCGTGGACTAAAAGTCACCCACCTTTGTCTTGGTAGCATGCTTGACTGGATGACACTTAATATCAACAACATATCCATCTCTACCTCAAAGCATTTAGACCTATGTCTATCTATTTATTGGCTTGTTCTGTAGGATGTTACATTAAAACTCAAATGCCAAGCATCTCTGGCAGTTTGAATCCACTAGCAGCTCCTTTGCAATTGGAAGCTTTGGAAGTCCACTCGAGGATCATTTACAGGTTTGTTTTATCAATGGAAGTAAGAGATAGATACATTACATCCACAAGTAATTTTGCATTCTTGATAAGATTATAAATTGCTCTTTAAAATATTCAGTGTACACTTAACCAATATTGTCATTGTCACATGCCATGAGTCAGAATCAACTGATAGCTGATTCTCTATATTTTTATAATAGACTTTCAGATGCTCTAATTCATAGAAGAGATTGCCCACCTTTCTACCATGAAGGGACTAGTGGATTTGCTCCAGTTATCTTTGGGTTGTTACGATACTACTTGTCAACAGGCCTCTAGAACTTCCTTATGAAGTCTTGTTTTAAGAAGTTAATCTTAAAACACCAACAGATATTATTTTCCTGTTTCTATTTCTTTGATCTTTACATTGTACTTGTTTTTCATATATACAAATTAATTCTGATGGCATGAACTTTATTTCCAAACTGTTTATTTTTGTTTCTTTTAAAAGAACCATAAAATGAATTTATTTGCTTTCAAAATTAGTTAATTTGACTTAAATTGCACACTAGGTTAACTTTTTTCTCAGGTTTCATGGAACCTGTAAATAACAAGGTAAGACTAAGAAAAAAATAGACATTGAAATATGTGGTATTCCTTCTTTTCTTTTAACTATTATGCTCTCATTTTCATGACACATTAGATGTAGATGAATTTTGATTAAATAATAGCAAACAATATACCATAAAATATTTTTAAGAAATAAAAAGTGAGATATTTTCTTAGATAAGCATTATGCTAAGACCATACCCTGAATACAAAGACCACTGTGTGCCTATCTATTTAATTATACTTGGGTACTAGGAAACTAACTTTAGTATTAATAAAATATTATTACGTTTCAAACTTATTGTACTATTAATTTACAGATAGGCTTTAAGAGTGACTCAGCCTTACTGAAAGAACTAAGATGAATAAAATTAAGTTAGAATAGTTAAAGAATCCATTTACATACCAATTTAAAAGTTCACATTAATTTTCTTTTACATCTTGCCAAAGGACAGATGTTTATTAGCTAAGCTTTCAAATAGAACTTGTACACTATCCAAGTAACAAACAAAGTACCAAAGACTACATTGACATAATTTAACAACTGCAATTATTGGGCAAGGCAGTGTGTGAAATTAATGTTCTCTCCATGAAGAGACTCAGCATATACTATTGTGGTTCAGAAGAAATGTATTAATCTTGTATCTACAATAGTACCTAATAGACTCTGTCTTCAAGTTACTAACTTAATTCTGGGTGGAAAAAGAGGGTATTATCAAGAAAGTGACGAAGTACCTCATTTTCTACTAGTAGATTGTTAAGCATAGAGAGAATTATACTTGTGAAATAATGTCATGTTAGTTTTCTGCTTCAAAATACAAGAATCATTATATAAAGGCTACTTTATTCTTAGTTGGTATTAGGCATTATAATTGTTACACTGGTAGTAACAGAAAAAGTTTGATCATAATTGAAAACTAGATAGTCATTTAAAATTTTGCCATATAAATTATATTTTGAAAGATATTTATTTGTTTATGCATTTATGCAAAGCATTTATTTCTGCGAAGTCAGAACGGACTCTTAGCTGACCCTCCAGGGGGGTTTTTAGAGGTTGCAAATCACATGAGAGGATATGAGCATCTTCCTCAGAACAGTTGTTGAATTTGAACAAACAGCATTAGGACTGCTTTGTTATGCATGCCAAAAGTATAAAATATACTAATATTAATATAAAACTAGTTATTGGTGCATATTATTGGTATTTGCCGCTGCATTGCAATCCCAAGGTACACAGTTTGAGTCCACCAGCTGCTCCTCAAGAGAAGGATAGGCAATCGCCTCCTGATCAATAAACTGCCTCTGAAAAGCTGCCAGAAGGTCAGCTGTGGGTCGGTTCTGACTCAAGATTACAACACCACAACAAAACAAACTGATATTTATAGATCTCTCATTTTTATCTGAGATGAAAGTGACTTAAAGACGCAATTTCTTTGATATTTACACCATATTTTCAAGCAATCTGTTATTAAAATTATTTTGGTTGGAAAAGATAATATCTGTATTTTCATTTTAGTAGATTATCTTAATATTGTGGAACGCTGGATCCAAGTACAAGTGCTCTTTGTCATAACTAATAAGAATGCCTCCTGGAAGTTAATGGCAGGATATTATCGTTATTCAAATTTATATGATCAGCCTATCCTAACTAGACTCATTTGTAGTGATAGATAGATTAATAAGACTCCAATATTCTTGGGTTCTTCTTCTTTACTTTTTAAAGCAAAACGTCATTTTGCTATGCTATTCTCAGAAGATTCAAATGAATGATCACATCAATTCTTTTGGCTCATTCTACAACGACAGTTTCATTCTTATCTACAACCACAGTTAAATGCAGCAATTTCAAAGTCAAATAAGAACAATTTAAACAAAACATAAAAAAATGTACCATTGCTAAAAAACACAAAAATTTCAAAGGCCAAAATAAGAATAAAAGTTGGAATTTGCTTGTTATACAATATAAAATATAGAATAATCTCATTTAATGGTTATTAATATGTTCTAGTAGTATTAATGATTGAAATTTTAATTTAACAAAACAGCAGAGTCTCCTTGAAATGAAAAGTAAGGAGTTTTTACTGAGAGATAAAGTAATTAGCAAACTGAAAATCAGAATCTACAGGATTCTAAAGTAAGTGATTCAAGGAGAGGATAAGCTTTTTTTTT
>NW_006399751.1:19752543-19755177 GCF_000299155.1 Elephantulus edwardii | reverse complement strand
ATTTATTTATAATATTTAAAATTACAAAACAATTTTTAAATGAGTGTTCCTGATCTTAAGAAAAATAATGTGAGCCACCTTACAGGATTACAAAGAGGAAATGTATAATTCTAAGTTTTAACTTAATCATACACTCGTTCAGAACATTTTTATGTGCTTGATGACTTTCTGAGCAGGGTATATTCTTAAAACATAAACATCTTAGGCATGTAAGATCAGATTTCTCTCTAAACTTGTTTATTGAGCATTTTTTTTAATCTGTAGTGAGTGGAGCATTACAGAAATGACAGTCTGCATTCTTATTGCAGAAGTTAGTTGTGATTCAAAATATAATTTTGGCCTCAGATCTTAGCATATCTAGCCACCAGCTATTCCAAGGGAGAAAGATGATTGTGTTCTCCCATATGGATTTATAGCCTTGGAAACTCAACAGAGTACTGCTGTGAGTCAGAACGAAGTTTATGTTAGTACGTTATGCACCAAGAGCAGTTTCTCAGAATAAACCAATGTTTAAATTTCGGTCTTTCGTACTGTTTTTTAACATATGTACTGCATGTACCAATTTTATTTTGGGGTGGGTTTTTTTTGTTTGGTTTTTTTTGAGGGTTGTTTTTTGTTATTGGTGTAATGGGGGGTTTTTTAGAAAGCAATTGGGTAAAACAACATGTGAGTGTTCCTCACATTAATCACACTGAAGATTTCTGCTCCATGGAGGGAAAGAAAGTTTAGGTAGTAGTTAAAAAATGTTGTTATTGTTATGTGCCGTCGAATAGCTTGTGACTCATAGCAACCCTATGTACAATAGCCCTAAACCCTGCTCTTCTGTGCCAATCACACTACCTCTGACACACCCATCCCGATTACCCGAGGCACTGAATCAATCCCGCTCATATAGGGTCTTCCCCTCTTGCGCCGTCCCTCCAACCTCCCAAGCATGATGTTCCTCTCCAAGGACCGTCCCTCCTTACAACATGTCCAAAGTATGTCAAACGAAGCCCCAGAATCCTTGACTCCAAGGAGCTGCCTGGTTTAAGTCTCTCCAAGATGAATCTGTTTGTTTTCTTGGCAGTTCATGGTACATTCAATACTCTTCTCCTGCACCACAGCTCAAAGGTATCAATTCTCCTTCTGTCCTCCCTAGTCATTGTCCAACTCTCTGATGCATAACAAGTGTTTGCAAAGACCATAGCCTGTATCAGATGCACCTTAGTCTCCAGAGTGACACCATTGCTCTTCACTACCCTGGAGAGGTCCCCAACAGCCAACTTTCCCATTGTAATATGTTTTTTTTAATTTCCTGACTACTGTTGCCAAGAGTGTTAACCATGGAGCCAAGCAGACTAAAGTTGTTAACAATCTCAATCCCTTCATCATCCATCCTGCTGTTGTCAATTGTACCAGTGGTGAGAATCTTTGTCTTCTTGACATTGAGCCTCAATCCATACTGAAGGCAGCAGTCCTTGACCCTCTGCAGCAAGCAGTTCAGGTCCTCCTCAGTTTCAGCATGCAGGATTTCACATGCAAGCAAGATTCTACTGAAGATTATCCAAAAACGACTGTAACAGCACATCAGCAGAGAACTGCCAGAATTCCAGGCTAGGTTTAGAAGGGGTCGTGGTACTAGGGATATTGTAGCTGATGTTAGATGGATCTTAGCTAAAAGCAGGGACCAGAAGACTATATATATATATATATATGGAATAAATGATAAAGGAAACATCAGAATCAAGCAAAAGTCAGAGGAAACTTTGATTTTTGAGCATGAAGTCAAATTGGGCAACATTGTGTGCTAAACGTTTTTATTAGTTTTGAGGCCAAAGAAATAGAGATTTGTTCTTCGTGTTATACTAACTGAGACATTTGCAGTATTGGCAGCTTTGTCAATAAAAAGTTTTTCTGTCTGTGATTTCATGGAGTGCAGGTATCTCTGAGTAGACAAGAAAAATACATTATTCATACACTTTGCTTAGATGTCTGGACATAAAAACAGTGATCTTTTGATGATGAGAAGCATTCTTTGACATGTAGGTATTGTAAAAATACTTTAATATATGTACACAAAGACTGGTATTTGTCCATTTGCTGAAAGAATAGGGGAAGGTTCAAGTTTTAGTGATGAGTAGTTTATAAAACTTAACATATATTAACAACTTATTTGATATGGAAGGTATCTGATTGCAGAAAAATAATATACATGAATAACTTTATAGAGGTAAAATATACTAAGATAGTTTTAAAACTAAATGTTCATATGCTAAGATATTTTATATGACTAGGATATCAATGTGGACTTCTCCAGAATAAAATAATAGCATTGTCAGTAAATACAGAGATGGATAGTATATACATTCAGATAAATGTTAAAGATATTTTAAAAAAGAAAAAAATTATTTTGTTAATTGGTTAGTACATAAAATTCAATGGTTGGAAATTGACTCAGGATTTAAAAACTGGAAGGGTGAGGGTGACAGCAGTTGGTGTGGAGCGAGAATCCCCCAGTTCTCCAATGTGCCCCAAGACTTTGATTGTACATTGTTCTTTCTTTTCTTTCTTTCTCTTTCTTTCTTTCTTTCTTTCTTTCTTTCTTTCTTTCTTTCTTTCTTTCTTTCTTTCTTTCTTTCTTTCTTTCTTTCT
>NW_006399751.1:19750828-19752428 GCF_000299155.1 Elephantulus edwardii | reverse complement strand
TTCCTTCCTTCCTTCCTTCCTTCCTTCCTTCCTTTTCTCTCTCTCTCTCTCTCTCTCTTTTGTCATTCCAAATAATTGCAACATGGAGATGTGACAGGAAGTGCCTGTCTTTCCAAAAGCCTCTTCCTTTCCCTAAGTAGAAGAGCCTTGACCCCCACCCAGGGCCACGCATGGACAAGGGTGGCAGAGAGCATTGCTTTTGTGTAAATTATACCTAATCCAATATTTGTTGTTAAAAAATCTTCCTCCTAAATATTTGTTCTTCAGTTCTGTTTTCAATAGTCAGCTATTGGAGGCCCTACTTTTTGGAGGCCCCCACAACTCTAGAAATATGAAGGCTTTTGGTCTCCCTGGAGTGGCTGAGATGTGGAGGCAGTCAGGACTTTACCTGTACACTGACTTGGGACCAGTTGAATAAAAGTTCACACCTTAAAAAAAAAAAATCAATCAAAATTCCAAGTTAAAATTTTCTGCTATCAACATTTAAGGGGAAAAAGTTGTTAATTATTTATTGTTGTCTTTATATTCCTTTGTTCACTTCTATCACACCTGCTTCTTACTCCAAGAACATGACCCTTGGGTTTTACATTCTAGCCTCCTTGTTTCCTAACATTTGTTTTCATTTAGTGCAACCATTTCCGTTGCATGAGAAAGATTCTCCCTCCCCCTCCCCGTTTCCTTCATACAGCTCCATACTTTTGCTATGGACCCCAAATTTCACTATGGCCATAGCTTCAAATACTTAGGAAGTCCTTCATCCCTCAATGGCTTAGGTAATAGCATTCTTTATTCTTTCAAGTCAGGGTTTATATCAGCTTTTTTATATTGTTAGTACCTGGATTCCTTAACAATCCTTGTTGATTTTATTAACCCTTAACAAACTTTTGTCACTAATATTGAATTTTGTTTTTCTCTAATGAAACTAATCTGAGTATGCAATAATTTTCTTTGTAGATTCTATCAGTGGGAAAATGATAAAGTTAGAGTAACAATGAAAAGATATTTTATTAGGAATATCCATACAATAAAAAGTTGGAAATGACCCTATGCCACTAGAACATTGATGTACAAAATCCAAAGATTATTACAAATCTAAAATTATATGGAAGTTAAAAACCAGCAAGGACTTTAGTTTTCTAAAGATTTGTTAAACGTAAATGAGAGATTGTGATTGTTTTACAAAACAGTCATTAGTAAGATCTTATTTATATAAGATTTCAATTACAAGAGTTAGGAATATATTCATTGGTCCAACAAATAAAAGTCAGAATAGTAAGGGAAAGTAATCACTCTTGTTTTAATGTTTTGTTGTTGTTCTAAGAAGGATATCCTTAGGCCAATATATTACTTTTAAATTATAATCTCCCTCATTGTCTTCAATGCAGTAAACATAATTTATCCAGTTTTTCTCAGTATTACCCCACTCTGATGTCAGCCTCATTCTACAACAGTGGCATCATATAGTATTTGTCCTTTTGTGACTGAAGTGTCTGTTTATATCCTGTGTCCATTTTTCTATTGGATTATTTACCTTTATCTTGTTTTGGTGCTGAAGTATTTTATAGATTCTAGATATAAGTCCCTTATCTGACATGTCATT
>NW_006399751.1:19747489-19749173 GCF_000299155.1 Elephantulus edwardii | reverse complement strand
TATTGATTTTTAATGCTATATGTATATATACTGCATATTCTATTCATGTGATTTTTTTCCACCATTCATGCATTGTTGCACATTTTCCTCCCTATTCAACCCTTCCCCAAGTTCGTTTTTCTCTTTGAAAAGAAAGAAAAAAATTCTTTCATTGTTATACAATCTCCCCCGCAATTCCACAGTTCACTTTGGCAGTGCAATATTTACCACTAAGCCACCAGTACTCTATAGCATTTTAAAGTAATTGGTTCCATAGTATAACTAAGTCAGAAAACAAACAAACAAGCCCAAAAACGGGATTCTGGTATATACTGATCACATATATCATGAGAGTACAAAGAGTCAATTTTCAGAGTTAAATGGAACACTGATAGTTGATAAAATATCTCCTGGAGACTATACTGCAGATTTAGACAAAGATTTGAAAAATAAATTTACTGGGAACCTCATTTGTTTCACTTAAAATAAAAATTAAAAAATATTATCCTTATATGAGGGGGTGGTGTTAGATTCCTTCAAATTGACTACAACTCATGGTGGCTCTCCGAATCTTGCCGGATCCTCACCATTTGGATAATCATTGTTATAGTCCAGCCCACTGTAGTAGTCACTGTCTGAATCCATCTCATTGAGTATCTTCCTCTCTTTTGCTAATCCTCTAACTTTTCATGTATGCTATCTCTCTCCAAGGGTTGGTTACTCCTGAAAATATGCCCAAAGTAAGTGAGATGTCATTTTATTATCCTTGCTCCTAGGAAGTACTCTTGTTGCAATTTCTTTAAAACAAATTTGATTTTTATTTTGGTAGTCTATGGTATGTTCAATATTCTTCTCCAACACCACAATGCAAGATTTTTTTTTTTTTTATTTTAATGATTGTTTGCAGACTCTGGATTTCCATTCATTCATAGTTGCACACTTTTCTCCCCACCCCCTTGTTTGCTTTTCTCTTTGAAAAGTAAAATAATAATAATAACAAAATATTTCATTGTTATACACCACCACCACCACCACCCTGGCTTCCCTCCCAGTACACTCCACTATGCAGCTTTCATTCTAGACTCTTGTCATGCAAAATAATACCTAATCATATATTCCTCCTAAACAGTTCTCTCCCTCATCTATTTCAATTCAGTATACATTATTTATCCCCTCCTAGTTTCTCTCCAACTCTGATGTCAGTCCCACATTACTACAGTGGCACTGTTCAGTATTTGTCCTTCGTGGATTGAGATATTTCACTCAACACAATGCCCTCCAGGGTCACCCATTTTGTATATTTCGTGAGTTCTTTGTTTTTTAATGCAACAAAGTATTCCATTGTGTGAATATACCAAAGCTTCTAAAACATTAATTCTTATTCAGTCTTCTTTATTTATTGTCCAACTTTCAGATGCATATGAAGCAATTAAAAATACCATGAGTTGGATCAGAAACATGAAACTCTTTAAAATGGCATCCTTTCTCTTTAGAACTTTGGAGAGATTCTTGACAGCAGATTTCTCAAATGCAATACATATTTTTATTTCTTTTTTTAAAATGTCTTATTTTAATTTTTTTATTAGTTTGTATGCAATCGTTCATATACAAGATATTTCTTTCACATTGTGTTTTCTACAATAATTCACTTTTATATATTCACATACATTGTTTCATTCATGTGTATTTTGTTTTATATAATTAT
>NW_006399751.1:19739357-19746609 GCF_000299155.1 Elephantulus edwardii | reverse complement strand
GCTCCCCTATCCTCCTATTTTCATGGTAGCAGTCTTAAGTAGCATTTGTCCTTTTGTGACTGATTTATTTCACTCAAGATAATTCCTTCTAGGCTTTCATGTTGTGTTGTATTTTACAAGTATTTTGTTGTTATTTAGTGTTGTATAGTATTCCATTGTGTGAATATATTACTGTATCTATCCATAAAATTATTTTACAGAATCCCTTATCAAGGACTAATCTTGCCTAGCTACATGCCCAAAGTATAAGAAATGAAGCTTCACTATCTTTGTCTCCAAGGAGTACTCTGGCTATATTTTTCCCAAGATATATCTGTTTGTTCTTTTGGCAGTCCACGGGATATTCAGTACTCTTCTCTAACACCACAATTCAAAAGCAACAATTCTTCTCTCATCCTTACTCATTGTCCAGCTTTCTGTTGCATAGCAGGTGATTGAGAAGACCATGGTATCAATCAAGTGTACCTTAGTCTTCAAACTGACATTAAAAAATAATAATAATTGGCATCATTGCCCTGGAGGATTTTGGAAAGGTCCTTGACAGCAGACTTACCCAGCACAATATGTCTGCTTATTTCCTGACTGCTGGTAACAAGGGTGTTGATGATTGATCAAAGCAATATGAAATCATTAATAGCTTCAATCTTTTCTCCATCTATTAAAATGTTGACTATTGGTCCTGTGGTGATGACATTTGTTATCTTGATGTTAAGAAATAAGCCATATTGAAGATTGCAGTTCATAATCTTCTACAACAAGCGTTTCATATCCTCTTTCAGCAAGCAAAGTTGTGTCATGTGCATAATGCAGGTTGTTTTGAGTCATCCTCCAATCCTGATGCCACATTCATCTTCATAAAGTATGACTTCAAAAATTATTTGTTCAATATAGAGATAAAATATTATTATTCTTGTTGTTATTTGCTGTCTAGTCACCTATGACTCATAACGATTCTATGTATAGCACCTCTGAAGCCTGCCCTGTCCTGAGCCAGTCTCACTGACTCCAATATACCTTTCCCCATTGCCCTAGTTACTGCATCAGTCCATTTCATGCAACATCTTCCTCTCCTGTGCTGTAATTCCACCCTTCTGAGCATGGTATCCTTCTCCAATAACTTGTACCTCCTGGCCACATGCCTAAAGTATTTAAGACAGAGCTTCAAAATCCTAGACTCCCACAAGAAACTTGGTTTCACCCTCTCCAAAACAGACCTGTTTTTTTCCCTTGGTGGTCCATGGTTATTTAAGACTTTCTCCAGCACCAGAACTTGAAGGCATTGATTCTTTTTCTATCATCCTTAGTCATTGTCCAGCTCTCTGATGCATAGCAAGTAACTGTGAAAACCATGGTCTGGATCAGGCACATCTTAGTCTCTAGACTGACATTGTTGTTTCTTAGTATTCTGGAGAGGTCCCTGACAGCAGATTTACCTAATGTAATGTGTCTTTTGATTTCCTGACTGCTAGTTCCAAGAGGGTTGATTGTTAAAACAAGCAAGTTGTAGCTGTTAACAACTTCAATCTCTTTTCCATCCATCATGGTGCATGGTGCTGCCGACTGGCCTAGTGTTGAGGATCTTTGTCTTTTTTTTATGAGATCCAATCCATATTGAAGACACTCCTTGACCTTCTGCAGCAAGCACTTCAGGTCCTCCTGAGTTTTAACAAGCAAATTTGTCATCTGTATAACATAGGTTGTTGATGAGTCTTCCTCCAATCCTGATGCCATATTCCTCCTCATAGAGCCCAACCTCAAGAATGATCTGTTCTTCATATAGTTTGAAAAATTATGGAGACAAGATGCATCCCTGACCCACTCCATTCCTGATTTTGAACTTACAGTGCTTCCCAGCTCTGTTCTGAGGATTGCCTCCTGGTCCAAGTATAGATTTTGCATAAGCACAATAAATGTTCTGAGATTCCCATTCTCCTTAAGGTTAACCACAATTTGTTGTGACCCACAAATAGAGATTCCTCTGGTACACTTTTATTTCTGCCAAGATCCATTGACAGTAATGTCTCTAGTGTCATGACCTCTTGTAAACCCAGTTTGTATTTCTGGTAGTTCTCTGTCTTTGTACTCTTTCAGTCATTTCTGTATAGTCTTCAGCAGGATTTTGTATGTGATGTGAGTGCTATTGTACTATAATTTCCACACTCTGTCAGATCACTTTTTTTGGGAATGGGAATAAATATGGATCTCTTCCTGTCAGGTGGTTGTCCTCCAGATTTCTTGGCATACTCTGGTAAACATATCCAACACAGCATGTGTTTGGTGAAATATGCAAATTTATATTCCTTCAATTCCCAGAGCTTTATTTTTTCTAAGTCTTTTCAGAGAAGCCTGAACTTCCTCTTTCATCACCATTGCCTCTTGATCGTATGTTGTTTCTTCAAATTCTTCTGTGTCAGTCAATTCCTTTTGGTGCACTGAGTCTGTGTACTCCTTCCATCTTCTTCTGAATACTTTCTGAGTTATTCAATAATCTACCCAAAACATCCTTAAGTATTTCAACTTGAGGTTTAATTTGTTTTATAATTCCTTCAGCTTAAGAAATGCTGGCTGAGTCCAGCTTTTTACATTTTAGACTCTATTTCTTAGTACATTTCACTATAATACTTTGATTTGTCTTCTATTTATCTCATAAACATCTTCCTTTTTTTCACTTTGCTTTGTCTCTCAGCACTCTCAGGTAATATTCAGAGTCTCTTCTGATATTCATTTTAGTATCTTCTTTTGCTTCTCCTTCTGTCTTTGTAATGACCTTTTGCCTTCTTCTTGGTTGATATTCTTGATATCCTCCCACAGCCCAGTTGGTCTTCATTCATTTAATGTTCAAAGCCTCAAATCTATTCTTGAGTTGGTTTCTATATAAAGGTGGCACAGACTCAAGGTCAAGTTTTTATTCCTATGGATTTGATTTGACCTTCTTTAGCTCTAATTTGGGCTTGCATATGAGTAGTTGATGGTCTTTTCTGCAATCAGCAACTGGTCTAGTTTTCACAGTTGATACTGAATTCTCCAATGATTACTTCCATAAATGTAATTAATCTGATTCCTCTGCATATCATCAAGTGAAATCCATGTGTATAGCCTGCATTTGTTTTTTATAAAAGGTATTTGCTCTGAATAAATAATTGATAGTGCAGAATTCTATCATTCTATCGACAGCTTCATTTCTGTCACCAAGTCTATAGGTATGGAAAAAGAATATAATCCTGGTGTACACCCTGATTCTAAACCATATAGTGTTTCATTGCTGCATTCAAACAACAAATTCTTGTATCATAGCAAATTATGGGTAACATTGAGAAGGATGGGAATACAGAATACTTAATTGTGCTCGTATGGAATCTATACCTAGACCATAAAAGATGCTAATTTAAAAAAAAGGATGTTAACTGATGTTTAATTAATCATGCAAAGGCATTTGATTGTGGGGTTCATAGAAAATTATTACTAACATTAAAAAGAATGGGAATCTTATCACCCTTAACCATACTCATGTGATACCTATACTTAGACTTGAATATATGGTCTCAAAAACTTCCCTGATATTGAAAGTTCAGAATACACTATCTTTATAAATACATTAAAGAAGACCATGATTGTGAAGAGAGGTGGAGGTAAGAAAAAATTAATAAATAAAGGTGGAGAGAAAAACAGTGCAAAAATAAAAAAAATAAAATTAAAAAGTATAAACTTATCTGTGATTGCCCTCATGGTACAATGACTGATCGGGTTCCTGAATAGAATTCCTTTCTCTGATATCTACTGAAATCATACATTTTGAGGATGATGTTAGACAATGTGGCATACGTGACACTTCAGCATAAGTGGAAAATTGTATGTAATTACCATAATAAATCCAGGGTATTTTGTTGCATTTAGAATGTTTTGAGTCACAGAGTTTAGAGAATATCTGATTGACCATAGTTTCCAAGGAAATGTCATAACTAATAAGTCAGTTATTTTGCTGTTTATCCTATATAAGTAGATATGTATGGACTGCATACATTTGATTCAAATGAGAACAATCATGATTTGAGACCTTTTACTTAAACTTATGAGTGGAGCACCCGGATTGCTCCAAAGGTGTGTTTTCTGATTTGGCTGAGGCTTGGGTAGAACTGTTGCTTGCAATTGGGTGTGAGCTGATTGGATTTAGTCTCTTATTTAATAAAGCATTTGGCTGCCTGACTGGGGCTGCTTCCAGCTGCAGAAGATGCGTGGAGCAGCTGAACTGTACAAAGGTGTGTTTTCTGTTTTGGCTGAGACTTTGACATCAATGTAATAGTGTTTATCATCACAGCAACCATGAGTTACCTTTGTCCAACTAATTGACAGAGAGGTGCTATACTGCTTAAAAGAATGTTTGATTGAAAGCAAACGAGGCCTGAGGAATGCATCATCCCGAATTTAAAGCGGCCCCAAACTGGCAACTAAATGCCATTTTTAAATAAGAGGCCAAATCCAAGCAGCTCACACCCAATTGCAAGCAACTGACCACACCCAAGCCTCAACCCAAACAGAAAACACACATTTGTAGAATCCAGCTGTTCCACTCAGTTTCCCAAACTTTGCATGTTTGAATTTGTTGAGGATAACATAGGTCCTTGTGGGAAGATACCGTAGTGCTTTTTCTTCACTATAGTTTGTGAAACTTCATAGTGTCATATGGCCACATAATGGGATATACTTAAATAAAAGCACATAACATTTATTGAAAAATAGACGTAGTTAAGATCAGAGAAACATTCATTGTTTAATGTGAAAATGGACTAACCACAGGACAAAGGAAAAATATATATTCTTATCTAGATGAAGCAGAAACTAAAGGCTAAAACTTTGTAAGTGGCTGAAAAATCATCAGGGGAGTTAAAAGTAAGATATCTGGCCAGTGTCAAGAACTTGGCAGTGAGGTCTTGCAACATTGAGAGTCTGATGCTGGACACCTGACAGTCATTCACCATGAAGTACAACACATTTATGACCTTGGACCACAACAAGAATCACAAATGCCACTTCAATCCCCTCTCCCATGTGCACATGAAGAGCATATCCTCACTCTCCAACAAGCTGCAGCAGACATACAATATGTGCTCTGTGCTCATCCACAAGGATGATGAAATTCAGGGGGTCCAAGGACACTATAAAGTTCAGTGAGTTGGTAAACTAGTCCAGGGGTACAGAAGGAAGTATGTCATCTACACTGAAAGAAAGCAAGGTGATTATTACTAGGCTGAAATGGAATAAAGATTGGGGAAAAAATTATTGAACGTAAATCCAAATCTTGGCAAGTTGGAAAAGAGAAAAGCAAATGCACAAAAGAATTTACTGTGAAAATGCAGGAATGGATATAACCTATTGAGCAACCACAGTTTAATTAGGTTTCTAGCTGAGTATGTATTCTTGTGAACTTTCCAAAATCTCACTCTTCTTGTTTAGAAGTGGCTCTGCAAATATGCTTTTGCAATTCTGATTCATAAATACAAGAATAAAAACTGGAACTGTTAATAAAAAAGAATTTGGCTGTGATAGGTCTATAACACAAATATAGGGTAATTTGTGGCAGGTATATGTCTTTCCATATATTACAAGGTGGTCCTCAAATAGAAAAAAGGCAAGTTTTTTCTGATCTTTTGTTCTAACTGAAAGTTCAGCTATTCGAATACACCAGGCTCTCTTTTTGAGGGGAAAAAATGGCCAGTCTCCTTCCATAAAGACTTACAGCTTTGCAAACCCAAAGGAAGGTCACTCAGAGTCTGATTCAACTCTGTGGCAGTTGGTTACTAGTAAATTTACTTCCTCTATCTTAGTAAAGATTTAATGATTCATTTCAAGACTCTGTAGGCACAAATTGTGTAATCTTTTATCTGTTAGACTATAATGAAAAAGACTTTGAGAATAGATTACAATTTTCAGTACTCACAAGAGCTCAGTAAAAAGGAATGCTATCCTTAGGGTATATGGCAAAGTCCACAACAAGGTTAAAGGAATTGCCGTTAGAAAAGGCAGCTATTAAAAATCCAACATGGATTCTGGGCTAATCTCAAGATATTATATACTGGAGTTAAGGTTCTGTTTTTAGACTGCCTTACTTACCCACCATCTCAATGCATCTTATTTGAAATTCCATATAATAGCCTTCCCTGTTGTCATTTATTAGAATTTCTGTGTACTGGAGAAAGGAAAATATTAATATCTTCCAGAGATTTTTAGATACCAATTTTTCAGATTCTTATTTGTAGGTTACTGAATATTACCATTGTCAACTCATCAGAATGGAGCTTTTAAAGTTAGCTGCTGTAATGTGTTTTTGAGTTCAAACCAATGGGTATTCAGAGTCCGTAAATTACCTGGGAGGTAAATCACCTCCACAGAATTAAGGTAGTATATAGAGCCTTTGAAAAGTATGCTTGGTTGTATATCTAATTAATTTCTGAATGTGGTAGAAGTCGTCTATTATCTCCTCTTTGGTCCTGGTTGTTATTGCATATATTTGAATGATAATGGTATAAATAAGTCTAAATAAAAAAGACACTTTGATAATAATGAGTGACTGGAATGCAGTCAGAAAGCTTGATCTCAGTAACAGATATGAGGCTGGAGATAGAAAGAATTCTGTACAAACAATGATTTATTTATTGCAAATGCCTTTTATAAGAAACATAAACAGTGACTATACACATGAACTTCACCAGATGATATACACAGGAATCATAAATTACATCTGTGGTGGGAGGAATCACTGGAGAATCTCACTATTAAGCTGTGAAAACTAGACAAGATGTTGATTGTGGAACAGATCGTCACTCATAGGGAAGTTCAAACTGAAGGTAAAGAAAATGAAATCCAATCCACAAGATCTAAATTATAAACTCATGTCTGTCTTACCAGAAGTGCCTGCTGCAGAGGGTCAAGGACTGTAGCCTACAATATGGATTGAGACTCAATGTCAAGAAGACAAAGATTATCACCACTGGATCAACTGGCAACATCAGGATGGATGGTGAAGAGATTGAGATTGTACACAGCTTTAGTTTGCTTGGCTCCATAGTCAACAGCCTTGGCACCAGAAGCTAGGAAATTGAAAGGCGCATTGCCATGGGAAAGTCTGCTGTTAGGGACCTCTCCAAAGTACTGAAGAGCAATGGTGTCTCTCCGGAGACTCAGGTGCGTCCGATACAGGCCATGGTCTTTGCAATCACTTGTTATGCATCAGAGAATTGGACAATGACCAGGGAGG
>NW_006399751.1:19732689-19736053 GCF_000299155.1 Elephantulus edwardii | reverse complement strand
ACTAATTGACATATTTCAGCAATCAGATGCTGTCCTAGATGTGCGCTCAAGGGGAAACAAAGAAATCTGGACAACAACTACTTATACAACTAAATGGAAAAGATCTATATGTATTCCCATTCTAAAAAAAGATGGTCTGATAGAGTGTGGAAGTTATCAGACAAAATCACTAATATCAAATGCAAGCAATATCTTGCTGAAGATTATTTTTAAAAATGACTGCAACTGTAGATCATCAGAGAACTACCAGATGTGCAAACTGGGTTTATAAGAGGCCATAGGCCTAGGGACATCATAGCCAATGTTAGATGGATCCTGGAAAAGATCAGAGAGTATCAGAGGTATGTATGTCAGTGTTTCATTGACTATGCACAAGCATTGACTGTGCTTCACAGCAAATTGTGGCTAACTTTGAGAAGAATGGTGTTCATGTGAAACTTACACTTGGACCAGGAAAAAATAATCAGAAAAGAGCAGGGAAGCACTGCATGGTTCAGTATCAGGAAAGGTCTGTATCAGGAATGCATCGTATCTCCATATCTTTTCAATCTATATGAATAACAGATCATTCAGGAGGCTGGACTCTATGAGGAGTATGTGGCATCAGGATTGGAGGAAGACTCATCAACAACATGCATTTATGCACATGACACAACCTTGCTTGCTGAAACTGAGGAGGACCTGAAGTGCTTGCTGCAGAAGGTCAAGGACTGTTGTCTTTAATATGGATTGAAGCTCAACCTCAGGAAAACAAAGATTCTCACCAATGGGCCAATTGGCATCTTCATGAATGGAAGAGATTGAGATTGTTAACGACTTTAGTTTGCTTGACTTGACAACCAATCCTCTTGGTACTAGCAGTCAGAAAATCAAAAGATGAATTGCAACATATAAGTCTCTCATCAGGGACCTCTCTAGAGATTTGAAGACTCACAATATCAGTCTGGAGACTAAGGTAAGCCTGATTCAGGCTATGGTCTTCATAATTACTTGTATGCTTCAGAGAGCTGGACAATGACTAAATGTGATAGAAAAAGGAATAATGTGTTTGAGTTGTGGTGCTGGAAAAGAGTGTTGAACATACTGTCAAAAGAACAAACAGAAAGAGTGAAACCAAGCTACTTTCTGGAGGAAAGTATTTTGAAGGTTTGTCTCACATATTTTGGGCATGTGGCCAGGACGGACCAGTCTTTGTAGAACATTATGCTTGGAAGGGTAGAAGAATAGCACAGGAGAGGAAGGAATACCCAGCATGAGATGGATTGACTCAGTGACTAGAGAAATTGAATTACGTCTGTTGAAGACAATGATATTGACACAGAACAGGGCACAGTCCAGAGTTAACGTGCATTGGGTTGCTATGTGTCACAATTTGACAGCACATGAAAACAACAACAACCACA
The DNA here is from genome assembly GCF_000299155.1 of Elephantulus edwardii. Lineage (NCBI taxonomy): Eukaryota > Metazoa > Chordata > Mammalia > Macroscelidea > Macroscelididae > Elephantulus > Elephantulus edwardii. Next base: position 19,734,650 of record NW_006399751.1, on the reverse strand, counting down.
AGAATATCTTTAATGGTTTAATGTATCCTGGGAATAGATAGAAGTATTAAATTGTTACTGTGCTAGATGTTATTTTCCAACAATGACGAGAGCAACGTCTTTTATTCAATTGTGTATTTATTTTTATTACAATATAATTAATACTCCTCACACAAAAGTGATACTATGCTTACATACATTAAATCCTGGCATGAAATTATCACTTCCTTGATCTACGCCATATTTTTTCTGTAAATGCCCTCTAGAGGGAGTCTATTATGAAGGAGGGCCACAAAAATTAATATCTGATGCTGTGATGTTTGTCTTCAAAAGTTATCTCATTTCATTCAAACAGATAAATACACACCCGTATTTATTGTTGTGTTATTTACGAAAACAAAGGGATGCAAACCACCCAAGTGCCCATTAACAAATGAATGAATAGAAAAACTGTGGTATATTCAAACAATGGAATATTGCGCAGTATTGAAACACAATGGACTCATAAAACATTTCACAATATGGGTGACCATGGAGAATATTATGCTGAGTGAAATATCTCAGTCACAATAAGACAAATGCTGCATGACACCATTGTTATCAAGCAGGTTTGGCATTGAGGAGTTGGGAGGAGAATAGGATACATACACACACACACACACACACACACACACACACAGAATAAGAGATATATTGCATAGAGGATTGGGGCAAGGCAGAAGAGAGAGGTAATTGTGCAACAGTAAATGAATATTAGGGGGAAAAAGTGAACTAGGAGAAGGAGAAGGGGGGGGTAAAATGTGCAACAATAAATGAATAAAAATCTAATTTTTCTGAAAACTTTCGTTAAAACCACAATTAAAAAAGATATTTCACTAGACTTAATTTAACTTCTCATTTATCATTTGTTGAGTTTTCCTTTCATCTCCTGCTTAAACTGTTAATGAGTAATATACTAATGCCATGCTTTAGAGATTGCTGTATATTAACTGAAACCTACAAATCTCTGTACAGTGGATACATACAAAGAATAAATGGATCAGGAAATACACTGGAAAAGTTTGGGCATAATATTTATTACCATATTTCATTTTTTAATCTTCTATTCAAGTATCTATTCAGTCTTTTTTCCACAGATACTTCCTCACATAAGAAAATACATAGTCATATTTTATCACTGTAATCAGTACAAAGTCAATTATTCCTAAGTGACATGTAACTGGTCTTCCAGATGTAGTTATGCCTGCTGATCATATTAACCCCAAATCAATATTCAATGAGACGTTAGAAACAAGTAAAACAAATTAAAACATCCACTGAAAAAAATTGATAGAGAATATACAAATACCACAAAATTATGAGGATTTTACTGAGAAGAACTCATAAAGTTCTTTGTTATGGAGATTTTAAAAAATTCCTAAGTGAAACCCTGCATATACTTCCAGTTCCTTACTCTGCTCTGACAACTGCCTCCTGGCCCAAGTATAGGTTTTTCGTAAGCACAATCAAGTGTTCTGGGATCCCCATTCTTTTCAGAGTTAACCACAGTTCATTATGACCCACACAATCAAATGACTTTGCATAGTCAATGAAACACAGACAAACATTTCTCTGGTCATCTGCTAAGATCCAGTTAACATCCCCAGTACCATGGCCTCTTCTAAACCCAAGCTGCACATCTGACAGTTCTCTGTGGATGTGCTGTTCCAGTTGTTTTTAGATCATTGTATTTGGTCATCTTATTTTTTGGAATGTTAACAAATATGGATATATTCCAGTCAGTTGGCCATGTGGCATAAACGCAGGTTATATACCTGGATTTCACCTGATGGTATGCATAGGAATCAGATCGATTACATATGTGGAAAGAACCTCTGGAGAAGCTCAATATCAGTTGTGAAAACTAGGCCAGGAGCTGATTGTGGAACAGACCACCAACTACTCATATGCAAATTCAAGCTAAAGCTGAGGAAAATTAAACC
>NW_006399751.1:19723682-19729010 GCF_000299155.1 Elephantulus edwardii | reverse complement strand
CAAACTGGGGAGGAAGGTAGAATGGTGCAGCAGTGAAGGAATGAAAACCCCAAATCCCTGTAAATGTTCATTAAAACTAATAAAATTTAATAAAATTTAAAAAAAGATCATGTGTATGGTACAGGATAGGGTAGGGTTAATATCAGTTTTTCATAGAATCACAGTAAGTAATAGTTGACCAGACAATATTTAATAATAGCAACATATACAAATAGGTGTGCTAGGTACTCAAGAGGAAAGGGATTTATAGTATTATTTCTGAGGGGCATCATATGCCTTATACTAAAGTCGTGTATTTTTCACATTACCCATTTGAACCACTCCAAGGCTAACAAGAAAATCAATCTTCCCCTGTCCTACACATTTTGATCTTGCTCTACATACATTGAATCATGTAATCTTCAGGAGTGGCATCCATTTCCTAAACAACATGCCTCTGTAAACTCTATGAACTTTGATAAATGATGGTAATTATAGAAAGGCTTCAGGTCTATTGTTCATAGGCTCGCTAGAGTTGTTCTCAACTTGACGGCAATCAACAGCAACAACAAATCTTCCTAAGAGCTGTAAGTGGTTAGTCCTTTAACGTCCTGCTTATACTTGAGTTAGGGAGATTTCAGTGATCCAAGACAAAAATCGTTTCAACATTTGGAGTCATACTCAATTCTCTTGACCTGATATTTCCTCTTTACCACTAAACATCCAGTAAAAAACAATAGAATTTTTCAGGAATTTAAATCAAGTCAGTTTAAGTTAAATTGTTTTCAAATGTTTACTCAATTTTGAAATTTTGTGACTTTTTAAAATATTGCCTATCTCCTGATGTGTCAAATGTGTTAATGGTTGGCTACCCAATGCGGACAGAGAGTGGGGTAGAGCTGCCCCATTAAAACAAGCTTGGAAGGAGGAGTGACATCCCCTTCCATAATAGCTTGAGTCCGTAAAACCCTATGAACCTGGAGAGAGGATGAAGGGCCCCCAAGGGTCGAAGACTCTCTTTCTTAGAGATATTAAGTTGTCTGTGACTCGACAGCACTTAACAACAACAATAACAACAATCTTTGAATCCAGGGTGTTGAGAAAATTGTGTAATTTTTATCTCATTAGATTGTTTTCCTCTTAATAAGACCCACTGCCAACCAGTAGGTTCTGAATCATGGAAATCTTCAATAACGTCTCCTAGACAATATTTATGGAAGGAGACTTTCAATATGGGAGGTGTGGATTTGAACTGCTAATGTTTTGATAAAAAGCCAGATACCAGACTAGACTACCAAGGTTCTTTCTTTCATATTGAAGTAGATTCTAAAATAAAATTCTTAAAATTCTTTTAAAATAGAAATACAGTAATTTCTAAAAATGAAATGTTTTCCAGTATACAATTGATAGGAGATAAAAAGCATGTTTCCTCTGGATGAAAAGGGGTGGCAGAAGACATCACAAAGGTGATTTCTAGAGTCTTTTTCAGCTTGTAGTGTTCTTTCATTTGTCTGGGCCCCACCACAGGGCATCTTAATGACAACTTTACTTATAAATAGAGTGTAAAAGATTCCACTTTGAAAAAAGTCCCATTTCAGTGTTCTCAGAACTCTAAAATAGCTTCATATATATTGTTCTTGTTGTTTTGTACCATAGAGTCAGAATTGACTTATAGCTGACCCTCTGGTGAGTTTTCAGAGGCAGTTAAATGCATGGGAGGAGACTACTTATCCTTTTCTCTTCAAGCATCTGGTGGCCTTGAGCTAAGTGCCTTTGAGATTGCTGTGTAGCTTCTTGCCATTAAGCTGCCAGAGTTCCTTTCGTAGGTATTTGCTAAGTAAATGAATGATGTTTTGTTGCTAAATAAGTGATACAAATATGAACTCTAACATTTTCTTCCTAGTAACATAATTTTACTTCCTGTGATAGAAGGCAAATGTCTTTAATAATGTGAAAGTAATTTTAAAAAAACCTAATGACAACTCCTTTTTCATATTTGCATATTTACTAAAATTTTGAAATGAGACACAATAACAGTACCCATTTTTAAGGATAAGAGAATTTATTAAGGTATATTACAACTTAATTTTCTTCCTCTAAACGTAATGTAGTCTATCAAATACTTCCTAAAATAAATTTCTAGTAATGTCTTGTCAAAGTAGATTTAATCCAATCTTAAACATACTTTTATTTTACAATTTACAACAAACTGAACTTGGGCATATTTTTGTATTAAGCCAGTAACAAAAATGTCAGAAGTTCTTGTCCACCAGTTACCTCCTACAAGACAAATGGCTATTCTCCTCTCATAAGGATGTACAGGCCATTTCTGTTGTGCTTGTATAAATTGTTGATAGTTATTTATCTCTAGGAAGCTATTGTTTGGGTGCAGGCTTGAAATGTTCTCTATTTGGGAAGGGTAATTTACTCTATTGGAGGATATTTCTGGTCCTGTGCAGTGGGAAAATTCACCTTTCCTAAAGTTCTTTAAGTCTTCTCTGGTTTTTAGCCCTGCACGAATTTCACCTGAGTGTAACTCACCTCTCCTAAACTCTATTTAAGTTCTCCGTGGTTGAGCTCATGATCAAGTTCCCAAAATTATGCAATTTCTTTCCAGGGGAGTCACAGGGAGCTCCCTCTCATCACCTTAGTGTCTTCTCTCTAGCTTGTGAAACCTGAAGGGAGTCTTTCACCTGAGTGTGGTTGGCTATCCTAAAGCCTATAATTGCCCTAGTTGGTTGACTTCATGACCAGGTTCCATAACTGCTGTTGTAGTTTCTTTCTCTTGCTCTCTCTCAAGAATTTTTTTTTTATTGAATATGTTACAAACGGAGTTTAGTGGGAAAGATCAAATACCATGTTGTTATTAGCCTCTTCAGATTCCTCTTTCTTTGCCTGCACTTTCTTCTCCTTGGCTGGAGCAGCCGCAGTAGAGGTGGCAAGTCCTCCAGCACCTACATTGCAGATGAGACTCCCAATGTTAACATTCTCCAGGATCTTTGCAAACATCCAGGCCAGAAAGTTTCAATGTTGGCATGGATGCCTTAATGAGGGCATTGATTTTATCCTCTATGACAGTCACCTCATCTTCATGCAGCATGAGGGCTGAATAGATGCAGGAAAGCTTAGAGATGGAGACCTTAGTGCAGAGGTGCTAGGCTGAAGGCTTTCAGATTAGGTGCTAATTTAGTTTCTCTTCAGGGGAGGTGTTAGCAGCTCCTTAAGGTGGCCTCTCTAGTAATACATAACCTTGGGGAAATCTCTCAAATTAGTGTGGCCCGCCTCTTATAAAAATGATTTTGTCCTCACTTGTCAGTGTTGTGACCTATGACTGACAAGCTTCTCCAGCTGATGCAGTTTCTTTTGAGAAGAGGCATAGGAAACTCCCTCTCATCTCCTTTATTTACCCTTTCTACTCTTTGAAGTTTTAAAAAGCAAAAATGGTCTTTTAAATTACATCAGATGCATATGAAAACTAGATATATGAAAAAAGAACACAGAAGAATTATTTGAATTGTGATGTTAATGAAGAATATTAAATTATGTAATTTCAAAACAATGCACACATACATCTTGAAATTAGAATTGTTTTAAGGAACAAAGTATGTGGGGCATCAGCTCTATTATTTGCACATATCATAGGAAAACACAGAGAGTAAACAATTTCATATAATGTCAAGAAAGCAGCAGGCAGCCTCAAACACTTTGAAAAAACCCAACAATCTTTGTCCTAGAGAGCATAGTGCATTGCATACCCAAAGAATATTCCAGAGACAGGAGACAGAAGAAATATAATGATGTGGAGTTACATACAACTATTGAACAAGGTACAAATAATTAAAGAAATAATCGAAGCCTTAGCAAATATCCCAGACACAGAGAACCAGGAGATATATACTGATGTGAAGGAAGATGAACAACTACTGGAAAAATTAAAAAAAAATGGAAGAAAGAACTGCAATCATAGGAAAAGAGGTACAAATTAACAAAACAAAACAAACAAACAAACAAAACCAAGATCAGGAGGATAGAGGCAACTCAGTACTGGAAATGAGAGAATTGCATGAAAATTCAATCCAAAATATCATGACCAAAATGGCAGAAGTTTCCAGCATGCTGGAGGGACAAGAGCTAGAATAGAAATTGCAACCTGGAAAACAAGAAACTCAATGGGAGCATACTAGAAGGAAAAACAGACTGGAAATGGAAGACAAATGAAGAAAACATTAGAATCATTTGGGTTAACATCAAAAGGAAGAATAAACTTATGATTAGAATTTCAGAACTGGAGGGTGACAGGGAAAGCACTGATAAAATTGTGGAAGTGGTACTAGAAGCAACCTTCCCAGGTATCATGAAAAATGAAGAATCTATATTCAAAAACTCAGCAAACCCCAAGCAGACTATATACCAAAATAAACATATCATAATCAAATTTTCCAACATTAAGTATAAGGATAGAATACTAAATGAAATGCATAAAAAAAAGTAAAGCCACCTACAAAGGAGAACCAATTCGATTAAGCTCTGATCTGTCAGCAGAAACCATGCAAGATGGCAAATAGAGAAGATTAAAAGAAAACAATTGACAACCAATTTGATGGGGGGGAAACCCATTAAATTGTTGTTGTGGTGGCTGTTAGGTTCCATCAAGTTGAGTATGATCCGTAGTGAGCCTATGAATAATAGATCTGAACCTACCCTATCCTGTGCCATCCTCATACTTCCTGACACACTAAATCCCATTGTGGAAGTCACTGTGTTAATCCACATGCTTGAGGGTATTCCTCTCCTTTGCCAACTCTCTGCCTTCCCAAGAATGATGTCCCTCTCTAAGAAATAGCTTCTCCTAAAAACATATTTAGAGTATATGAGGTGAAGCTTTATTATCTTTTCCTCCAGAGAACACTCTGGCTGTACGTTCTCCAAGACATATTATTTGTTCTTTCGTAGACTAGAGGATGTTCAGTACTCTTCTTCATCACCACAGACCAAAGACATCAATTCTTCCTCTGTCATCCTTATTCATTTTCTATGTCTTAGATGCCTAGCAATTGATAAGATCATGGCCAGAATCAAATTAACTTTAGTCCTTGAATTGACATCATTGCTCCTCAGTAATTTGTAAAGATCCTTGACTGCAGACTTTCCCAGTGCAATACGTCTCACGATTTCCTGATTGCTGTACCAAAAGTGTTGATTGTGGATCCAAGTTAGATGAAGTTGTTGAAAGGAATTCAAGATATTAAAGAGTTGAACAGAAGATTTCAAAAGGCAGCATGGGATGACAAAGTAAAATATTACAATGAAATGTGCAAGGAGTTGGAGTCAGAAAATCAAAAGGGCCGA
>NW_006399751.1:19715057-19723582 GCF_000299155.1 Elephantulus edwardii | reverse complement strand
TTGGTGAGTGCCTCCAGCGAACATATTTTTAAATACGTCATTTGGTATGCCTTCAATTCCTGGGGCTTTGTGTTTTTTTACCAGTTTCTTCAGAGCCACTTAAACTTCTTCCTTCATGACCATAGGTTCTTGATCATATGTTGTTTCTTGAAATTCTTATGTGTCAGCCAATTCTTTTTAGTATATTGACTTTATGTTTTCCTTCTATCTTCTTTCAATACATTCTGGGTCATTCAACATTCTCCCTACAGCATACTTAAGTATTTCAACTCAAAATTTGAATTAGTTCTTTAGTTCCTTTAGTTTAAGAAATGTTGAGTGAGTTTGTCTTCTTTGATTTTTTTAACTTCAACTCTTTTCACATTTCACTGTAATACTTTGCTTTGTCTTCCTGAGCTGCCCTTTGATATCTTCTGTTCAGTTCCTTAACATCTTGATTTCTTTCCTTTATTTTGGCTTTGATACTCTAGTGCAATATTCAGAGTGTCTCTCCCTCTCTCTTATATTAATTTATTTACCAAATTAGAATACATTGTTTCCACTAGTTCCTTCACATTTCCCTAACCGTCCATCCATCAAATTGTGCAACCTATGATTAATCCCTCCCCCTCATCCTCACCCATATGCTTCCACACTCCCCTGCCTTGAGTCCTCATGCTCATACTACAATAATGGTTTTATATAGTTTTTGTCCTTGTGGGACTGAGTTACTTCATTCAATATAATGCTCTCCAGTCCCTCCCAAGTTAAGTAATAATTTACAAACTTATTGCTCCTGAGTGCTGCATAGTATTCGATTGTCTAAACATACCATAACATCTCAAACCATTAGATTGTAGTCCAACCACAACCGTAATCAGAGTCTCTTTGATATCCATTTTTGTCTTTTTTTTTCCTCCATCTTTGTAATGACCTTTTGCATTCTTCATGGTTGACAACCTTGATATCTTCCCACCATTCATCTGGTCTTTACTCATTAGTACTGACGGCCTCATAGCTTGAATACTAATTATATTCCGAAACTAAGTGGCTGTTTTCAAAATAGAGCAAGGAAACACTTCATAATTCAAAATCAGGAAAGTTGTATACCAAGGATACATCCTATCTCCATATCTTTTTAATCTATATACAGAACAGATTACCCAGAAGGCTGTGCTCTATGAGGAGAATTGTGGTATCAGAACTGGAAAAAGAATCATTAAAAACCTCTGTTGTGTAGATGATACAACCTTCTGCAGAAGGTCAAGGATTCAAACTTTTAATATGGATTGAAGATCAACATTAAGAAAACAAAGAATCTCACCACTGGGCCAACTGACAGCATCGTGATAGCTGGTGAAGAGATTGAGATTGTTAATAGCTTTAGTTTGCTTGGCTCCATAGTCAACACTCAGCCAGGAAATAAAAGACAAACTGTATTGGGAAAGTCTGATGTCAGGGACATCTCCAGAGTACTGAAGAGCCATGATGTCAGTATGGAGACTAAGACGTCCCTGATCCAGGCCATGGTCTTTGCAGTTACTTGCTATGCCAGAGAGCTGCACAACCACTAAAGATGATAGAAGAAAAATCAATGACTTTGAGCTGTGGTGCTGAGGAATAATACTGAACATACCATGAACTGCTAAAAGAGGAAACAGGTTCATCTGGAGAGAGTGAAAGGAGGTTGCTCCTTGGATGCAAGGATTTTGGACGGCCATTTGACATCCTTTTGCATGTGGTCGGAAGAGACCAGTTCTCAGAGATGGGCATCATACTTGGAAGGGTGAAGTAACAGAGCAATAGAGAAAGCCCTTGGAGGAGATGGATTGATTCAGTGACTGGGGTAATGGGGGTAGGTTTATAATAGACAATGAAGTTGGCTCAAGATAGAGTAGCGTTCAGAACTGTTGCACATAGGGTTGCTATGAGTTGCAAATGCCTTGACAGTGCATAAGAACATCATTCTTCCACTTATTTTCCTGGATAATTTGATACACCTGATTCAGACCACAGTCTTCACAATTACTTGCTATGCATCAGAGAGCTGGATAAAGACCAAAGATGACAGAAGATTAATTGATGCCTTTGAATAGTTATACTGGAGAAAAGTATTGAGCATACTATGGATTGTCAAGAGAACAAACAAGTTTTCAGGAAAGAGTGAAACCAAGGTGTTCCTTGGAGTCAAGGATTTTAAAGCTCTGTCTGACATACTTTGGGCATGTGACTAGGAGGTGCCAGTCCTTGGAGAAAGACATCATGCTTGGAATGGAAGAAGGTCAGAACAGGAGAGGAAGACCAAACATGAGATTGATTGACACAGAAAGTGGTAATGGAGGCATATGTGTTGGAGACAGTGAGATTGGCTCAGGAAAGAGCAGAGTTCAGAGCAATTGTACATAGAGTCACAGTACATGAGTTGCAGGTGAATCGATGGCACAAAACAACAATAGGTATGCCTTCTGAGAAACTCTGAGACTTTTTAAGACAGACCTCCAACACTTCATATAATGCAGGCTTCAGATAGACCACCTTTTTGGAAGTTTCATACATTTTCAGACAGACTTCCTTTTGCCCAGGAATTGATTTAGTTGTTTTTGTTGTTTTGTTTTAAAACAAAACAAAAAAACCCAAAACACACACAGTTCTCTAAAAAAATATACTGGTTTCTGACTTATTTGCTGCTAGCAAGTTCTAATTGGTAGCAACTGTGTCAGCTTCTAAGGCATGTGATTGGAATGCACTACTTGTTTCAATGGAGAAAGTTGGAAAATCACGCTGTGATTTACTGCCCCTGACAAGCTGCTAGAGGGTCAGGGAACAGCCTCATTCTCTCATATGACTTTATTTTGTCTTACTTGTGAACTTCAGCTCCAAAATGCATTCTGTCCATATTACAAAAACAGGTGTTACTGGGTGGCAAATCTCTATGAATGGACTGGAATTTCTGTACATCTTCTAAACTGAATATATTTATTGTCAATTTAAAATTAGTTGTATCAGAAGACTCTCTGAAAAGTAAAATAGTGACTCGCTCTGCAGAGATATAGAAAACTTTCTTTTTTCCAAAGATACCTTTCCTTCTTAGGACGAATCCAGAAGAGTCTCCCCTCCTCCCCTTTTGCTTAACAGAGACTTACTTACATTCCAGAAAAATGAGAAAATACCTTCCTTCATAGGCAAAATATCGGGCAGATTTGCCAATCCCGTATGAAACTAAAGGTATCCTCCCCATGAAGTTTGCTATGTGTATAGCCTCTACCTGGACCTGTTCTGATTTGGTTTCATGGACTGTGAGGCTAGGGAAGGGGCAGCAACGCTGATACAATTGTGAAGTTCATGCTGCCTGCTACACTAACTATAGTTCAACCGCTAAAGTTCATCTGGACTTCCTGTTTCTATGTTAATGAAATTTAAAGGAATATGATAAGTTAGCCAAGTAGCTATGTTGTTGCTTGACTGAAACAAAAATGAAAAGGTACAAACATGTCCAGGGTTTTTAAAACTCACATGTTCTTAGCTGAGAATTGCAGTCTTTATCATTTGCAATGTGCCCAGAACAATAATCAGATTTACTGCTGTGGAAGAAGGTAAGAAACTACTACTTGACAGCTTGCTGTTGCCCTTTTTCAGTAGCCATAATAAAAAAGAAAACAGAAGACAATTGATAAGGGAAAACAAAATACAAAGTGAAGCAAAACATTCTTATGAAAATATTTTGTGTATTCACATACAAACAAATTTCAAGATATCTGGATAATTAGAGCAAGTTTATTGTCCAAACGGAAAATCAAGCAAAAATATGAAATCAAATGTTTAGAAATGTTTTTTAAACTTCAGTGAAAATTTAAGAGAATTTTAGAAATAAAGTGTCAAGATAAATGCTGACAGACAATTTTATAGTAAAGATAAAGAATGTAAGCTTTCAGTAAGTATTTCTTCAGGGAAATATCTAGTTGACAGTCATGAAAAAGCACATTGTCAGAATATACAACTAGAAGGGGGCATAAGAAAGAAAATGTGTTAAGAATCTGAACTTATTAAGATATAACACAAGACTAGATTTGGTCTAACTGATTGAAATAGGATAGTAACAAAACCTAAAATTAGATCTTTATTTAGATCCAAAGAAATGTTAGGAACTCATGAAATGACTTTTCCCCCCCTGAGGTTATTACAGTTGTAAATCTTTAATCCAGGAATGCTGAGAGGTGGGGAAGTCATCTAGTTGCTAACTGGAAGATATATTTAAATACTCTAAGCAATTTCTCAGAGCATTTTGAAGGAGTAAAATAAGCACTAAAACCGTCAAGTATCAGATTTAGACCTTTGATAGCAGCTATTTTGTTTTATTTTCTGTAATTAAACCTGTTTACTCTTTTTCTGGAATTCTGTAGCAGGTATAAAGGCTATTTAGGAGTAATTTCAGAAGGATGTGATCTTCTTATTAATTGCTATTCTTTTGTTTTATTTGCATATTAGGAAGACCTTATTTATTTTCCAATTAACCCCCTCTTTTGGTTTTTAGATATCAAGTAATTCCAAATGAAAAGTCACAATGTATTTTATGATAAGTTTGGCAAAAATGTCTGATCTAGCAGATAATTACACATTCCAAGACATTTTTATGGGCTTTTTTTTTCATAGCCCATGAAGCTCAATATTTTGTGAATTTTATAGTCCATGAAATAAAGAGCTGGTGTAGCAATAAGTTAAACTATTTAGATTTCAAAAACGAATGTTAATTCTAAGATTCATTGTGCTGCAGGCCAAATGTCTAATGAGTTTGAGAGTAATTTTATATATTTGTAGTAGACTCCTTATCATGTAAACAAATTGTTACTGATGAAAAAGTCTATGACCAAAAAAGTCAAGCAAAATGTAGAACAGATTTCCATTTGCAGGTAGGCACATCTTTGAACCCTCTAGGATTCATTTTAAAGCTACATTATCTATGGTGAAATTTGAAGAAAACCTCAAGCTACTATCAAATGCAGTCAAATGCAGGATGTATCAAAAGCAAAGGCAATAAGAAAAGTACCAATTTAAGTCTATAAAATCATAGAGTATTTATTCTTAGAGGGGATCTTGTTTCGAAAGAAAGCTAAATGCCTTTAGTACCCTTTGTGTCAGGAATGCATTTCTTTAGAAACTGTACATTATTTGAACACGGGTCTAGGCTTTGAAATATTATCTATGATTTAAAGAGTTTTTCTCAAAGTGTGTTCCACAGAGAACTAATTTTGCTAGAATTTAAAATGGATTCTGAGAAAAAGACTGCTTTTCAAAAAAAAAAAGAAAGAAAAATTGCACAATGGATTAAACCAATTTAAATGATTTTTTAGTAGGTTCATTTTTCTGAACTCATTTTTCATTTGCTTCAAAAAAAAATATAGTGATTTGCCCATGAGGGTACTTTGTATATAGTGATTTTCTCCACTTTATGGAGAGTTCAATTAGTTAAGTGACAACTTAAAGATCCTATTAATTCATTCATTTTCCCATAAAGATCCTTCACACATAAAAATGATTCTCTCTTAGATTAATTTAAATTAAGCTTGAATGCATAACATTGGAGGCAAAATTAACAAATACTATTTTGTCTACTTTGCAATTATTATATATGCCCTTCACATTCAATTACTCCATTATACAACATAGTTTATTACAAGGGTATTATATATAAGTTTTGATGAGAGATGGAGAACAAAAGTGCAAAGGCATTCAGATGACAAACAAACTGCTGAAAAGATGTTGAAAATCCCGAGCTACCGAGAGATGTAAGTCAAAACAAATATGTTATATAATCTAACCCAAGCAATAATAAAAAAGTTCAACAGGGCAGCACATAGCACATGCTGGAGAGGTTATAGAGAGATTAGAATTTTTATTTACTGATGGTGCGAATGTCAAATGGTCTCATATGACCCACGTATTCTACTCTTTGGAATATACCCCAAGAATATGAGAACTGAGGCACAGAGTCTTATACACCGATATTCATAGCAGCAGAATTCACCATTGCAAGAATATGGGAATAGCCCAAATGCCCACCCACAATCATATGGATTGAGAAATTATGGTACCTTCACATGGTGGAATACTACACAGAATGCAGGAGCAGTGCTTTTTTAAATTACTACCTAACTTGGAAGGGATTGCGGAGCAATATGAGAAGTGAACTAACTCAGTCCCATAAGGATAAATATTATATAATACAAATATTGTAGAAATCTTTAACTAGTAAAACATGTATGAGGATCTAAGGGAGGAGGAGGGAGCAGAGGGGTGAGGGTGGAAAAGCGGTCATCATAGGGTAGCACAATTTGATGGGTGGAAGAGAGGTAGGTTAAGGAAATGGGAAAGATCCAGTGTGAAAGACAATGTATACAGTTTGTAAGTACACCGTATAAAATAAAAATTAAAAACCATAAATTGTAAATGGAAATACCATTTAACCCTGTAATTTCAGCACTGAAACCATAACCTAAAGAAACTAGAGCCGTGACTGAAAGAGATGTTTGCATACCTGTGTTTATTGCTGAATTACTCATAACAGCAAAGAGATGAAAGTAACCCAAGTGCTCATTATCAAAGGAATGCATAGACAAACTGTGGTATATTCACACAATGGAATATTATGCAGCATTGAAAAAGAATGAATTCTAAAGCATTACACAACATGAGGGAGCCTTGAGGACATTATGCTGAGCAAAATATCTTATTTACTAAAGAAAAAAATACCCTTTAAGACCAATGTTATAAAATAGGACAGACATGAGGGAGGGATGAATTAGAAAAAAATGAACATAATGGACATTGTATTAGAATAGAAGAGGGGAATAACTGTCCAAAAGGAATAAATGACTAGGTATTATATGTATGACAACAACCTGAAACCAGGGGCACATTGTGGGGTGGGTTTGGAGAGGGGAGGAAAATAAAATCTTCAATGAAAAAAAATAATAAATATTACTTTAAAAATGCAAAGAATTGGAGCTAGAATACAAAAGAAGAAGAAATCACTTGTCATTCCTAAAGCTAAAAAAACTTGAAAAACAAATTCAAGCCTCAAATTGCAATACTGAACAATGACATAGGCAAAATCCTGAAAGATACAGGAAGCATGAAAAGTAAATAGATATAAATCACAGAGGTACTGTGTCAGAAAGAATTAGCAAATACAGAACCATTTTAGTAAATAGTATATGATCAAAAACCAATGTTGGTGAAAGAATTTGAAGCTGCCTTGAAGGCACTGACAAAAATAAAGCCCTGAGAACTGATAGTCTAACAATTGACAAGTTGCAACAACAACAACAAAAAAATGCAGACTAAGATATGCTTACTAAATTTTGCCAAGAAATTTGGAAGACAGCTAACTGTACAACTTATTGGAAGAGATCAAAATTTTCTCCCATTCCCTAAAAAGAGTTATCCAACACTCTTGCTGCACCATCTCCAAGGTATGTTTGTTTGTTCTTTTAGCCGTTCATGGGGTGTTCAGTGCTCTTCTCCAACACCACAGCTCAAAAGCATCAATTCTACTTCTGTTCTCCTTATTCATTATCCAGCTCTTAAATGCTTAGCGAGTGATCAGAAAGACTTGAATCAGATTCACCTTAGTCCTCAGACTGAAATCATTACTCCTCAATAATTTGAAGAGGTTGACAACTGTAGATTTTCTCAGTGCTATCAATGGCATTTAACAACCACAACAACATAGAGAGAGCTCACTTGGCCTAGTAGACAGAAGGTGATGCTATCAAGCCAAAGGTGAGTGATTTTAATCTGTGGCCCTCAGGCCTGGTTTTAATTGTTTGGGTCAAACATTCTTCTAAGTGGTATAGCACTGATTTGTCCTTTTGCTGTACAGAGGTAACTCATGATTGCTGTGAGGCTGAACACTATGACATTAATGTGTCAAATACGATAATGGTTACCCATGGTGGACAGTGTTTGGCAAGTTTCCCCAATTAAAACAAGTTTGACAGAAGGAGTGGCATCCACTTCTGAAATAGCCTAAATCCCGAAACCCTATGAACTTGGAGAAATGATGAAAGCTATACAAGTGTTTGGGTCTTTCTTTCATAGGGTCTCTATGAGTTGTCTACAACTCTACGGCACGGCACTTAACAACAACACATGTGTTTTCTTATTTCCTGACTGCTGGTACAAAGAGTGTTAATTGTGGATCTGAGTAAGATGAAGTTGTTGACTGTTTCAATCTCTTCTCCATCTATCACGATGATGTCTTTCAGTCCAGTGATAAGAATCTTTGTTTTCTTGACATGGAGACATCAATCTTTGGAAAACACATCATGTTTCAAAAGATGGAAGGTCGGTAAAGGAGGGGAAGGCCCTTGATGAGATGAATGACACAGACTAATGGTGGGATCAAATACGTCAAAGATCATGTGTTTTGTAATTTTCTTGGAAAAGGTCCTTTGTACTTCTGGTTAAATTTATTCCCAAGTATTTAATCTTGTGATTAGTTATTGTGAAAGGTATTGTTTCTCTTAGTTCTGGCTCTGTATTCTTTG
>NW_006399751.1:19713776-19714957 GCF_000299155.1 Elephantulus edwardii | reverse complement strand
AAATCTCTGTAAATGTTCATTAAAACTAATAAAATTTAATAATAATTAAAAAAATAAGGCCCCAGGAATAGATGGTATCCAATTGACATATTTCAGCTAACAGATGCTTTCCTGGATGTGCTCACCAAGTTGTGCCAAGAAATCTGGAGAACAACCGCTTAGCTAACAGAATGGAAGAGATCTATATTTGTTCCCATCCCAAAGAACGGTGACCCAACAGAATGTGGAAAATAAAGAACAATATGATTAATTTCACATGCAAGCAAGATTATACAGAAGATTATCCAAAAACAACATGAACAGCACATCAGCAGAGAAGTACCAGAAGTCCAGACTGGATTTAGAAGGGGCGGTGGTACTAAGGATATTGTAGCTAACGTTAGATGGATCTTGGCTGAAAGCAGGGAATACCAGAAGAATGTCTATCTGTGTTTCATTGACAATGCAAAACCTTTTGACTGTGTGGATCATAACAAACTGTGGCTAACTCTAAGAATAATGGGAATACCAGAACACTTGATCGGGCTAATGAGAAACCTGTACTTGGGCCAAGAGGCAGTCGTCAGAACAGAGCAAGAAAACACAGCATGGTTCAAAATTGGAAAGGGTGTACGCCAGGGATGTGTCCTGTCTCCATACCTTTTCAACCTGTATGCAGAACAGATTATCCAGAGGCTGGCTCTATGAGAAGAAATGTAGGGTCAAGATTGGTGGAAGATCTGTCAACAATCTGCTATAAGCAGATGACACAATCCTGCTTGCTGAAACTGAGGAGGACCTGACGCACTTGCTGCAGAGGGTCAAGGAGTGCAGCCTCCAATATTGATTGAGGCTCAATGTCAAGAAGACAAAGATTCTCACCACTGGACCAACTGGCAGCATCAGGATCGATGGTGAAGAGATTGAGATTGTTCACTGCTTTTGCTTGCTTGGCACCACAGTCAACACTCTTGGCACAGTATCCAGGAAATTAAAAGATGTATTGCCATGGGAAAGTCTGCTGTTAAGGACTTCTCCAGAGTACTGAAGAGCAATGATGTCTCTCTCGAGACTAAGGTGCATCTGATACAGGCCATGGTCTTTGCTATCACTTGTTATGTATCAGAAAGTTGGACAGTGACAAAGGAGGATAGAAGGAGAATTGATGCCTTTGAGCTGTGGTGCTGGAGAAGAGTATTGAG
>NW_006399751.1:19712148-19713510 GCF_000299155.1 Elephantulus edwardii | reverse complement strand
CCTCTATGAGGTGGATTGATTCAGTACTGGGGTAATCAGGATGGGTGTATCAGAGAGAGTGGGATTGGCACAGGACAGAGCAGAGTTTAGGGCTGTTGTACATAGGGTCGCTATGAGTCGCAAGCAACTCGACGGCACATAACAACAACATCATAATGTTACCCAGTAAGAATTTTTGTTTTCTTAATGTTAAGATGCAATCCATATTGAAAGTTGTATTTTTTATATCTACAATTTACTCACTTTCTACAAGCAAGTCTCTGACATTTGATGAATCTTCCTCCGGTCATTGTGTCATGAAGGAGAAATCAAGTCATTTTCAGACAATTTGGACCTCAAGGAATTGTGAGAATGAGATCAACTAACTCCATGAGACATACTAGAGAAGATATTGATAGAGATACCAAAAGAAAGTGTAATGGATCACAGCAACTGGAAATTAGAATAATTAAGAAAATAGTAAAATGGTAGTGATAATACATGGCCTGTCAATAATCACACTTAGTGTGAATGGCTTATATGTTATTGTTATGGGCCATGAGTTTCCTGAGATCCTATTGTTATGTGCTGTTGGGTCACTTGAGACTCATTATGTACAACAGCCTTAAACCCTGATGTATCCTGTGCCAATCTCACTGTCTCTGACACACCCACTCCTATTACCTCAGTCACTGAATCAATATAGTTCACAGAGGGCCTTCTCCTCCTGTACTCTCCCTCCACCCTCCCAAGCATGATGTCCCTCTCCAAAGACTGGTCCCTCCTTGCAAGATGTCCAAAGTATGTCAGACGAAGCCTCAGAATGCTTGCCTCCCAGGAGCAGCCATCCCAGTTTAACCCTCTCCAGGATGAACCTGTTTGTTCTCAGCAGTCCATGGTATATTCAGTACTCTTCTCTAGCACCACAGCTCAAAGGCATCAATTCTCCTGTTCTCCCTAGTCATTATCCTACTCTCTGATGCATAACAAGTGATTGCAAAGACCATGGTCTGTATCAGGCACACCTTAGTCTCCATAGTGACACTATTGCTCTTCAGTACTTGAGATAGGTCCCTAACAGCAGACTTTCCTATCACAATATGTCTTTTAATTTCCTGGCTGCTGGTGCCAAGAGTGTTGATGTGGAGCCAAGCAGACTAAGTTTGTGAACAATCTCAATCTCTTCACCATCCATCCTGAAGCTGCCAATTGGACCAGTGGTGAGAATCTTTGTCTTCTTGAGCCTCAATCCACATTGAAGCCTGCAGTCCTTGACCCTCTGCAGCAAGTGGTTCAGTCTTCCTCAGTTTCAGCAAGTGGCGTTGTTCATCGGCATAACACAGATTGTTGTTGGATCTTCCTCCAATCCTGATGCCACACTTC
>NW_006399751.1:19710091-19711181 GCF_000299155.1 Elephantulus edwardii | reverse complement strand
ATTTTGGTCTTTTCTTCCTCCTCTGTCTTTGTAATGACCTTTTACAGTCTTCCTGGATGATACACTTGATATCCTCCCAGACCTCATCTGGTCTTTGCTTATTAGTTAGTGTTCAAGGCCTCACACCTGTTTTTGAGATGGTTCTGAAATTCAGGTGGGATAGATTCAAAGTCCTATTTTGGTTCAGGTGGATTCAGTTAGCCACCCTAAATACAACAGCCCTAAATGGGGCTTTATTCTGTACCAATTTTATTGTTTCTAGCATACCTATACTCATTACCCCAGTCACTGAATCAATCCATCTCATCAAGGGTCTTCCTGTTTTGCACTGTCCCTCCACTTTCCCAAGCATGATGTCACTCTCCAAGGACTGGTTCCTCCCTGTAACATGTCTAAAGGAGGTCAAAGTTCCAGAATCCTTGCCTAAAAGGAGCAACCGGGTCTCACCCTCTCTAGGACAAACTTGGTTGTACTTCTAGCAGTCCATGGTATATTCAGTAGTCTTCTTCAGCACCTTAGCTCAAAGGTATCAATTCTCCTCTATTGTCCCTAGTCATTGTCCAGCTTTCTGATGCATAGCAAGTTATTGCAAAGACCATGGCCTGGATCAGGCACACCATAGTGTCCAGAGTGACCTCATTGCTCTTCAGTGCTTTGGAGAGGTCTTTGACGGCAGGCTTTCCCAATGAAATTTGTCTTTTAATTTTTTGGCTGCTGGTACTAAGAGTGTTGAATGTAGAATGGTTAACAAAACAAAATAAAACACCACAAAGTCCATCAATATGTTGTCTATAAGAGACACATCTTAAAAAAAAAACACGCAAAAGACAAATTAAAAAACAAATCAAAGGCTGGAAAGAAATATACCAAACAAATAGCATCCACCAAAAACAGAGTTGCAATACTAATCTCAGACAAACTTCATGATGAAACCTAACATAAAAGATAAGGAAGGGCACTATATAATGATTAAAGGCATAATATATCAAGAAGATATAACCTTAGTCAACACCTATGCATCACATGAGAGACCTGCAAAATATACAAAACAATGGTTAACCAACTTGAAGAAAGAATCACAATAGTGGTT
>NW_006399751.1:19695576-19707456 GCF_000299155.1 Elephantulus edwardii | reverse complement strand
TCAGACACACTTTGGTTCTCAAAATGACATCTTCGCTTTTGAAAATTTAATAAAGATCTTTTGCAGGTTTAAAATAAAAGATTTTCATTTTAATATCAACTAACCTTCAAGAGGAATTCTGTGGTTTAGTGATAAGTGATTATACTGCTAACTCAAAGGCACGTGGTTTGAATCACGAGCTGCTATGGGGAGAAAGATGAACAATTTCTTAAAGGTACAATTTAAACCTCTCAAAACGCACTGGCGGGTCAGCTACGAGTCATTTCCAACTTGATGGAACACAACAACAATCTGCATACATACATATATATTGAGAATAAGCCAATGATTGCTAAACGACTTGGCCCTGGATCTTGTCAGGTTTTTGGGTACTATCAAGCTCATCAGCTCCCCACTAAAGTTAAAGCACTGCAAGTAAAGGTCCTCCAGATGAACCCAATTTAAACCCTGCCTCAACAGAAGGGTTATTGGTGTTGAACACATATTTTCTTAATCTATTAGCTCCAGATGAAACTGGAAAGATGTGCCTTCAGACCACTGGAAGACTAATGTATTATGAAAAATAGCTCTCATAGTCTTCAATAATTATGATCTAGAGGCATTTTGGAAAGGATGTCAAGTGACAAAATAAAGTGAAGTAGCTGCTCAGTTCCCAGATCCAGGGGTAAAACAAAGGCACATAATAATTTGTGATAATTGTGGCCAAGTGGGACATGTCAGAAAGGAATGCAGACAGAGATCCCAAAAATCAGTATTTAGGTAGGGGAAAAGAATTTTGCCACAGTTGTTATCCCTCTGGAAGTGTGGGTCACAGGGCAAATGTTGGCCTATAGTGCTGAAATATCCAAGTGATCTTACAGGAAGCAGCTGATTCAGAATGATAGTGCTTGCTTCCGCCACTCTATCCATTTGGAGGGACAGCAGGTCACATTACAATTCACTGGTAAGGTTCTGTGTTTGGTGCTGGATATAGTAGCCATCTGTTTCTTTGTCACGTCCTTTTGCCAGCTACCTTTCTTCTTGATGGAAAACAGAACTATTTTATGTCTTCTCTACTATACTCATAGAATAGCACTTTGATTAGTCACCCTTTCCTTATGATACCCAAGGCCTCAGTTTCCTGATTGTGTGGAGATTTTCCTAGTCTTTCTAACCATGGTGGAACAACTATCCCAGACTGACTTGTTATTTCTTCTTAACGTTTGTCCCTGACTCCTTTGCCGCCAACCCAAAGGCATGCAGTTAGAATTCACCAGTTGCTCCATGGTAGAAGAGCAATCTCCTCCCTTGTTATTTTTCTACCTCTAAAAAACTACTGAAAGGCCAGGTATCCTACTGGGGGATAAAAAATGAAAACATTTTTATCTATCTTTATGTCTATATATAGATATAAGAACCAAAATTTGTTTACTCATGCATCTATTTATGAAAATTAAATATGCTTTCAGGTTTTGGCTGTTGTTGTTGTTATGTGCCGTCGAGTTGCTTGCGACTCATAGCGACCCTATGTACAAAAGCCCTAAACTCTGCTCTGTCCTGTGCCAATCGCACTGTCTCCGACACTCCCATCCCGATTATCCCAGTCACTGAATCAATCCACCTCATAGAGGGCCTTCCCCTCCTGAGCCGTCCCTCCACCCTCCCAAGCATGATGTCCCTCTCCAAGGACCGGTCTCTCCTCACAACATGTCCAAAGTATGTTAGACGGAGCCTCAGAATCCTTGCCTCCAAGGAGCCACCTGGTTTAACCCTTTCCAGGACAAATCTGTTTGTTTTCCTAGCAGTCCATGGTATTCTCAATACTGTTCTCCAGCACCACTCCAGGTTTTGACTATTATTAGTAAATATGTCATAAATATTTGTGTAATGTCTGCGTTTGAGCTCATGCTTTTATTTATCTTGGAAAAAGACCTCAAATGGTAAGGGTGGTTTTCTTCAAGACACTAGAAAACAATTTTACTAAATTATAGTCTAGTACATCTGCAGATTCACCACTATTTGCCTTGTGTAGTATTTATATTTGTTTTGTCTTTTTCATATGTTAATCTGTCAGTTATCATGGAATGGCATCCAACATCAGATTCAACTTAAGATTTCCCTAATGGTTTACACTGCAAAACATCATTTCATGACTTTGTTTGAAATCATAATGTCTTTTTTTTATGAATTGTTTGCTACAATCAGGTGGCATTGAGTGTACAATGTAGCATTATCATTTATAGCCTTGGGAAGTATTGTTATGAGTCAGGATAAACTCCAAAGTAATGATTTTAGTTATTTAATATTGTGTTCTGAAATATTTAATATTGTGTTCTGAAATATGATGTTTTCATTTTGTTAATGGCCTATTTGGTACAACTTCTTAGTTTTAATTTTTAAGTTATTTTATTTCTACAGTATTAGCAAATTTGAGCTACTAAAATTCACAATGCTTCTCTGGTATGTTTTTCCTAGATATTTTATAGTTTCAGGTTTTCCATTTAGAGCTGTATTTCACGTTAATAGTTATATTGTCCAAGTTATAGATTAAATACATTTTATTTTGGCATATAGATTTTCTATTTAGAGGAGTATTGGTTGAAAATTGCTTTTGTGCCTTTGTCAAAGAAACAGTTACCTATATGTATGTAAATTTATTTCTGTAAATTCTATTATGTCCCATATTTCTATTTTGAAACCAATATAGCATTCTCTTGTTTACTGCAAGTTCATGATAACTTTCAAAAGCAGTTCTACACAGTTCCTTTTTTAAAGTTTTTTTTTTTATTTAAACCTTTTTGAAGACTTTTGCATATTTTATATCAGATTTCTGTTTTCTACACAAATGCCACTGCGAGTGTTCTTCAGAGTGCAGCATATGTATAAGTTAGTTTAGGAGAAATTAATACTCTAATAATACTGAGAATGAATTATGAACTAACATCATCAAGCAAATTATTGAATTGTATAAGCCTGCCTTTCAATTTAATTATTCACTCAAATGCATTAACTACTTGTGTTATGCAGATGACACCACCTTATTTGCAGAAAATGAAAACGACTTGAACATCTTACTACTGAAAACCAAGTGCTACAGACTTCAATATGGCTTATGTCATGTTATGTACTGTCAAGTTCAACTTACCCAGTGCACAATAGCTCTTAACCCTGCTCTATCCTGATACAATCTCACTGTCTCTGACATGCCTACCATTATTTACCCAGTTATTGTGTCAATCCATCTCATCTGGAGTCTTCCTCTCCTGAACTGTCCCTTGACCCTTCAAAGTATTATATCCTTCTCCAAAGACTGGTAGCTCTTGACTACATGTCCTAAGTATGTGAGATAGAGCTTCAAAATGATTGCTTCCAAGGATCAGCCTGGTTTCAACATCTCCAGGACAAACCTCTTGGCAGATCGTAGTATATGTGCAGTACTCTTCCCCAACACCATAACTCAAAGGCATCAATTCTTCTATCATCTTTGGTCATTGTCCAGCTCTCTGATAAATAGAAAGTAATTGTGAAGACCATGGCCTATATCGGGCACATCTTAGTCTTTTGACTGATATTCTTATTGTCCAGCACTCTGGAGAGGTCCCAGGTAACATATTCATTTACAAATCTTTTGATTTCCTGACTATTAGTGCCAAGAATGTTGATTGTGGAAACGAACAAGCTGAAATGGCTAACAATCTCAATCTTTTCATCATTTCATGATGCTGTCAGTTGGCCCAATGGTGAAAATCTTCATTTTCTTGATGTAGAACTTCAATCCATATTGTGTCTTTTACTCTCTAAACAAATGTTTCGCATCCTCCTCAGTTTCAGGAAGTCATGTTATCTGAAAAACAAAGGTTGTTGATGAGTCTTCTTCCAATCATGATGCCACATTCTCCCTCATAAAGTTCAGCCTCTTGACTGATCTGTTCTGCAAGCAGATTGAGTAGCTGTCAAAACAGGACACATCCCTGACACTCTTACTTTCTTATTTTGAAACATGTAATGGTTTTTTTTTTTGTCTTTTATGACTATTGCCTCCTGGTCCAACTATAGGTTTCACATGAGCACAATCAGTTGTTTTGAGATTCACTTTCTTCTCAAGGTTAACTACATTTTATTGTGATCCACACAGTTAAATACCTTTGCATAGTCAATGAAACACAGACATTTCTTTGTTAATCTCTACTTTCGACCAAGGTCCAGTTGACATTGGCTGTGATTGGCAATGATGTTCCTAGTGTGATGGCCTCTCCTGAGCCCAGCTTGTATTTCTGGTAGTTCTCTGTCAATGTACTGTTCCAGTCACTTTTGAATAATCTTCAGAAGGGTTATGGTTGAGTAATAATAATGATAAAGCCCGATAATTTCTGTACTCTAAGGGATCACATTTTTTTGAATGGGAATAAATATTAATCTCTTCCAGTCAGTTGACCAGGTAGTTATCCTCCAGATTTCTTGGCACAGCCTGTTGAGCACTTCCAAGGCTGCATTTTTTTGTTCATCGTAACAAACTGTGGCTGACTCTGAGAAGAATGGGAATCCCAGAACATTTAATTGTGCTAATACGAAACCTATACTTGGACCAAGAGGCAGTAGTCAGAACAGAGCAGGGTAACACTGCATGGTTCAAAATTGGGAAGGGTGTACGCCAGGGATGCATCCTGTCTCCATACCTTTTCAACATGTATTCAGAGCAGATTATCCGAGAGGCTGGGCTCTATGAGGAGAATTGTGGCATCAGGATTAGTGGAAGATCTATTAACAATCTGCGTTATGCAGATGACACAACCCTGCTTGCTGAAACTGAGGAGGACCTCATGCACTTGCTGCGAAGGGTCAAGGACTGCAGCCTTCAGTATGGACTAAGGCGCAATGTCAAGAAGACAAAGATTCTCGCCACTGTACCAATTAGCAGCGTCAGAATGGATGACGAAGAGATTGAGAGTGTTCACAGCTTCAGTTTGCTCGGCTCCACAGTTAACACTCTTGGTACCAGCAGTGAGGAAATCAAAAAGCGTATCACGATGGGAAAGTCTGCTGTTAGGTACCTCTCAAAGGTACTCAGGAGCAACAGTGTCTCTCTGGAGACTAAGGTGCGCCTGATACAGGCCATGATATTTGCAATCGCTTGTTATGCATCAGAGAGTTGGACAATGACTAGGGAGGACAGAAGGAGAGTGGATGCTTTTGAGCTGTGGTGCTGGAGAAGGGTACTGAATGTACCATGGACTGCCAGGAAAACAAACAGATTCATCTTGGAGAGTATTAAACCAAGCTACTCCTTGGAGGCAAGGATTCTGGGGCTTCGTCTGACATACTTTGGACATGTTGCCAGGAGGGACGGGTCCTTGGAGAGGGACATCATGCTTGGGAGGGTGGAGGGACAGCGCAGGAGGGGAAGACCCTCTGTGAGATGGATTGATTCGGTGACTGGGGTAATCGGGATGGGTGTATCAGAGGCGGTGAGGTTGGCGCAGGATAGAGCAGGGTTTAGGGCTGTTGTGCATAGGGTCGCTATGAGTCGGAAAGGACTCGACGGCACATAACAACCACAGCAACATATGTCAGTTGGTATTACATCAGTTCCTGGGGCCTTATTTTTTGCCAATTCCTTCAGAGCAGCTTGAACTTCCTCTTTATCATTACATCTTGACCATAAGTTATTTTATGAAATGAATCTTTGTTGGGCAGTTCTTTTTGGTACAGTGATTCTATTTACTCCTTCCATTTTCTTTCTTATGCTTCCTGGATCATCCAATATTATGCTCATATCATCCTGAATTTGTTCTTCAGTTCCATCAGCTTAAGAAATGCTGAGTGAGTTTGTCCCTTTTGATTTTCTGACACCAGATCTTTTCTCATTTCGTTATAATACTTTTTTCATCTTCTTGAGTTGCCCTTTGAAATCTTTTGTCCAGTTCCTTAACTTTTTGATTGTTTCCTTTGCTTTGGCTTCTTGGCATTCTAATTAAATATTTGAAGACTCTTCTGACATCTATTTTGGTCTTATATTCTTCCTTTGTCTTTGTAATTACCTTTTGCTTTTTTAATGAATAGTATTTTTTTAATATATTTTCCCACAGCTCATCTGCCCTTCTTTGTGTTCAAGGCCTCAAGTATGTTTCTGAGATGGTTTTTAACTCAAATGAGATAGCCTTGGGGACACATTTTGGTTCTTGTGGATTTTATTCAATTTTCTGTAGTGTCAGTTTAAACTTGTACATGAGTAGGTGATGGTCAGTTGTACAATCAGCACCTGCCCTAGTTTTCCCAGCTGAGATTGAGCTTCTCAGAGGATTCTTTCAACAGTTGTAGTCAGACTGATTCCTGTGCAGACCATAAGGTGAGTTCTGTGTCAGTTCCAGGTGAATCATTTTTTATGTGTTTCTATAAAATATATTTGACATGAATAAATCGTTAATTATACAAAATTCTATCATGTTTTCAGCCTCATTTCTGTGACCATGCCCATTTTTTTCTTACTACTGATCCTTCTTCTCCATTCTCAACTTTGGCATTCCAGAAACCCATTATTATGAGTGCATCTTGGTTGCATATTCAATCAAATCTGACTGCAAAGGTTGTTAGAAACCATCTATTTCCTCTTCTTTGGCTTTGGTTGTTGGTGCAGATATTTGAATGATGGTCATATTGACAGATGTTCCTTCCATGTGTATGGATATTATCCTGTCACTCACAACATTGTATTTTAAGAAGGATCTGGAAATGGTCTTTTGAACCATGAATGCAACCCTATTTTCACTCACCTTTCCATCTCCTGCAATATGTACAATGCCAATTCTTTTCATTATACAAATGTCTAGAATGTCAATATTTATGCATTTTATTTCTCTTAACAATATCTAATTTATCTATAATCATGTTTCTCACATTTCATGTTTAATAATTAGCATCTGCTTGTGACATTTTCTTCTCCTTTGTGTTTTCAACCAGAAGGCTTAGCCCTAGGTGATCTAGGTGCCATATCAGCTAGTTTAATTCAAATGTCCTCTACTGTGCATAGATGTTTGAAGGCCTGTTGTTTAGGAAGTCAGTGGCCAATTCTTCTCCCTAGTTTGCCTTAATTTAGATGTTGAACTTGAGCATTTTACCCAGAAAAGCAGATGAGATACACTTCCCATTGCAAAAGTAACCAATTAAGTGCTGGTTCCCCACCAACCCTCTCTAGGTGCCTGTGATTTGGTGTTACCCCACTCTGCTCTGCAAGCATTCCCTACTTCCAGCATCTACTTGTGCATCTCCCCTTCTGACCCTTGCCTTGCCTAGTCATCACACTCCTTTCCCTTTCCACAGCCAGCCTTAGACATGGTGGCTCAGGCCTCCAGTCACTTCCGTGATGCTGGTAGGTCCTGCTGCTGCTGCTGCTGCTCCCCTCTGTCTTAAAGTTTTCACCAACTCTGCTTCTCTCAGTGTGGATGGTGTCTGCTGCAGCTCTGGTCTCTTGAGCAGTCTCTATCAGCTGCTACTTACGCAGGTGCTGCCCATCTCTCATGTCTTCCATCTCACTGTTCTCCTCTCTCATGTCTCTGTTGACCAGCAGCATCTCCAGAGCCTCTCATTGTCTGTGCATACCTTGTATAGTAGGGTATGTGGCTCTTGCTGCCATAAATTTTTGAGGGTCCAGCACTTTTTCTCATTTCCAGGGGCACACTTAACAGTAAGAAAACAAAAATCCTCCCCACTGGGCCCATAGGTAGCATAATGATGGATGGAGAAAAATTGAAGCAGTGACGGATTTGCTTTTATTTGGATCCACAATCAGCAAGCATGGAAGCAGCTGTCAAGAAATCAAAAGAAGATTTGCACTGTCAAATCTGCTTTCAAGGATCTCTCCAATGTTCTAAAGAGCAAGAATATCAGTTTAAATACTAAGATGTGCTTGACCCAAGCCGTGACATTTCATCTTTTTATTAATCTGAAAATTAGACAGTGAATAAAGATGATGGATTATAATTTGTCTCTTTGAATTGTGGTGTTTTGGAGGAGTATTTAATATACCAGACGTGTAAAGAACAATCTTATTTTGGAGGAAGTGCAACCAGCATGCTTCTTAAAGGCAAAAAATATGAAACTTCACCTCAAACTTTGGGCATGTTACTAATTGAGGACAATCTTTGAAAAAAGTCATACTAGGAAAGACAGAGTCAAGGAAAGAGAGTAAGACCCTCAATACGATAAATGACACAATGATTGTAACAAACAGCTAAAGCTCATTTGGAGATTTTGAGAATGGCACCAACTAGGACAAGATTTAGGTCTCCTGACATTGAGTCACTAAGGGTTGTAATAGAATGACCAGCACAACCCAGCAATTATTCAAAGATGATGTCCCAGGTTGATCATTGATGACCTACCTATATTAACAAGCAGATTCAGTAGACTTCTTTTTGAAATTCAAGTATTTAGAATTTTTTTCACATAAAGTCAGTGGCTTATTTAGAATTTTGAAACTAGAGATATTAGTATCAGTCTAATCACAAAACAAAACAAAAACACAAAACACAACCAAACAAACAAAACCCACAGGTCAAAAATGTCCCAACATTCCATATGGTGTGCCATTGCACAATTTTCAACTATTTGACCTCACATACCCAGCCCCAACCTCCTGTCCATTTTCTATGGCTAGACAATTCACTGGAAGATGCCAAGGAACTCACCTAATTACTGATGACAAAGGCTTGATGAAAGAGGTAAACACTGGGTAGGCAGAGAAGCTAGCCTAGGCTAGGAGGCTATCACAGGCAAGCAGAGAGTCTCCTTGATCACCAGGCCCAGATGCAGTCTTCTTTTTTTATTTGAGAACCTAGACATAGACAACACGTCCAGGGGAATTAAGGGTGGTGATTTGGGTCATACTTTTAAGTAGGGTAAAGTCTTAAGATATCAAAGGATAGGAAAGCCCTTTTTAAAAAAAAAAAAACCAAAAAAAAAGACTTTTTAATTACTATTTGAGTGAATGTTTACATAGTATTTTTTCTTTAAATTTTAGATCTATTTTTCCATTCATTCATTATTGCATTTTTCTCCATACCCACCCCTCCCCCACAATTTGCTCTTCTCTTTGAAAAGTAAAACCTTGAGATTCCAGACAGAAGTGCATAAATAAGAACGATTTAATGATGATGATGATGATGCTTGAACTATTTTAAACCCTAAGCTTTATACTCCCTAACACTTGATGAAAATTTACTTTTAATTTTCATTGAATTAAATTTGTATTCAACATTGCATATTTATATTATTAGTAATAATATGAGTAAAACAAAGACAACTGATCACTAATGTATAATTCTTAACAGTCAAAGAAGTAGTGAAACAGGTCAAAGAAAGCATTTCAGAATGAAAAGAAAATCATTGTTGTTAAGATAGAACTGAATCGTATCAGTCCTTCAAAAAGTTTGTGAAAACTTTAAGTTGCATAGGAATAGATTGCCAATCTTTCTCCATTAGAGGAGCTGGTGGATTCAAGGTACAGAGATGTGCTGCCTGTAGGTTAAGGTACTGACTTTCTGTGTTGTAGGTTTGTATGCCATACAGTCACTTGTGGTTCATAGTGCCCTTATGTACAATAGCTCTGAACCCTTCCCTATTCTAAGCTAGACTCACTGACTCTGACACACCTACTCCCATTACCTCAGTTACTGTGTCATTCATTTCATCTGGTGTCTTCCTCTTCTGTGTTGTCCCTCCTCCCTTCCAAGCATGATGTGCTTCTCCTAGGACTAGTCCTCCCTGGCCACATGCCCAAAGCATGTGATTAAGCTTCAAAATCCTTGCCTCCTAGAAGAAATTGGTTTTAGCCTTTCTAATATATATCTATTTGTTCTCTTGGTGGTCCATGGTATATTCAAAACTCTTCTCCAGCACCCCGACTCAAAGGCATCAATTTTTTTTCTGGCATCCTTAGTCATTGTCCAATTCTGTTGCATAGCAAGTAATTATGAAAGTCATGGCCTAGATCAGGCACACGTTAGTCCCTAGACTAATATCATTACCCTTTAGCACTTTGCAGAGGTACCTGACAGCCGACTTTCCCAATACAATTTGTCTTTTGTTTTTCTGACATTTAGTTCCAAGAGGGCTTATTATGGAGCCAAGCAAGGTGAAATTGCTAGCAATCTCAATCTCGTCTCCATCTATCATAGTGCTGCCAATTGGCCCAGTGGTGAGAATCTTTGTCTTCTTGATATTGACCTTCAACCTATATTGAAGACTACAGTTCTTGACCTTCTACAGTAAATGTATCAGGTCCTCCTCAGTTTTGGTACATAAGGCTGTGCCATTTGCATAACACAGATCGTTGATGAGTCTTCCTCCTGTCCTTATGCCACATTCCTCCTTATAAAGGCCAGCCTCCCACATAATCTGTTCTACATACATATTGAAAAGGTATGGAGACAGGACACATCCGTGAGCACTCCTTCCCTGATTTTGAACCATACAGGCTTTTCTTGCTCTGTTCCTATGCAGTCAGCCACCAGTTATCCCTCCAGAATAAAAGTACATTTTCATTTTACACTTATCATGAAATTAAAAATTTCAAAAATGAGAAAATTAGCCATTAGTAATTCGAATAATACTTTTAAGACAATAAATAAGAGGAAAAATTTATCTAAAAGTATAACTTCCTGTTTTATTTCAAAGAAATATTTGCTTCAACATATAAAAGAATTAATCCAAAGTGTTATCATATCCACCTATATTTTATCAAAGAAATAAATCATTTTGTATGCAATAGTTTCTAGAGTATTGTTAAACTATCTTTTTTTCTTTATGTGATATTGTAAACTATGTTTTGAGATGTTATCATTAATTGTAATAAATTTAATTTTAAACAATACCATCATAGTACAGAATAAACATAAATTTAAAAATAAAATTCTAAAATTATTCAAAATTATAATTATAATTTTACTAAACAAAATTAGAAATTCTGTTACTCAAATGATGGATATTTTCTCATTAGATGCTTGAACAGATTGTCACCATAGTAACTAATAGAAACACCAGGAGTAAATCATTCAAGTATGTGTTCTTGCAGGTGACTCCGACTCTCATAATCTTTCTTTCTGCTACCTCTGCATCTATTATTAGAAACAAAACAAATATTAATAAGAATAAAAAGAGATATTTACCTGAAAAGCATTTTTTCCAAGGAATACTATATGGCATATATATTATTTGTGCCTATAGGCATTTAGCTCTAAATCCACAATATTATTTCTTCCCCAATTAATTGTAATGGTTTTATATTAACTCTTTTCATAAACTTTAAGAGAAACAAGAAATTCTGGCTTTCCAGATATTTACATATATGTTGATTAATTGGGGTTGTGTATGAAACCTCTCAGAAAACAAAATGTGGAAGATAACATTGATGAAAGTCTTATTTTATGAATATACACAGAAAAAACATTTTAATAAAGAATATTTTCCAATTTTCATAAGAAATATTAATTGCTATCATGATTATTTTCTTATATTACATCTTGTTGAGACTCTTTCTCATGGTAGTTGACCCTCTATCAAACATGATATCTTTCTGTAGTGATTTATTCCTACTAATAAGGTTTGAAATTTGAGATTCAATTGGGACAGACTTAAGGCCAAATCTTGGTTCCCATGGACTTGATTTCATTTTCCTCAACTTCAGATTGAACTTACATAAGAGTAGTTGGTGGTTTGTCCCACAATCAGCACCCGGCCTGGTTTTCACTGCTGATATTGTGCTTCTCCAGTGAGTTTTTCCACAAATGTAATCAATTTGATTCCTATGCATATCATCAGGTGAAATCCATGTGTATCATCTGCGTTTATGTTTCTTATAAAAGGTATTTGCAATGAATGAATCATTGAATGTGCAGAATTCTATCA
>NW_006399751.1:19693333-19694668 GCF_000299155.1 Elephantulus edwardii | reverse complement strand
CCCATTATTATTAATGCATCTTGATTGCATGTTTGATCAATTTTTGACTGCAAAATTTGGTAGAAATCTTCTATTTCCTCCTCTTTGGCTCCTGTTGTTGGTTCATATATTTGAATGAGAGTGGTATTCACTGGATTTCCTTGTATGCATATGGATATTATCCTGTGGCTCACCACATTGTATTTAAGGATAGATCTAGAAATGACCTTTTAATTATGAAACCAACCCCATTTTTTCTCACCTTTTCATCCCTGGGATAGTAAATCATATGATCATCTGATTCAAAATGTCCCATGCCAAGCCATCTCATTTCACCAATACCTAGTATATGCCAATATTTATGCATTCCATTTCTTTCTTAACAATGTCCAATTTTCCTACATTCATGCTTCTCACATTCCATGTTCCAATCACTAGTGTCTCCTTACAGCTGTTTCTCTTTCTCTGTGTTTCCATTTCTAAGATCTCAGTTTCAATTGCCATGCCTGTTAGTCCAAATGATAGTCTCAGTGTACTCTATTGCACATAAGGTTTTTGAAGCCCTGTAATTTCAGAGGTGAATGGCCAATCCTTCTTCCTAGTCTGTCTCAATTTTTAATTATATATAATAGTATCTGACAGATGAGCATTCTATAGAAAAGAGCAGATGAAAGACACTTACAAGTTAGAAAAAGATCAATATTCAATGTTGCTGTTTGGGGTTTCTTTTGTTTGTTTTTTTAATCCACCCTTTCCCTACTCCACTACCAACCCTTCATACTATATTGACCAGCCCCTGATGTGATGGCCTAAGTCTCAAGCCATCAGGATTTCTTTGATTCTGACTATATCATGCTGCTGTCAGTCTCTTACGATGTAGTAAGTATGACTTCAATTTAAACTTAAGTACAACCATCATGTACAGCTTCTTTTCCTGGAAGGTCCTGAGAAAAAGTACTTGTTCTTAAACTTCCACTCCAGGATTGACTTCTTGTGGGTTAATACCATTTGTCTTCCATTTACAGCCTGGGGCTAATACAAGAGGATGACTTCCCAGGAGAGAGGGATGTGTCCTCCAGGCTCAAAGCTATTTCTCTGGCAATGGAGGCCTATGGGGTCCTTTTCCCGTCTTCCCATCTTACCGTGTACCTGAGGTGAAGCGTGGGGATGAGGAAAGCTCCATCTCTCTCCCCTCCCAGAATCCCAAACCAAATGAGCTCTGGGAATATATCAAGAAAATATCCCTGAAGAATGCAAAAGATCATTACAAAGCCTGAAGAAGAAAAGACCAAGATGGATGTCAGATGAGACTCTGAATATTGCATTAGAGCACCAAGAAGCCAAAGCTAAAGGAAG
>NW_006399751.1:19690440-19691838 GCF_000299155.1 Elephantulus edwardii | reverse complement strand
GATAGGGGTGATAGAAAGAGAATTGATGCCTTTGATTTGTGGTGCTGGAGAAGAGTGTTGAATATACCATGGACCGCTAGGAGAACAAACAGGATTGTCCTGGAGAGGGTGAAGCCAGAATGTTCCCTGGAGTCAAGGATTCTGAAGCTTTGTCTGACCTGCTTTGGGCATGTTGCAAGGAGCGGATGGTCCTTGGAGAGGGACATCATGTTTGGGAGAGTGGAGAGACGGCACAGGAGCAGAAGACCCTCAAGAAGATGGATCGATTCTGTGAGTAGAGTGGTGGGAATGAGTGTGTTTGAGATGGCAAGGTTGGCACAGGATAGAACGGCGTTTAGGGCTCTTGAGCATAGGGTCGCTATGAGTCGCAAGAGACTCGATGGCATATAAAAACAACAACAAATAAGGTTTGAAAGGGGAAAAAAAAGAAAAAATACCCAAGAACATCTTTTTATTCTAATTCCCACATAGCATTCTGGCTTTATTTCCTCCAAAAGAAATGTGGTTTTGGAAAGGAATTTGACTGTGTGGATCACAACAAATTGTGGCTAACCTAAAGAAGAATGGGAATCTCAAAAACATATGATTGTGCTCATGTGAAACCTGTATTTGGACAAAAATGAAGTTGTCATATTGCTTTATCACTAAAAGTAATTTTCCCACAACCAATAGTCTTCTGTTTCCAACTTTACATTTAAGTCATTAGAAATTATCAATGTATCTTGAATGCATGTTTATTCAATTTCAGATTTCAAAAGACAGTAAAAGTTTTAAACTTATTACTTTGTTCTAAATAGAGAATAAATTTGAACAATACCTGTGTTTACTTGTCTTCCTTGTGTGCATATATGTATTATCCTATCAATGGCAGTATTTTATTTTAGAACAAATCTTAAAATAGCATTTTTTATGATTAGTTCATGCAGTGTATTTCTTCTTTAATTTGCTATTTCTGGTAGAATAGATTATGCTGTTGCCTGATTCCACATGTTCATATTAAATTACTGATACCTGGAATATAAATTATGGACCTTCCAATTAATTTTGTGAAATTCCAATTTTTCTCAACTCAGGCATCATACAATCTACATTCTGAATTTAACGGGAGTTTATGGCTCTTTGTTCTCATTTTAAGTTATATGATAGTAAGTAAATATTCCATCCATATCATTAACATACGAATTTCAGGCTTCTTTGAATACTTGGCAAAAATATAAAGCCCCAGGAATTGATGGCATACAAATTGACACATTTCAGCAAACAGATGCTGTCCTGCATATGCTTACTAAGTTATGCCAAGAAATCTGGAGGACAACTACTTAGTGAACTAACTGGAAGGGACCCATATTTATCCCTATACCAAAAAAAACAACAAAACAAAGGTGACTCAACAGAGTG
>NW_006399751.1:19687631-19689640 GCF_000299155.1 Elephantulus edwardii | reverse complement strand
AGCAACAATGTCAGTCTAGATACAAAGGTGCACCTAATCCAGGCCATGGTCTTCTCAATTACTTGTTATGCTTCAGAGAGCTGGACAATAACTAAGGATGACAGAAGAATAGATGCCTTTGAGTTGTGGTGCAGAAGAAGAGTCTTGAACATACCATGGACTGCCAAGAAAACAAATAGGTGGAGAGGGTGAAACCTAGTTTCTTCTTTGAGGCTAGGATTTTGAAGCTCCTCCTTAACTTAATTTGGGCACGTGGCCAGGAGAGACCAGTTCTTGGGAAAGACAACATGCTCAGAAGGGAGGATGGACAGCGCAACTGAGGAAGATCTTGGATGAGATGTATTAATACAGTATCTGTGACAATGGTGATTGATGTGTTGGAATTAGGGAGACTGGCTCAGGACAGGGCAGAGTTCAGAGCTGCTGTGCATAGGGTCACTTAT
The DNA here is from genome assembly GCF_000299155.1 of Elephantulus edwardii. Classification (NCBI taxonomy): domain Eukaryota; kingdom Metazoa; phylum Chordata; class Mammalia; order Macroscelidea; family Macroscelididae; genus Elephantulus; species Elephantulus edwardii. The sequence continues at coordinate 19,689,197 of NW_006399751.1, read as the reverse complement.
ATCACAGGTGACTCAGCAGCACATAACAACAATAATATACTATATTGGTTGTTTTCTATTTAATCCTGTTGTTTAGTCAACAAAACCTCAGAGAAGGCCTTTGTATTTAAAGTTGATTTTATCATATTTTGGAGGAACATTCTTCTTCAACAATGCTCTTCTATCAATATGTTGTTTGAGGAAAACTGGGGTTACTATGATGTTGAACTTTGTGCTATGGGGGTGTGAAATGCCATAAAGGTTACCCTTGGTGGATAGTGTTTGGTGGAGTTACCAATTTAAGACAGGTTTGGAAGCAGGATAGGTATCCATTTCCTAAACAACATGCCTCTGGAAACTCTATGAACTTTGATTAATGTTGATAGCTATAGAAATACTTCAGACCTTTTGTTCATAGGGTCACTATGAGTCATGCTCAACTCAAGGCAATCAACAACAACAACTTTCAATTATATTTTTGGTGTCTTCTAACTTAAGGAACTTTTTCAAAAGTAGCAGAGTTCCACTGCTATCCACAAGATGTTAATAGACTATTTTTCAAAGCATATAACCTTTGGTGCACATCCTTTGGTGCAATCCATCTTATTCTGGAAGCTTTGCTGAAAACATGCATAGGCAACCGTTCAGGTACTAAAATATTAATTATCATTGTTTTTCACCTGTTGGTATGCATAGGAATCAAATAGATTACATGTGAGGAAAGCATTGCTGGAGAAGCTCAAAACCAGCTGTGAAAACTAGGCCAGGTGCTGATTGTGGAACAGACCACCAACTACTCATATGAAAGTTCAATCTGAAGTTAAAGAAAAGTAAATCAAATCCAGAGAAGCCAAAACTTGACCATAAGTCTATCCCACTAGAATTTTAAAACCACCTCAGGAACAGGTTTGAGGCCTTGAACACTAATGAGAAAAGACCAAATGAACTGTGGGAGGATATCAAGAATATCATCCATGAAGAATGCAAAAGTTCATTACAAAGGCAGAGGAGGAAGAAAAGACCAAGATGAATGTCAGAAAAAAACTCTAAATATTGCACTAGAGAACTGAGAAGCTAGAGCAAAGGGGGAAACAATGAAGAAATTAAGGGGCTGAATAGAAGATTTCAAAGGGTAGCGTGATAAGACAGAACAAAATACTATAATAAAACATAAAAAACTTGGACTCAAGATACTAAAGAGTTGAATAGAAGATTTCAAAAGGCAGCGTGGGATGACAAAGAGAAATATTACAATGAAATGTGCAAGGATTTGAAGTCAGAAAACCAAAAGGGGCAAACGCTTTCAGCATTTCTTAAGCTCAAGGAACTGAAGAACAAATTAAAACTTTGAGTTGCAATAATCAAGAATGCTTTAGGCAGAGTTTTAAATGATCCAGGAGGTATCAAAAGAAGATGGAAAAAATATACTGAGTCATTGTATTGAACGGAATTAGCAGACACAGAAGAATTTAATAGAACAACATATGAACAAGAGCCTATGGTGATGAAGTAAGAAATTCAAGCTGCTTTGAAACAAATAGCAAAAATAAGTCCCCAGGAATACCAATTGACATATTTCAGCTAACA
>NW_006399751.1:19651682-19686486 GCF_000299155.1 Elephantulus edwardii | reverse complement strand
GTTGTAAGGAGGGATCGGTCCTTGGAGAGGGACATCATGCTTGGGAGGGTGAAGGGCAGGCGCAGGAGGGGAAGACCCTCTGGGAGATGGACTGATTTGGTGACTGGGACAATCGGGATGGGAGTGTCTGAGACAGTGAGATTGGCAGAGGACAGAGCAGAGTTTAGAGCTGTTGTACATAGGGTCACTATGAGTCACAAGCGACTTGATGGCACATAACAACAACAACAACAAATTTGGAGTCAGAAAATCAAAACAGCCAAACTTGCTCAGCATTTTTTAAGCTGAAGGAATTGAAAAACAAATTCAAGCCATTAGTTGCAATACTTAAGGATGCTTTTGGATGAATAGTAAATGATCCAAGAAGCACTAAAATAAGATGGAAGGAATATACAGAGTCTCTGTACCTGAAGGAATTGGCTGGCACAGAAGAATTTCATGAAACAACATATGAGCAAGAGCCTGTGGTGATGAAGGAAGAGGTTCAAGCTACTCTGAGAGAATTGGCAAAAAATAAGTCTCCATGAATTGATGACATACCAGTTGACATATTTCAACAGACACTGACCTGGATGCACTCACTAAGCTGTGCCAAGAAATCTGGAGGACATCCACCTGGCCAACTGACTGGAAGAGATCTATATTTGCTCCTATTCCAAAGAAAGGTGACCCAACAGAGTGTTGAAATTATTGAACAATATCATTAATATCACATGCATGCAAGATTCTGCTGAAAATTATCCAAAAAATGATTGGAGAAGTACTTCAACAGAAAAGTGCCAGACGTGAAATCTGGGTTTAGAAGAGGTTTGCTATTTAAGAAATGGGAATTCCAGAACATTTGATTGTGCTTATACTAAACTTATACTTGAATCAGGAGGCAGTCATTAGAATAGAACAAGGAGACACTGAATGGTTCAAAATCAGAAAAGCGTATACCAGGGATGAATTCTGTTTCCATACCTTTTGAATCTATATACAGAATAGATCATCCAGGAGACTGGGCTGTATGAAGAGGAATGTGGCATCAAAATTGGATGAAGATTCATCACTTTCCTGCGTTATGCAGATAACACAACCCTGCTTGCTGAAACTGAGGAGGACTTGAAGCACTTGCTGCAGAAGATCAAGGACTGTAGCCTTCAATATGGATTTAAGTTCAACATAAAGAAAACAAAAATTCTCAGTACTGGGCTGAATGGCAGCATTATGATAGATGGTGTTATTGTTAACAGCTTTGTTTGTTTGTTTGTTTGTTTGCTTGGCTCCACAAACAACACTCTTGGTACCAGGAAATCAAGAGACAAATTACATTGGGGAAAATTGGCTGTCAGGGACCTCTCCAGAATACTGAAGAGCAGCAACATCAACATCAATCTGGATAGTAAGGTGTACTTGATTCAGGTGGTAGTCTTTTGCTAGGTATCAGAGAGCTGGACAATGACTAAGGATGATAGAAAGAGAATTGATGATTTTGAGCTGTGATGCTGGAGAAGAGTGTTTAATACACCATGAACTGCCAACAGAACAAACAGGTTTTTAGTAGTGAGTGTGAAGCCAGGCTGTTCCATGGAGGCAAGGATTCTGAGGCCTCTTCTTACATACTTCAGGCATGTTGCAAGGAGATAGCAGTCCTTGGAGAGGGACATCTTGGAAAGTTGAAGGGACAAAGAAAGAGAGGGAAATAGATTAATAGAGTGACTGGGCTAATAAGGGTAGGTGTGTCAGAAAAAGAAAAGTTGGCACAGGGTAGATTATGTTTCAGGGTTGCTGTACATTGGGCCACTATGAGTCGCAAGTGGCTCGTTGGCACATAACAACAATAATAACATGGTGTAATTAATTTACTGTCCTCTAGTAATCTAAAAATTGACTCTTTGAACTCAGTTTCTTAAATAGCAAGTCTTGATAATCTGTCTTCATAAAGATTTAGTCAAGAAAGGTCTATGAATCATCCCTGAAAATCAACTAACTAGTAGTAGCTAATGCTTCATCCTGAAGGCATGCAAATTAAATCAACCAGCTAGCAGCTCCATAGAAGGGTGGACAATCTCCTCCTGTGTGATTAATTACCTTGGCTGGAGGGCCAATTATGGGTCAGTTCCAACTCTAGGGTACACAACAACAACAGTAGTAATAGTAAGATAACGTCTATGTTGTTATGTACCTTCTACTTGAGAACAAGATACAGAAACCCTACAAAAATGGATGTGAATCTTGCCCTATCATGTGTCATCCTCAAAAATCTCAAATATGCTGGAGGTAATTAACACAGTGGTTTTGTAAATACATTTTGTTGAAGGTCTTCCTCCCTCTATGAGCCTCCACCTTTACAGCATAATGTTTTTTCCAAGGACAGGCTGTGTGATGAGGTTTCATCGTGCTTAGCTTTAAGAAGCATTCTGGTTACATCTCTTCCAAGACAGATTACTTGCTATTTTGGCCACACATGGGATATTCAGAAGTATTTTTCTACAATATCACAATTCAAATGCTTCTATATTTCAGTTATCCTATAGATTAAAATAATATTGAAAAACAGGTAACATTTTTGTGATTAATATAACATAAATGCTAAACAAATTAAGAGAGAAGGAGAAAAACTTGCTGTAGATTATTTGCCATTAAATTAAAAATCTCAACAAATACATACTTAAGGTGTTGAAGGCTTTTGGCTCTGATTCCTTGGAACAGCCTCCCAAGTAAGATGCATTCAAATAAACTAGTAGCAGTCCCAAATTAGAGCACTATCACTGTGCTTCTCAATTCAGAAAACTGCATCTTATCCCCAAACAAGCTTCAATAAGTCAACAAGTCACACTGATCCTTTAATGTTGGTCTGCCCCTCCTCTGTTGAGGTGGTGTTGCTGTTATGTAACTTCTTATCTGGGGCTCACATAGCTGTTGATGATGTAGGTAGACCACATCAGTCAGAAACGAGGCAGCTAAATCAGGTTAACGTGCTTGCAAGCAGACAGAGTTGAAGCACTAGCTCAGCAATGGTCTAGGAGGGCCAATTTAAGCAACAGATTGTCAGAACAACCCACAACAGTGTACTGCCCTTTACAAACCACAGGAGACATTTCTGAGAGCAGTGCAGCATGTTAGGGACTACATCAATAGAAGCCAAGAAAATATCTCTAGATTTGCATTCATAAAAGTGTCTTCATTCTTGTTATTACTTTTAGGTACTGTAGAGTCATTTTTTGAGTCATGGGTGACCTTATTTACAGCAGAATAAAGCACTACCCATCTCTGCATTACTAGCCTCGTAAGTAGTAAGTATTGTTATATTTAAGCCCTTCTTCGCAGCCACTGAGGCAATTATTCTCATTGAGAGTTGTCCCTTTTCTTGCACTGACACTCTGCAAGGGCTGATCCCTTCTAAATAACATGTTCAAAATATGTGAGACAAAGTCTTGGCATTCTTGCTCCAAAAGAGTATTGTAGCAGTACTTTCAAGATACAGTTATCGTTCTCACTATTCATGGTATATTATTTAATATTCTTTGTGAATATAATTACCTGGAACTATTGGCTTTTCTTCATTCTTCTTTATTTATTATCTGACTTTTGCATTTATATACATATCTTAGTAAATATATTTACTTTATTAAAAAAAGAAACAGCAAACAACTTTATTGATGCTGAATGGAAATCAACTCATAACTGATCTTCCATTAATCAGGTTTCTGAGGCTGTAAATTGTATGGGAGAAGTTGTCCATTGTTCTCCTGTATTTTTTGGATTCTAACCATCAAAGAGGCATGGACTTTGAGTAACTCCCTATCAATTACACCACAAACATCAGAGCTCTCCATATTGAAAATAGTCTTTGTATTTGTTCATTAAAACATTTTTATTACAATTATTACATTTAATATTATACAATGAGATTGACACAGGATAAGATAGGGTCCAGAGCTAATGCACATAGGGTTACCAAAAGTTGTAGAGGACTTAAAGGCACACAAGAACAACAACTTTAGCTTAGTTACAGTAAATTTCTGTTCTATCATTCCAAGGACAGACACTTCTCAATTCTATGTTTTTATAGATTACAAGAGATTTATTTAAGTATAATTAAATAATAATTTCATTATTAGATTTTAAGTCCCACTTTTTTTCTTTTTTATTTGTATCTGATCTTTATTTACTTGCATATATACAATCATTGACTACACATCTTTTCGGAGAATTCTGATGATTTGCTAATTTCTCCCCAAAATGAAGTTAATAGTTTGATTTGGGACTTTGTCTTTTTTCATTAAAAAGTATTAATCTTTGAATTAAAGTGATCATTGGAAAAGACAACCTTGACTTTCAAATCTCTTTCCTGGGTCATAAAGATAGTGAGAAGATGATAATGCTATATTTAAACTTGGATTACATTTTATCTAAATGAATTTCCTTGCTCTTGCCTACATAGAAGCTCATTTGTCAATGCGGACCTATTTTTATCCTTCTATCCCTCCTGGGCAACCTACCCCTTACCAGTTTTGAGGAATATATGAGTGATTTTCTATTCTCCCCTCCATAATTTACTCCCTAGAGAACTGTTGTCATTGTCACCAGCAATCAAGAAAGTTTTCAGTTTATTTATGAATTCCATAAAAGCAGTTAAAGAGCTAGGCCAGCCTTACTTATTTTTGTAAATAAATGTACTTTCAAGCACTGAGTATAGTATATATCTAAGACATAGCTCTCCATTTACATGTCCAGACTTCATTCATTTTGTCATTTTTAACATAGATTGAAGTTAAATGATTGCTATAAATATTTAAAAAATCACACCAATGCTAATTTTTTCTACTTGTTCATATCAATTATTTTTGTCAAACAACCACATGTTAATAAAATTTGAAATACTTTATAACACCCATATAGTCCTAAATCCAAGTTATTCTGTGTCCTTATTTCTTTAGAAAACTTTCCACCTTTCAATAACAACACACACACAAGTGTATATTCTGCATTATTGAGTGTCAGCATGTTTTGTGTGAAAGTGTAAAGAACTTGAGGTCGTATCAGAAGGTTCAATTTGTTAAGCTAAAATTTGCTGCTTCCAGTTAATTTTAATGGATTTCTTATATAATTAGAGTTTAGGCTTATTCATGAACAAGAAAGCCATTGTTTTTGAGTCAATTTGTTTTGAAGAATAAAGATAAAACAAATATAGGCTCCTTGTTAGTAATTAATACATTCCAGTTATTATTGCTAAAATTTCCTCAGCATAGGTGTATATGACACTCTGTTGGTACATTTAATAGTCCCTTGGAAATATAAATTAATGTTATTCCATTAATTATGCTTAAAATGGAAGTATTTATTCCATAAAGGAGGTACATGCTGGCACAGATATGACTAAGCACTTCTAAGAAAAAGGATTAGGGAGCCCTCATTGCTTATCTGTGATGCTGAACACTGTGACTCTGATGTGTCAAATGTGATAATGGCTACCCATGGTGGACAGTGTTTGGTGGAGTTCCTCAATTAAAACAAGCTGGAAAACAGTAGTGGCATCCACTTCTGGAATATCTCTACGACTCAACCACACTTAACAACAACAACAACAACATGGCTTAGCGGTAAGAGGCTGTGCTGCCAGCCTGAAGACACACTTTAATTAACCAACTGCTTCATGGGAGAATGATGAGCAATCCCCTCCCATGCTATTTACAGCTTCTGAAACCCAGTGGAGGGTCTGCTAGGGTTGGTTCTAAGCCGATGGTACACAACAAGAATGAAGAATAAAAAATATTCTTATCAAGTTAAGCATACAAATGGAAAATTTAAAAATAGACTTAACCAATATATTTTGGGTTTCTATTACTTGAGCTATGTTCATGAGAAATTTGTAATTGAGCTATTAATAATAAAGTGTTCTAGATCAAATATCTTTAGAAACTATACTTTCCTATCTTTCCTAGAGATTTTAATAATTTATATGGTTATAAATCCTCTCATCAGCGTTAAATAAATTATCAAAAACATTATCATTTAAAAAATCATGTATTTTCAAAACATTGTTCATAGAGTGTGTGATCACTCATAATAGCACTACTATTTTTCAAATATGGTTCAATATGTCACATTTACTAATGAAAATTAAGTCCATCTTATTATGCATCTAATAACTTTGATAGTACCTACAGGAACATAGGTACATGGCAGTGCTCAATAACTATGAGTTATTAAATTTTTGGCATTTTATATATTTCTAGTGATTACTTATGCTCTTTTTTAAAAACAAACCTACTGGACAAAACAACCAGACCAATCATGTCACTGTTGTTGTTATGTGCTATCAAGTCACCTGCGACTCATAATGACCCTAGGTACAATACCCCTAAACCCTGTTCTATCCTGTTGCCAATCTTATTGATTCGGACACTCCTATCCCCATTACTCTAGTCATTGATTTAGTCCATCTCATCAAGGGTCTTCCTCTCTTGCACTGTCCTTTCACCTTCCCAAGCATTATGTTAATTTCCAAAGACCAGGCCCTCCTTGCAACATGTCCAAAATATGTCAGATGAAGCTTCAGAATCCTTGCCCCTAAAGAGAAACCTGGCCTCACTCTCTCTATGGCTAACCTGTTTGTTCTAGCAGTCCATGGTATATTCAATACTTTTCCCCAGCACCACAGCTCAAAGGCATCAATTCTCCTTCCCTAGTCATTGTCCAGCTTTCTGACACATAACAAGTAACTGTGAAGACCATATTCTGGATCCTGTGCTCATTAGTCTCCAGACTGATATAGCTGCTCTTCAGTACTTTGGTTAAATTTCTGACAGCAGACTTTCCCAATACAATTTGTCTTTTAATTTCCAGGCTGCTTGTACCAAGAGTGTTGATTGTGGAACCAAGTAAACTATAGCTGTTAACAATCTCAATCTCATCACCATCTATCATGATGCTGTCTGTCAGCCCATTGGTGACAATCTTTGTTTTCTTGATATTGAGCTTCAATCTATATTGCAGGTTGCAGTCCTTTACTTTCTGCAGCAAGTGCTTCAGGTCCTCCTACATTTCAGCAAGCAGGGTTGTGTCATCTGCATAACACAGATTGTTGATGATCTTCTTCCAATCCTGATATCACATTTCTCCTCATAGAGCCCAGCCCTCCAGATAATCTGTACTGTAAATAGATTAAAAAGATATGGAGATAGGACACATCCCTGGTGTACACCCTTCCCAATTCTGAATCATGCAGTATTTCCTTTCTCTTTTCTGACTATTGCCTTCTGGTTCAAGTATATAGGCTTTGCATAAGCACAAATAAGTGTTCTGGTATTTCTATTCTTCTCAGAGTCAGCTACAGTTGTCGTGATCCACGCAGTCAAATGCCTTTGTATAGTCAATGAAACACAGAAAGACATTCTTCCGGTGCTCCCTGCTTTCAGCCAAGATCCATTGAACATTAGCTATAATATCTCTAGTACCACGGCCTCTTCTAACACAAGCCTGCACATCTGACAGTTAGTTCTGTGTTGATGTGCTGTACCAGTTGTTTTTGGATAATCTTCATCAGAATCTTGCTTGCATGAGATATCAATGATATTGTTCCAAACATATACATACAAAACTAGGGGGGGGGAGGAAAAAAAATATGAGGTAATTATATTTTAGGATATAAATATCTCATAGAATATACAAATAAAACATAACCATAGTATAGATCTTCCTTTAGTCCATCATTTGAATTTTTCTTTTATTCCTTGTTTTAATGTGAACTCTTTAGAGAAGTTATTTAGTTTTGTTATCATACTTTGCTTTGTCTTCTTGGGCTGTCCTTTGAAATCTTCTGTTTAACTCTTTAGCTATCTGACTTATTCCTTTGTATTTTGGCATTCTAGTATAGTGCTAAGAGTTCCTTCCTTCTTCTATCTTGGTCTTCTTTTTCTCTTCTGTCTTTGTAATGACCTTTTTACTTTTCATGGATAACTTTTTTTTTAATATCATCCTACAGTTGAACTAATCTTTGTTTATTCATGTTCAAAGCCTGAAATCTTTCTTGAGATTATTTTTAAACTCATGTGGGATAGACTCATGGTCCTATTTTGGCTCTTGTGCATTTGTTTTATATTAGCTTCAATTTAAACTTGCACATGAGTAGCTGACAGTCCATTTCACAGTCAGCACTTGATCTAGTTGTTTTGTTTTCTTTTTAAAATTATTTTATATCAGTTTGCCTAAAATATCCTATATATTTTGATTCACATTGTGTTTCATATAATCATTCACATTCATTGTGTATTATAAACTTAATCACCATTGATATGCCCACTATTACCCTATTATTTCAGAACCCAGCTGGATCTCCCCTGTTTCCTTTACCCCCCTTCAACCCACCAAATTTAGTTATCATATGACTTCCCACCACCCATCCTCACCCCTCTCCTCCTCCCACTTTTACCATCCCCTTGGAACCCTAAATACGTTTTATTTTCACAGTAATGGTTTTATGTAATGTTTATCCTTATGAGACAGGGTTAGTTCACTCAACATAATGCTCTCCAATATCTCCAATGTTATATAGTAATTTTCAAAATAATTTCTCCTTATTGCTATATAATATTATATCATATAAATATACCACAATTTCTCAATCCATTTGATTGTGGTTGGACATTTGGGATTTCTCCATGTCTTGCAATTGTGAATAACACTGCTATAAACTTTGGTGTACAATTTTCCACTTATGTCTCAGTTCTAATTTTTTAAGGTATATTCCTAGGAATGGAACAGCTGGGTCATATAGAATTTCTAATCTATTTGAGAAAATGTCAAACTGTCTTTCAAAGTGGTTGTACCATTTTACAATCCCACCAACTGTATATGAGAATTCTGAGCTTTTCACATCCTCTCCAACATTTATTGCTTGCTGTCCTGTTAAAATTTGTCTCTGCTACTGGAGTAAAATTACATCTTATTGTGGTTTTGATTTGCATCGCTCTTATTGCCAGTGATTTTGAGCATTTTCATGTGTCTGTTGACCATTCATATGTCTTTCTCTGTGAAAGTCTTTTCATGTTTTCACCACTCATATTGAGCTTCTTCGACCAGTCTTTACACATTGTAATCATTCTATTTTCTGTGTATTCCATCAGATGAGATTGATGTGTATAGTAACTGTATTTTTCATGAAAGGTATTCACAATGATTAAATGATTGTACAATAAATGAATCTCATGCTTCAGTCAAGTCCATCTATTCATTATCTGTGTGCTCCAGGGCTATGATGGCATTCTGAGTTTCCTGGCTCAATCCCAGAGTGCATCTGGGTGCTGCAGCTTGCCAGCCTCCAGGTCCAGCCCGGCTGCTGGCAAGCATATGAGTGATGCCATCACTTTCAGGCCCCCTCTTGCTGCACCCCCTGGGTTCCTCAAACTCAAGAAACTGCAGAACAAATTCAAACCTCGAGCTTCAATATATAAAGATGCTATGTAGGACAGAAGGAGAGTGGATGCTTTTGAGCTGTGGTGCTGGAGAAGGGTACTGAATGTACCATGGACTGCCAGGAAAACAAACAGATTCATCTTGGAGAGGATTAAACCAAGCTATTCCTTGGAGGCAAAGATTCTGGGGCTTCGTCTGACATACTTTGGACATGTTGTCAGGAGGGATGGGTCCTTGGAGAGGGACATCATGCTTGGGAGGGTGGAGGGACAGCGCAGGAGGGGAAGACCCTCTATGAGATGGATTTATTCGGTGACTGGGGTAATCAGGATGGGTGTGTCAGAGGCAGTGCGGTTGGCGCAGGATAGAGCAGGGTTTAGAGCTGTTGTGCATAGGGTCGCTATGAGTTGGAAACGACTCGACGGCACATAACAACAACAACAACATGTACAAAATACAGAATAATCAAGAAAGCAGCAAAAGAAGAAGGGAATGCATGGAGTTACTGTACCATAAAGAACTGGCTGATAAAGAACCATTTCAGGAAGTAGCATATGATTGAGAATCAATGGTAATAAAAGAGAAAATTCAAGTTTCTCTGAAGCTATTGGCAAAGAATAAGACCACAATAATTGATGGAATATCAATTGACATATTCCAACAAACAGATGCTGCCTGGATAAAGAGATTAATATTTATTTCCATTCCCAATAAAGGTGATCCAACAGACAGTAGAAATTATAGAACACTATCACTAATGTCACATGCAAGCAAAATCTTGCTGAAGATAATTAAAAAATTACTAGAACAGTACTTCAACAGAGAACTGCTAGAAATATAAACTGGGTTTAGCAGAGACTGTGGCATTAGGGATATCACTTGATATTAGATAGATTTTGTTTGAGAGCAGAAAGTACCAAAAGGATGCCCATTTGAGTCAATCATCTATGCGAAAACATTTGAATGTGTGAATTACAGCAAATTGGGACTAACATTGAGAAGAACAAGAATACTAGAAACTTACTTGCTCTAAACCTATACATAGAGTAGTAAGCAGTTGTCTGAACAGAACAAGGGAATACTACATGGTTCAAAATTAGAAAGAAGTGTATCAGGTATGCATCTTTCCTCCATATCTTTTTAGTCTATATGCAGAACAAAGCATTCAGAAGGCTAGACTTTATGAAGAAAAATGTGGCATCAATATTGGAGGAAAGCTCATCAATAACCTGTCTTATATAGCTGATAAAAACTCCACTCATCAAAACTGAGGAAGACTTGAAGTGTTTGCTGCAGAAGATCAACAGCTTTTAATATGAATTGCACCTCAGCATAAAGAAAAACCAAAACACTAAGATCCTCACCACTTTGACAATTGTTAGTTTTATAATAGATTGAGGACAGACTGAAGTTGTTCACAATTTTGTCTTGCTCCGATTCATAATCAACACTCTTGGCACCAACAGTCAGGAAGCCAAAAGTTGAGTAACTTTGGGAAACTCTGCTGTTAGGTACCTCTCCAAAGGACTAAAGAGCAACAATGTCATTCTAGAGACTAAGATTAGCCTCATTCAGACCATAATCTTTTCATTGATTGCTATGCATTTGAGAGCTAAACCATGAATAAGAATGGTAGAGGAAGCTTAAAAGCCTTTGAGCTGCAGTGCTGGAGAAGAGTATTGGGCATACCATGGACTATCAAGAGACCAAATAGGTCTGTCCTAGAGAGGGTGAAATTAGATTGCTCCTTGGAGGTAAGGGTTTGAAAACCCCATCCTACATAGTTTTAGGATGTTGCCAGTATGGGCCAGTCTTTGGAGTTAGACATTATGCTTGGAAGGTTAGAGGGTCAACACAGGAAAGAAAGACCCTGGATGAGATGTTTTGACTCATTGTGACAATGGGATCAAGTATGTCAGAGTTGGTGATGTTAGCATAGGACAAGGTAAGTTTTAGAGATATTGTTCATAGGGTCACCATGGATCATGTTTGAAAGGAGGACACATAAAAGCAATAATAACAATACTGATTTAAATATGAGCTGTGGTGCTGGAGAAGAGTATTGAATATATAATGGACTGCTAGGAGGACAAACAGGTTCTCCTAGAGAGGGTGAAACCAGGTGACTAATTGGAGGCAAGGATTCTGAAGATTTGTCTGACATATTTTAGACATGTTAAAAGGAGGGACCAGTCCTTGGCAAGGCATATTATGTTTGGGATGGTAGAGTGACAGCATAAGAGAGGAAGACCCTCGATGAGGTGAATTGATCCAGTGACTGGGGTGATGGGGGTAGGTATGTTAGAGACAATAAGGTTGGCACAAGACACAGCAGGGTTCAAAGTTGTTGTTACATGGGGTCACTATGAGTCACAACTGACTTGGCAACACATAACAACAAAACAATGACAGCATACTATTACATGCATGATATACTGTTTAACTTCCTGTTGCTTTATAATAAAGTAAAATCTATACTTCTAGGCTTTTTGTTTTCCACCTTTATCACTTTTCTATTATTCCTTTTTATGGTAAAAATACCGATATTTCTTCTCTGTTTTTTTTTTATTCTACAGAGTTTCCATTTTCACAGGTAATATTATTATAATTAATGCCACAAACTCAATTCTCTTTTCTAGTGAATGTCTTTATGTTCTGGCTTTTACATATGTTGTTTCTGGTTGCCACAGAGCAGAAAAGGAAAGAGGACAGACATAGTCTTAAACAACACTTTACAAACGTATGTTTCATTACAGAAACAAAGGAATTGATCTCTGTTATTAGAATCTCTGAGGAATACTAAAAGTAAGAGAAGTACATTAATATTAAAGACATTTATACACTTTTCAGATAATTGTAAAAGGTCTAAATACATTTCTCTTTGCTGAGGTAACAGATTTGTAACCTTCACTATATATAAAAACAAAAAATGATTCTCATGAGTACCATGTACTGAATTTACCAGGGGGTCATGAACTTGTGCTAACCAAATTCAAGTCTTTGGTTCGTAAATTAGTGAGTCACATTTAAATAAAGAATAACGATATTATGAATTATGCAAGGCAAGGAGTTTCTTATGCAAAGGGAAATTTTAGAGAGAATTATGAGTAAATTATTGCTATTCAAAATTCTTCTCTCACTCTCTTAATCTAAATTTATATCCAGCATAATTCTTAAAGGCTATTATTTCTGTTCATGGGGTAAGTTTTATTTTAGTAGTCTAATAGGGTCACCACTGGGTCAATTGGCAACATCATGATCAATGAAGTGAGTGAGATTGTTAACAGCTCCCGCTTGTCTGGCTCCACAATCAATATTCTTGGTACCAGCAGTCAGGAAATCAAAAGATGAATTGCATTGGGAAAGTCTGATGTCAGAGACCTCTCCAGATTACTGAGGAGCAATGATGTCAGTCTAGAGACTAAGGTGCACCTGATCCAAGTCATGGTCTTAGCAATTACTTGGTATGCATCTGAGAGCTGAACAATGACTAAGGATGACAGAAGGAAAATTGATGTCTTTGAGTCATAGTGCTGGACTGCCAAGAGAACAAGCAGAACTGTCCTGGAGAGAGTGAAACTAAGGTGTTCCTTGGAACCAAGAATTTTGAAGCTCCAACTCACATACTTTGGACACATGGAGGGATCAGTATTTGCTGAAGAGCATCATTCTTGGAAAGGTGGAGTGACAGAAGAGGAGAGGAAGATTCTAGATGTGATGGATTGACACAGTAACTAGAGTAATGAGGGTAGGTGTATCAAAGACAGTGAGATTGCCTCAGGATAGAACAGAGTTCAAGCTATTGTGTATAGGTTTGCTATGACTTGCAAGTGACTTGATGGCACTTAACAACAACAATAGGCAGTATAGTAAAAATGTGTGGCAGGTAATAGCTGCAAAATGTTTAAAGACACTTTTCCTCTATCAGCTGAAATATATATATATACACACACACACATATATATATATATATATATATATATATATATATATACACATACATACATATATATAATGCAATAAAAAATATTTTTCAATTTCTTAAATTGTAGTGCATTGCTTTTTTTAATCTTAGAGAAGTTTAATTCACTATAAGAGGTAATATTTTGACGTTGGCAAAGCCAAGGCCCATTTGCAAAGAGTGATGTAATTGCCTGGAAATGTTCCTTTAATAAAGAATTTAGGCTTTGGCAGGACATACTACTGAGATATGCACTTACTCATGATTGATTTATGAATTGGCTATACTTCTCTTGTGGATCATTTAATGTGTATGTACATTCTAAATATTATAGGTAATTTATTTCACAGTTTCTCCATAATATATTTAAGAGTTTCTAATGTCTTCATTGTTCCTTGCAATCTTCAGTATTATTGGTAAGGCAGATATTATTCATTTGTGTTTTCATACAAATTTGAAGTTATTTTGAGTAGTAGATTAATTTTAAGCAAGAAGTATATGTGGACTAAACAAACTTAAAAAGATATGATGGTACTTTAACTATGAAAAAAAAAGATAGCTACTATTCTGTTGACACTGACTCATAACCATGTGTTGCTTCTTCGATGAAAAGAAAACCTCATGGAGGGTTAAAAAATAAATACCAGAAAAGAAACAAACAAGCAAACAATGTTTCATATAAAGTACAGTTAGAATAACAAAATATGTATCAACAATTTATAAGCCAAATTAAAAAAGCACTTGTGTTGATGTCTATGGAATGTATACTACAACAACCAATGATTTAGCCACAACTTTATAAAGTATACAGTTGCTAATTTAATGCAGAAAAAGAAATTAAAGGACTGTCACATTGAATGAAAGGTTTTGTTAATATTATAAGCTGACTTTTCTTTTAAAAATCATATTATAGACTTATTACGTGATGTATTTTTAAAAGAAATTTAATTGTGATTTTAACTACTTTAAAAATAAATTATATTTTAATTCATTTATTGTTGCACAATTTACCCCCTCTCTCTCCCTTCCCCCTCCCCAGGTAGAGGGGTTTTTTTTATATTAGTTTATTTACAAAATTAGAATACCTTGTTTTCGAGAATAGATTTTTCCAATTTCCCTCAAATTTTTTTTTTCTTTTTTACTGGTATTGTCCATAAACATTCAAAAGGTAATTTTTCTAGAAAAATTAATATAGTTTATGAGAAATCATGAAGAATGATAATTAGGATGATGAGTTTAGGGGAAACAACAAAAATACCTAACTAGTGTGTATTCAGTGTTCTATATACTTTCTCAGCCAAAGAAACTGACTGGCTGTAGCTGTAGATATGCCAGTGAAGAACAGATAAGAATATTCTAATAAACCAAAATTAGTTCTCAAACAAATTTGTAACAAACATTAATCTCTTTTAACCATAGTTAAGCAGTATCTTTTGGGAAACAGAATTTTTCACTTTAAAAGTTCCTGTTTTATAATTGAGGAATCAAAAAGATACTTTCTTTGTAATATTACTGGCGAAAGAGGAAACTGTTCGTAGCTGATCATGATTATTCTACAGAAAATTTGGCTTTCTCCTAACAACTCTGTTGATAAGAGGCACTTAGCTCAAAGTGACTGAGTCCTATATCCCAGGAGGCTATCGTAGGAAGTGGGAAAGAGGCAGATGTTCCATCTTCAGCCCAGAAGTACTATCATTAGCACCCTACCTTTACATGCCATAATGATGATAGTACTCCATCTAGTTTATTTTTGGATAAATACTTAAATTTAAAGAAAATTGTATTCTTTATTTTCTCTTCCTAGGACACCTTCCCCCCACCCAGTGTTGACCCTAATGACAATAAATGATGTATAGACATGAATATCAGTGTTGTTGTTGCTACGTACCATTGAATTGACTATGACTCATAGAGATCCCATGAACAATGGCTCCAACTTTTCCTTATCCTAGTCAATATCACTGTCTCTGACACCCCTCATACCATAAATTGATTGAGTAATTTTAACAAAAGTTTACAGAAATGTTAGATTTTTTTCCTTGTTGTGCATTTTTACTCCCCTCCCCCCTTTCCATTCTCCCCTATGCCAGTTCAGTCTTCTTGAGTTTTGGTGGTTTTTTTTTAAAATATTTATTCATTGTTGCACAATTATCAGCCCCCCTTCCACCTCCTCCAGTCGTCTTTGCAATGTGCCACTTATTCTGGGCTGTTTTCATACATATAATGCCTAATCATATAGTCCTTTTAAACAGTTTTTCAACTGTTTCAGTGAAATGTTCATTATCTATCCACTGTTATCCTATTCTCCTTTCAAACCCTCATGTCAGATCTGCTTTATAACAGTAACACTGTGCAGTATTTGTCCTTTGTGATGGAGTTATTTCATTCAGCATAATGTCCTACAGGATCAACCATGTTGAATAATGTTTTATTAATTTATTTCTTTCAGAACTGTGTAGTATTCCATTGTATGAATATACCAAATAATTAATTTTGTTTTTAATAATTTATGCTTTAGTTCTTTTAAAAATATTTATGGTTATCACAAGAGTCCACAATTAAGGTTGCATAGTGGAATGTACTTGGGGCAGTGGGAGGGGTGCAGGGGGATTGTGTACCAGGGAGGGAGTCTTTCTTTTACTTTTGAAAGAGAGGAGCTAACTGAGGGGGAGGGGAGAGAGGGCTAGGTGGGTAAAGAAGTGCAGCAATGAATGAATGGAAATCCAAATTCTCTGTAAATGTTTATTAAAATTATGAAAAAAATAATAAAAAATAAAAAATATTTTTAAAAAGAACTAAGTTATAAAAGATAAAATTAAATTAATATTGTTAGTACATTAGTGTCCTAGATCTACCTATAGATACTTTGCTATCTATAGCAAAATATCATAAGGTGGTGGCTTAGAAAACAGAAGTTTACCATTTTACTTCTGGAGACTAGAAACCTAAATCTATATATTGGCTATTTCAGACTTCCTCTTTGTCAGTTCTAGAGGAACCTTTAGTCATTCCTTGGCAGGCAGATATATCTCACATTGTCATCTCTTCTACATCTATATTTATGCTTCTGTTTTCCTCTACGGACAACACTCATTTTAGAATGACTATACCATTACAGTCCTTTTTGTTTGTTTTAAAAGTGATTGCCCTGAATCAATCAATATCCTTTCATTCTTATCTAACCTAAATATATCCATATTACACTTAAATTTCCTACAGGATTATAATCAGAATGTGCATGTATTCTGCTTTGTGCTGCAATTTATATTACTAACTTTTTTTGAAGAAATTATTTTTTACTAATTCACTCATGCTTCTTAAATAAGAGCACACTGTGTTGTTTATTTTTATTATATTTAAAATCTGTTCATGCTACAAGTTGTTGTTGTTTTTCTTAGATGTCTTTGAGTTGTCTAGAACTCAGAGCAACCTTTAAACAACAGATATAAACCGTGTCTTGTCCTGTGCCATTCTCCTCATCTTCATCATCTCTGAAATTCTTTATCGCATTGTTACAGTCATGTTAATGCATCTCATTGAGGGTCTTCCCATCTTTTACTGACCCCAGACATTTCCAAACATGATGTTATTTTTCAGAGTCATCCCTACTAATAATATCTCCTAAATATATGAGATGAAGCTTTATTATCCTTGTCTCCAAGGACCAGCTTCGCTGCATTTTCTCCAAGATATATTTGTTTGTTATTTCTCTCTTCTTCAACACAACAACTCAAAATCTTTGACTCTTTTTAAGTAATAACTTTATTCATTGTTGAGAGTTAAGCCATAATGGAGGATGTAGTTTTTTATGTTTGTCAGAGCTTATGCTTCCTAAATTTATTCCTATTTTTTCTCTGATAATCTTTATAGCTTTTGGTTTTATCCTTACGTCTCTGGTTTATCCTGAGTTGGTTTTTGTGTGAGGTGAAGTGTGGATCTTGTTTCAATTTTCTGAAGACAGATGTACAGTTTGGCCGGAATCATTTGTTTAATAGGCTACATTTCCCCACTTAATGGATATCATCTTTTCGTCAAAGATCAGATGACCATAGGTAGATGGATTTAATTCTGAGGTCTTGTTTATGTAAGTGTTCCATGATATCTTGATAACTATGGCTTTGTAGTAGGTTTTGAGATTATGAGGAATGTGATTCCTCATATTTTTCTTTTACAGTAGATATTTGTTTATCCAGGGTTTTTTGGGTCATTTTTTTCCAGATAAATTTAGAAATTGCCTTTTGCATCTCCTTGAGGAGTGACATCAGGATTGGTATTAGGATTGTACTAAAATTGTCATTTGCTTTTGTTATTTTCTTAATATTGTCTTTCTACCCATGAACATGGTATATTGTATTTAGAGTTTTGTTTTGTTTTTGTTTATTTGTTGTAATTGTTGCTATTATTTGTGTAACATAGAGTCAAAACCATCCTACAACTGACCCTTCAGCGGGTTTTCAGAGACAATTGGTTGCATGCAAGGAGATTGTCCATCCTTCTCCTGTAGAGCAGCTGGTGGTCTTGAACCAAATGCCTTTGGGATTGCTGTATATTTTCTTGCCACTAGGCTAGTGTTTGTAATTTCCTTTTGTAGATTTTTATATCTTTAATTAAATTTGTTCCTGAGTATTTAATCTTGTTGTTGACTATAGTAATTGGAATTTTGAAGTCTGATTTTTTTATATGTTGATCTCATGTCATATTATTTTGCTGAATTTGTACTAGGTCCAGAAGTTTCCTTCCTGAGTCTTTGGGATTTATTATGTACACTACTGTGTCATCTCTGTATAGAAAAACTTTTAGGTGCTCTTTGTCAATTTGAATGGCCCTTACTTCCTTCTCTTGCCTTATTGGTCTTGTTAGGACTTCCAATACAATATTGAACAGGAGTGCTGATATTGGGATCCTTGCCTCTTCTCTGTTCATAAGGGGAAGTAATGTCTTTAATCTCACCCCATTGAAGATAAGATTGATTATTGCTTTTACATATATGCTCAAATATGTTTTCAGAACATTCTGCTCTGATTTTGCTGAGCATTCTAATCAGAGTGATCAATTTTGTCAAAAGCCTTTTCTGAATCAGTTGAGATGATCATGTGATCTTGTCAGTTGTTTTATTTATGCGATAGATTATTATACTGATGGATTTTCTTCTGCTTAATCATCTTTTTATTCCTGTTTTGAATCCTATTTGGCGATGTTTTATTCTTTTGATAAACTATTGATTCAGTAGACGGGTTTTGTTAAGGATTTTTGCACCAATGTAAATTGACTCAGCTTTTGTATCAGGGTTGTCATGGCTTCACAGAATGAATCTGAGAGTATTCATTATTTTTTTACATTCTGAA
Organism: Elephantulus edwardii; assembly: GCF_000299155.1. NCBI lineage: Eukaryota > Metazoa > Chordata > Mammalia > Macroscelidea > Macroscelididae > Elephantulus > Elephantulus edwardii. Next base: position 19,667,778 of record NW_006399751.1, on the reverse strand, counting down.
ATAATACAAGTAAGATTGATTACAAATATTTTCTGAATATATATATATATATAACATATCATAGAATTCATTAGTAAAATATCTGGTCTGAAACTTTTTTGTTTTATTGTTGTTAGGACTTATCTTAATAACTTTCTCAAGTTATTCTTCTGTGATTTGTCCGTTCAAGTATTTTACTTCAGTCTATGACAGTTTGGGTAGAGTGTGAGTTTTAAGATTTCCTTTCAATCCAATTCCTCCAGAATTTCAAGTTTCTTAGAGTATACATTTCAGTTTCTTCTGTTGTCATATCACCCTTTCATTTCTAATTCGTGTAACTAACTATTCTTGCTGTTGTTAGATTTGCCAATTTATTTTTTTCATTTTTATTGGTTTATATACAATAATTCATATAGATTACATTTTATATAATTAATTACCATTGATCTTTGTCTATTATCATTGTGTTTTTTCAAGTACCCATTGAACCTCACCTATTACTTCATCCTTTCCTCTACCCATCAACCTCTGCTATCTCAGTGATATCTGCCACTCTTCCACTTTCCCTGTCTTCCTTTCTCTCCTTCCCCTTGCCCTTTTGACTATTTATACATATGGTGGTTTTAGCCCAAAAGCTGATATTTTTTGGCCATTACAAGTCTGATGCAGTATTTGTCCTTGTGTGACTGAGTTATTTCACTTAGTATGTTCTCTAGACTCTCCCATGTTATACTTTACAAAATCACTGTGTCTTAGTGTTGCATAGTCTCCCTCCACTTTGGAAGTCACGTGGCTAACTGGCGGCATGGCTGGCATCATGATGGTAGCCCCTTTTGGTGACAGTCAGGCAAGGGAAGTTTCTGGGGTCCTTTTCATTGTGTGTTACTGTGCTTTTTGCCCTTCAAAAGTGGGTGGGTGGCTCTGACCCTTAGAGTAAGGGGAAATAAGGGTAGAGCCTGCTCTAGACAGTAGCTTAAAATCCTGTCTTTATTTGTTTTTGGTGAAACATTCTTCTAGATCGTGTAACCCTGGGATGTCCACTTGCTGTACAGAGGTAACTCATACTTGCTGTGAAGCCGAACACTGTGACACTGATGAGTCAAATATGAGAATGGCTACCCATCGTGGACAGTGTTTGGTGGAGCGCCCCAATTAAAAGCTTAGAAGCAGGAGTAGCTTCCACTTCCATAATAGCTTGCCTCTGCAAACCCTATGAACCTGGAGAAAGGATGAAAGTTATAAGGGTATTCAGGTCTTTCATTCATAGGTTTGCTATGAGTCACCTACGACTCGATGGCACTTAACAACAACAGCAACACTGTTCCTTAATGTTGCATAGCATTCCATTGTGTGAATACAGCATAATTTCTCATACCATTCATTGATTGATGAGAATTTGAGCTATTTCTGTTTTCTTTCTATCATAATGTTTCTATGATTATAGGTGTACATATGTTCATTTGTGTGTGAGTTCTGGTTTTCTTCTGATATTTCCTAGAAGTGAAATACCTGGTCACATGGAACTTCTATGTTCAGCTTTTGAAGAAAAACTGCCTTTAGTAATGGTTGTAACATTTTACAATCCCACCAGCAGTACATTAGAATTCCAATCTCTCTGTATCTTTTTCAACATTTGTTGCTTGTTGTGTTGTTAAACTCTGCTATGGTTGTTGTGTTAACATGCTTATTTCATTCTTGTTTTGATTTACATCTCTCTGATTGCTGCTGCTGCTGCTGAATCTTTCTTCATGTGTTTCTTATCCATCACAATATCTTTCTTTGTGAAGAATCTTTTCATGTCCTTCACACATTTTCTGATTAGGTTGTCAGTCTGTTCTTGTGGTGGCCTTGTAGTATTCTTATAAACTTTAGATATGAGACCCTTGTCTGAAATGTCATTGTCAAATGTGGGTTGTTTTCCTCGCCCCTGCAACATATATGCTTTCTTTTCACCCTACTAGAGAAAGTTTTTAAAACACAAAGAGATTTGATTTTAAGAAGATACCATTTATTGATTTTATCCTCTCCAAGTTGGGCATTTCTGTTCTTTTATTTTTCCCTCTGTTTGTAAGCCTGTTTATGCTGTATGCTATGGCTTCAAAAATTTGTTCCCATTTTGTCTCTTATGATCTTTATAGTTTTGAATTTTACCCACGGGTCACTGATTTCCCTTAGTTTAATTTCTATTTATGATATGAGGTACGGTTTTCTGCAGATTGATGTACAGTTTTGACAGCTTTATTTATTCAAGAGGCTTCCAATTAGTGGAATTTGTTACCTTATCAAATATCAGTTTTTCTCAATTCTATCCCATTGATCCATGTGTCTGTCATGGAAGCAATACCATGCTGTTTTGATTACCAAGACTGTGCAGTAGGTTTTGATATCAGGGAGAGAGATGCCTCCAATTTCATTTTTTTTTAATTTTTAGAAATACTTCTCTTGCTCTAGTTCTCTTTCCTTCCCAAATGAAACTGGAAATTGCCTATTATATTTCCTTGAAGAATAAATTCAGTATATGTATTTGGATTGCATTAAACCTGTAGATTGTGTTTGGTAGACTTGCCATTTTTCTTAATGTTCAGGCTTCCTATCCATAAAGACGGAATATTTTTCCATTTAGTTAGCTCTGTTATTGTTTTTAATAGTAGTGTTTTGTGGTTTTCCTTATAAATATCTTCTTAGTCTCTATTTAGTTTTATTCCTAAGTATTTGATCTTGTGGTTGGATACTGTGAATAGTATTGCTTTCTTAGTTTCCTTTTCTGTGATTTTTTTTTGTTCTATATAGAAATCCAACTCATTTTTGTATATTGATCTTGTATCCTGCCACTCTGTTGAGTTGGTTTACTAGGTCTAACAATTTTTTGTTGTTGGTGTTGTTACATCTTTGGTGTTTTCTGTATATACTATCATATCATCTGCATATAGTTAAAATTTCACCCCCTCTTTATTAATTTGGAAGCTTCTTATATTTTCTCTTGCCTTATGGACCTAGCTAGAACTTCTAATACAATTTTGACCAGAAGTGGTGATAGTGGACAGAATACCTAGTCTCTCTTTGCAAGGTGAATGCTTTTATACTATCTTGATTAAAGTTGATTTTGGCTTTAGTTTTGCATACATACTTTTCACTATGCTGAAGATATCCCCCTCTCTTCCTATTTTGCTGAGTGTTTTAATCAGCAAGGACTGTTGGATTTTGTTGAAGGCTTTTTCTGTGTTAATTGGCCAAATCATATAGTTTTTATATTTTGCTCTATTATTGTGTTGAATTACATGAATCTTTTTTCTTGTATTAAACAATCCCTACATATAATTGATTGTGATAAATTCCTTTTAATGTATTGTTTGATTCTATTGGCAAATATTTGTAAGGATATTTGCACCTATGTTAATGAGAAATAATCTTCCTTTTTCTTAAATACCAAAGTTAGGTAGAGAGAGACACACACACAAAATAGAAAACTATAGATCACTGTATCTTATGAACATAGATGCAAAACATTGGATTTTCTAGCTGTTCAGATAGCCCCCTCTGCTTTCTAGTTACGTTAATTGAAGACACATGATTTTGGAAATCATCAACAGCTATGGGAGTAAGATAAGAGAAAGAGTACTTCCCACACTAGTCAGCAAGATTTGAGGGAGAGTGAAGCAAGACTATGGTAAGAGCTGGGAAAGATCAAGACCCTGATGAAAATAAGACCCTCATGCAAAGACCCTATTTATGATGGTGAAAAGATTGTGTCATTGCTGTGGAGAAACTGTGGAAAGGTACAACATGAGGCTTCTTGAATTTGAACTTGTCACAGTTAAAAGTTTTCTTATTCTTGCTGGATGCTTGAAGGATAAACTGACTTATAACTCCTCTGAGGAAAACTTGCAGATGATTAAGGAAAACAGAGCTTTTTAAATTTGTGTTGCTGAACTGAAATTAGGACTTTTACTAATTAAGAACGTGTATGTTGCTCTTAAGCTGACTTGGAGCTGCTGGACTAAACCTGGTTTTGTACAGTAAGATATTTTTTGCTTCTCCCACTACCCAACCTATTTCTCTAATGAACTCTCCTCTTGGTAGCACAACTGTGAATAAAGTCCATGAGTCAACAACAAATATTAAACCCAACAATTGGCAGAAATAGGTGCAAGAGCATAGGGAGGGGTGTGGTGTGACTGAGGTAGCAGCTGTTTGCTGCTATGGATATTATTGATGGAGATGGCTCCCCGTTATGAAGCAGATAGAAGTCACACTCAGTCATCTCCATGTTGTGTTAACTTCTACTTTCTCAGGGATTATGCCTATGTTTGTTTCATAGAATGACTCTGGGAAAAAAAAAAAATGACTCTGAAAGTATTCTTTCCTTTTCTGTTTTATTGGGGTGTTTTCCTTAAATAACAAGGTCAGATAAAGCCACCTCCCATACACCCCCAAAAGCAAGCAAACAGACAATAAAAGACCCCTAAGACTGATATGGAGAAGAGATTGAGGTTGTTAACAATTACAGGTTGCTTGGTTCTACAGTCAATGTTCTTGCCACCAGCAGTCAGGAAATCAAAAAATGATTCACATTGGAAAAATATGCTGTTAGGAACTTCTGCAGAGTGCAGAGTACTGAGAAACAATGATGGCAGTCCAGACACTAAGACCTGAAACAGGCCATGGTCTTCTCAATTACTTGCAATGCTTTAGAGAGCTAGACAATGGCTAAGAACGACAGAAGAAAAATTTATGCTTTTCAGTTGTAGTGCTGGAGAAGAATTTTGAACACATAAGGAATTGCCAAGAAAACAAAAAAGTCTGTCTTGGAGGGTAAAACCAAGTTTCTCCTTGAAGGCTAGGATTTTGAAGCTTCATCTCACATGCTTTGGACATGTGGCCAGGAGAAAGTCCTTGGTAAAAGACATCATGCTTGGAAGAGTGGGAGAACAGTGTAGGAGAGAAAGACCCTCAATGAGAAGTATTGATAGAGTAACTGGGGCTATGGGGATATGTGTGTCAGAGTCAATGAGATTGGTTAAGGACAGGCAGGCTTCAGAGCCATTATACATAGGGTCACTATGAGTCACAGGTGACTCTATAGCACTAATAACAGCAATAGCTCTCATTAACACAGATGCAAAGTTCCTCAACAAAATTCTGGCCAAATAGAAATAAACAGTACATTAAAAAATATGATAAACTGGAATTCATAACAGGTATGCAAGGATGGTTCAACATAAGTAAAACAATTAATGTAGCTCATCACATTAATAAAGCAAAGAATAAGAATCATATGATCCTAACAATTGATAAAGAAAATACCTTTGATGAAATCCAAACTCCTTTCTGATTAAAAGACCTAACAATAGGAGTAGTGTTTAGGATTAAAAACAACAACAAACAAACAAAAAACAATAGAGGAAGATTTTCCACAGCGTAGTAAAAATAATATATATAGAACCTAGAACAAACATCATTCTCAATGAATATTATAGACATTCCCCTAGAGAACAGGAACTAGGCAAGTATGGCCACTATCACCATTTTTATTCCATATTGTATTAGAAATCTTTGTGACAGCAATAAGGTAAGGAGAAAGAAATAAGAGGCATCCACATTGGCAAAGATAATAGGCAGATGATAAGATAGTATACTTAGAAAACCCTAAAGGTTCATCCAGAAAACCTTGAACATTATTGACCAATTCATCAAAATAGCAGGATATATGGAGCTCTAGTAGCCTCAGGGCAAGAAGCTGCCTTGTAATCATAAAGGCATTCAGTTCAAAGCTCCAAGCTGCTCAGTGGAAGAAAGATGTACAATATCCTTTCATGCAATTAAGTGCCTCTGAAAACCCACCAGAGGGTCAGCTATGGGCTGGTTTAGATTCAGTGGTACACAATAAAATCAACATACAAAATTAGTTGGGTTTCTCTACAGTAATAAAGGAAATATTTTAAAAGGAAAACACACACATACCCCACAAACAACCCAACAACCCCACAATGCCAATATTATAACTGATCCCAGAAATAAGAAAAACAAGGTAGGAGGTATCACAATCCTTTATTTTCTATCTACAGAATATCCAACACAGCACAGTACTGGTATTATGACAGATACATATATCAATTAAATAGTATCAAGAACAATGACATCAGCCCACCTACCTATGATTAACTAACCTTTGACAAGGAGAAGATATCAATTAAGTTAAAAAAAATAACAAATTCTTTAACAAATATGCTGCCAGAATTGTCAAAACATCTGTAGAAAATTGAAGCAAGGACCACAACTCACACCATCTCAAGTAGGATCTCATACTTAGGAGTCAAACCAAAGACTTTAAAGTTCATCAGAAAAAAACTAGGAACAACTTTTTGTACTTTTTGCAATAATTTAAGCTGAAATTATGATAATTTGTCTCTGAATGTTAGGTAGAACATCTTTTTTATGGCCTACACAATTTCTTTTTTGGTGGTGGATCTATTCAAGTTTTCTGCTCTGTCTGTGTCAATATGGGTAGAGTGTAGGTTTCTATAAATTTGTCTATTTCTTCTAGTTTTTCATGTTTGTCAGAGTCGTTGTTGTTGTTGTTGTTGTTAGGTGCTATTGAGTCATAGATGTTTCTTAGCGATCCTATGAATGAAAGGCCTGAGCACTGTTCATCGAGTTTCAGGAGGCAAGCCCTTTCGGAAGTGGATGACTCTCCTGCTTCCAAGCTTGTTTTAATCAGGGAGCTCCAGGAAACACTGTCCCCCATGGATAACCATTCTCACGTTTGGCACATCAGTGTCACAGTGCTCGGCATCACAGCAACCACGAGTTACCTCTTGTCAGAGTAGAGCTTTAATAATATTCCAATATTATTCATTTGATTTTGACTGCTTCTTTGTGATTTCAATTCTTTCATTTATTTAGTTTATTGAAATAAAAAAGTGACAGAAAAAAACAAGTCAAATAGATCCAAGTCAACTAAGAAAGGTAACTAATAGTGTTATTGTTGGTTTGTGCTGTCAAGTTGGGACATAACTATTGCTGTTCCTGTCTAAAGAGTTTACAGTGGCAATGAATAGAACAGGTAGAAATTCCTCATCTTTCTCCTGTGGCACAACTGATTAATTCAAACTGTCTGCTTTGGGTTAATAACACAACTCTTTACCATAAAATCACCAGAACTCTCTAATTTCAGGGACAGAGAGCTTCCAGAAGTTCAGGCTGGGTTTAGAAGATTGTAAGACTAGAGATAACATTGCTGATGTCAGATGAATCTTACTGAAAGCAGATCATATCAGAAGATGATCTATTTGTATTTTATTGAATGTGCAAAGGCATTTGTGTGGATCATAACAAACTATAGCTAACAGAAGAATGAGAATTCCAAAACATAATTATGTTAATATGAAACTAATAGGTATGCCAAGAAGCTGTTGTGTGAACAGAGCAAGGGAAAACCACATGATTTGGAATAAGAAAAGGAGTGTCAGGACACATTGCAGTGGATCTTTTCACCATAATATTCATTCTTTGCTCAATTCTAAGCAAATTTGAGAAGCTGAGAATTATGAAGACGAGTACCACATCTAGATTAGAGGAAGATTCATCAATGGTTGCATTATTCAGATTAAACAACCTTGCTTTCTGAAAATGATGATCAGTTATGCTTGCTGCAGAAGAGTATGAACTTCAGCCTTAATATAAATTACATCTAAACATGAAGAAAATAAACATCTTTAGTACTAGGCTAATTGGCAACATAATGGTAGATGAAGAGGAGATTGAACTTGTCACTGATTTCATCTTACTTGGATCCACAATCAGCACCTTTGGTACCAGTAGTCAGGAACTCTGGAGACTCATGTATTGGGAAAGTCTACTGTGAGGGACCAATTCAAAGTCTTGAAGAGCAATGAAGTCAGATCTAAAAATTAAGGTGCATCTGGTTCAAGCCATAATTTCCTAATCACCTACTATTCATCTAAGAATTGGACAATGAATAAGGATGACAGAAGTATAATTGATGCCTTCAAGTTGTGATGTTGAAGAAGAGTTCTGATTAACCCACAGTGTGCCAAAAGAGCAAACCTATATCTTGAAAACTGTTCAATCAGAGTACTTTTTGGTGGAAAGAAAGGTGAAACCTCATCTCACATACTTTGGATATACTGGTAGGTGAGGCTGTTTCTTGGAAATTATGCATGGGAATGTGGAGAGTCAGGGAAAGAGAGGAAGATTCTCAGTAAGATGGATTGACACAGTGACTGCAGCAAATGCTGTTCAAGTGTGACAGAGATGATGAGGATAACACAAGGTAGGGTAGGGTTCACGTCTGTTGTTCATAGGATTTCTATGAGTCATACGCTACTCAATGATACTTAACAAAAACAAACAATAAATGAAATGAGATCCACTACAACATTTTGATGGGGATTGCACTTTCTAAAATACAGCTTTTATAGATAGTTTATAGTAGAGAATAAGAGGCATTGAATAAACCAGAAAAGCATTTATTATTGTACTCTAGGGCTGCTTAGTAAGAGCAACAAATCAGAAATATAAACAGTAGATAATATGGATTCCTAAAGCACCAAATGCTTTGTTTATTTTTCTGAAATTATGCATATGTTTCTGCCCTTTACATGCAAAAATGATGGGTGGTTATTTCTTTCTGATTCTATGGGGACAAGAGAACTGCATATACTAACAGCTGTCCTTTCTACATTGAATCCACATGCTGCCTGCCTGGCAATCATCCAAATATCAGCATGTCAGGAAGAAATAAATTATATGTCAACAAATACACCTAAGCTTGGGTATAGAAACTGTCACATGGCTTTCCCTTCTCTATGTGACTTATTTTCCCAATAGAATAATTTAGAAGCAACCCAAAAGAAGAACAATGTATTGGGGAGCGAGAATGATTGCCTTATGATCCATGGTGTTTCATTCCACCTGGGGTTGGCCACTTTCATGTACAGCTGCCTGTGCATCTGCTTTAACAATGTTGGAATTTATGGTCCCAAAGCATCCTACTTATCTTCAGAAAGACACTCAATATGAAGTCAAGTCTTTCCAGAATTCTCAATTCAGATAAACTGAAAATTTATACCTTAGTGTCAAATCTCTTTTGGCCTGCATTAATCTAAAATTGTTTTTTTAAAAATCATGCTCATGCTTGGATCAATAATGTCAATGCAATCAATTAATTAATATTATAAGATAAAAACATTTTTATTACTTTTGGTCCTTAATCTTTCATAGTTAGAGGTGTTTGTTTTAGCACAGTGAACTTCTCTTCCTGAATCTTCAAGATACTAAGTAGTTTTATTTTTATTTTCTCCAAACTTTTATAGTCCTTATAACATTTTCCAGCTATTACATTTTAATACGCTTTCCTATTTTTTCCTTATCCTTTGTCTTAATGAATCATAATGGAATTTCCATGGGATTTCTCTCCTAAAATTTACATATAAATGGTCTTTTTTACTTTAAATCAATTTATTTCTCAAATAAATATAATTCCCAATTGAATACACATTCTTAAAGGTAAAAGAATAGTTGATTAAATTTAGTTTTAGTTATATTTTAAAAGGATGTTATTAGAAATGGGAATGATCATTGAAGTTAGCATTAAAAATGTTCCCTGACCTGGCAATCTTAAAAATAATTTTTTAAAAAGTCACACATTTGAAGTCCTTGTACCTCTTTATCTATAGTGTTAACTCTTCCATCTTTTGCATTTTATTCTGTAATTGTGCAAGTTCCTCCTCATTAATATCTTTCTTCTGACTCCATGTCTCTGGATTGTTTGCTTTTTTCTATTGTTTCTTCCATCATTTGCACCTGCTTCTTTAGCTGTCAAAATAACTCCTTATCAATATATTTCTTCTGGTTCTCTACCTCTAGGGTGTTCCATTTATTTGTGGCTTCCATTATTTCTTCCATCATTTGTATTTTGTTTCATAGCAGTCTGAAATATCTTTTTTTTGTCTGAAATATCTTATATCAAAATATATCATCAACTGTCTTGAATCTGGACTATTCACTGGGTCTGCGATATTATTTGCTTTGTTGTTGTTCTTTCATAGTGTTTGAAGCAGCCTGCTGCTTTCTTGACATTATAGGAAGTTTTTCTTGGTAAGTGTTAGGCTGTTTCTATTGTGTCTGCATACGTTGTCTGTAGTTGTTATCTTTATGATGTTATTGATTTGTTGCCAGCTTAAAATGTTTGCCAATGTGCACAGCAGCATTATTCACCATCACAAGAACATGAAAACAGCTCAAATGTCCAACCACAACTGAATAGAGTGAAAACTTGTGGTACATTCACATAATAGAATACTATGCAGCACTAAGGGACAAAAAAATTTGAAAAATACTACGTAACTTGGGAGAGACAGGAATGCATTATTCTGAGTGAACTAATTCAGTCTCATAAAGGCAAAAATGCATAAAACCATTATTGTAAAAATAGAAAGATAGCTTGTAAAATGTATGGAGACCCAAGGGTGGAAGAGGTGGGAGGAGAAGGGTAAGGAAAGATACAGGTGAACTACAGAGTTACACCATTTGTTGGGTTGAGGGAGGAGATGAAGGAAGTGAAAAAGATCCAGCAAAGACCTGAAAAGACACGGAATTGATGGGAAAGCTCCAATTATGATTACTTTTATAAAACATAATGTATGGGAATGATTGTTTAAAACACAATGTGAGTAAAGAATAGTGTGAAACACAATGTATATGACATGAACTTTGTAATCAAACTAATATTTTTGTTATGTGCTGTTGAGACCCTTGTGACTCATAGTGACTCTGTACAATAGCTCTGAAACCAGTCCTATCCAAAGCCAGTCTCACTCTTTCTGACAAACCTACCTCTATTGCTCTAGTTAGTATAATAATTAATCTCATCTGGGGTCTTCTCCTGTGCTGTCATTCCACCTTTCCAATCATGATGTCCTTCTTCAAGGACTGGTCCATTCTGACCACGTGCCCAAAGTATGTAAGACAGAGCTTCAAAATCCTTGCCTCCAAAGAGCAGCCTGGTTTCATCCTCTCTAGGTCAAATCTGTTTGTTCTCTTGGAAGTTTATGGTATGTTCAATACTCTTCTCCAGCACCATAACTCAAAGGCATAAATTATTCTTTTCTTTTCCTTATTCAATTGTCCAGCTCTTTGAAGCATAACAAGTTATCATAAAGACCATGGCTTGAATCAGGCACACCTTCATCTCTAGACTGGCATCCTTTTCCTCAGTAGCCTGGAGAGGCCTCTGATAGTAGACAGCAATGCAGTTAGTCTTTCGATTTCCTGGATGCTGGTTCCAAGATTGTTGATTGTAGAGCCAAGCAAGCTGAAATTGTTAATAATCTCAATCTCTTCTCTATCTGTTATGATGCTGCTAATTGGCCCAGTGCTGAAAATCTTTGTTTTCTTGATGTTGAGCCTCAATCCATATTGGAGGCTGCAGTCCTTGACCTTCTGCAACAAGCACTTCAGGTCCTCCTCAGTTTCACAAGCAAGGTTGTGTCATCTGCATAATGCAGGTTGTTGATGAGTCTTCTTCCAATCCTGGTGCCACATTCTACCTCATAAGTTCCCGCCTCACAAATTATCAAATTATCTGTTCTATATAGAGACTGAAATGTTGTGGAGATAGGATGCATCCCTAATGTACACATTTTCTGATTTTTAACCATGCTGTGTTCTGACAACTGCTTCCTGGCCTAAGTACAGATTTTGTACAAGCACAATTAAATATTTTGGGTTCCCATGCTTCTCAAGGTTAGCAACAACTTATTGTGAGCTACACATCTGGCAGTCAAATGCCTTTGCATTGTTAAGGAAACATAGATAGACATTTCTCTGGAATACTCTGCTTTCAGCTAAGATCCGTCTGATATTGACTATAATGTATGTAGTGTCACAACCTCTTCTAAACCTAACTTGCACATCTGGCAGTTATTTATTTTTTGTTCCATTTGTTTTTGGATAATCTTCAGTAGGATTTTCTTGTGTGATTGTCCAATAATTTCAACACTGTCAGATCATCTTTTATTTTTTTAAATGGAAATAAATATGAATCTCTTCCAGTCAGTTAACCAGGTTGTTCGTGAGATGCTTTTTAAATTCAAGTGGGATAGACTCTAGGTCAAACTTTGGGTTTTGTGGATTTGATTTCATTTTCTTTAGCTTCAATTTGGACTTGCATATCAGTATTTATTGTCTATTCCAACACCTAGCCTAGTTTAACAGCTGATATTGAACTTCTCCAACAATTTTTCCATAGATGCAATCAATCTAATTTCTGTATAAACCATTAGGTGAAGTCTATGTGTATAGCCTGTGCTTTGTTTCTTATAAAAGGTATTTGCAATGAATAAATCATTGGTTGTACAGAATTCTATCATTCTATCTCCAGCCTCATTTGTGTCACTAAGTCCATGTTTTTAGACTTCTGAACCTTCTTCCCTGTTCCATTTCAAATCTTTCATTCCATATGCCAATTATTATTAATGCATCTTGGTTGTATGTTTGATTGTTTTCCGACTGCAGAAGTTTGGAGAAGTCATCTATTCTCTCTGGCTCTGGCTTTTGGTGCATATAGCTGAATGATGGAAGTACTTACAAGTCTTCCTTGTATTCATATGGATATTATACACAACATTGTATTTCAAGATAGACTTAGATAGGGTCTTTTTAACTATGAATGTGACTCTATTTATTCCCAACATGTCCTGTGCCAATGTGTTTCATTTCACCAATGCCTGGTCAAAATTTATGTGTTCCATTTCTTCCTTAACAATCTCAAATTTCTCTATATTCCTACTTCTTACACTTCCTGTTCCAATCATTATCACCTGTTTGCACCTGTTCTTCCTCCTGGTGATTTCCAACAAGAAGGTTCAGCCTCTGGTGCCATATCTGCTAGTCTAACCTAAGAGTGTTCTACTGTACATAGGGTTTTCAAAGGCTTATTATTTCAGAAGTGGATGGCCAATCCCTCTCCCTAGTCCGTCTTAATTTGGATGCTCAGCTTTAGAGTGATATTAGACAAACACCAGTATACAATAACAACAACAACAAAAAAGTCACACATTATTTTATAATTCAGTATCCTTTTAAAATATTTTAACATATTTGTTCTGTCATTTACGTATTTGTATACATTAATAAGAACTTTATATCTATCTATCTATCTATCTAAAATCTGTGTTTCATAGGTAACATTTGTATATATATAGTTGTTGTAGGCCATTGACTCAGAATTGACCCATAGCTCACCCTCCAGTATGTTCTCAGAGGCAGTAAATTGCATGGAGGTGACTGTCCATCATTTTGCTCATCCTTTTCATCTTGTGCGTCTTCCTCATCTTTACTCCACATTAAATTATTTAAAAAGTCATTTTTGCCCCAATTGAAATGGATATCTTATTCAGAATGCATCTTCTAATGTAATCTTAGGTTATAATATAAGATGGAGTAATATCTGTAAACCTAAGACAATCCAAAGTCAAAGGACTATGTTAGAGTGGGAATGATTGAACTGTTGGAACTGTAGCAATGACTTAGTTGAGAGAGGCAGACGTTACTGGGAGAACTATCTGGCCACTCTGCTGACCTTGTAATGCTACATGTGTTTTTGTTGTGTGCCATCAAGTCAGAACCGACCCATAGCTGACCCTCCAGGGTGTTTTCAGAGGCGGTTAATCACACAGGAGGAGATTGCCCATCCCTCTCCAGCGGAGCAGCTGGTAGACTCCAATCGCATGCCTTTGGGATTGCAGTGTGGCTTCTTGCCACTAGGCCATCAGAGATCTCATATATCAACAAAATTAGCCCATGTATAATTCCTAACAGATTATAAAATACAATGAGTAGTTTTGAATAAATACAACTCTTGTATTTATTTCTTAAATAAAAAATTACATTATTACTGAAAGAATCTATGGATATAATAGTCAAATTTATATTTCAACAACTGATAAATAATATTTATTAACATAAAGTCCAAACTCTGTGGATCTGAAAATTAAACGCATGATTGTTTTAGTTTATTTTTCACTGGAGGTGAGTATATAGATTTAAGATAATGAAAAAGTGTAATTGCAGTGTCTTGAATAAGGACTACTAAGTATTGAGAGCTTCAAGCTTCAAGCTTCAAGCCAAAATATATATGGTGAGAAGTGATAAAAGGAGGAAAAAGGCTCCAGTTTGCAAAATGATCTAAGGTATGGATTGATCTTGTCCTGAGAAATAGGAATGTGAAACAAATACTTCTTGACTGACTTCAAATCAAAAGAGAAGAAATCCAAGGAGAGTGCATTCGTTTAGTTTTCTAATAAATTATTTTTCTTCATGAGGCTCCTGTGGAGTGATTCCACTCTGGAAGATGATTTTTTGCATCTTGATGAGGGGCACATAAAGACGGTTTATGGCTGTATTATTGTGTTAGTTAATTTGGTGATGAACATTCTTTAAGCGGTAAAGCTGTCTACTGGCTGTACTGAAGTAACTTGGAGATACTGAACACTGTGCCATAGTTGTGTCAAATACCATAATGGTTACACATCATGGGCAGTGTTTGGAGGAGCTTCCAGAATGGTTTAGGTTTAGAAGCACGAGTGACATCCACTTCTTAAACCATATGCCTCTGGAAACTCTACGGACATAGAGAAATGATGTTATACATAGAACAGGGTTCAGGTCTTTTGTTCATAGGGTCGTTATGAGTCATATTTGAGTTGACAGCACTTAATCATTGCTAAGTGAGACTAGTGTTGCTATACTTTGGAGGAACATTCTTCTAAATTGTACATCACTTTTCTGTCAATGTGCTGTATTGAAGTAATCTGGGTTTGCTGTGGTGCTGAACCTTGTGCCACTGGAATGTCACATGCCATAATGGTTGCCCAAGGTGAACAGCATTTTGTGGAGGTCCCAGTTTAAGAAAGGATTGGAAACAGGAGAGACATCCACTTCCTAAACAACATGCCTCTGGAAACTACAAAGTGAGAAATGATGATAGTTATAGAAATGCATCAAACCTTTTGTTCGCAGGGTCACTACGAGTTGTGCTCAACCTGATGGTAGTCAACAACAAGAAGTATTGAAAGAAAGGCTGAAGAGTCATTTTAGCCCAAATCTATCAATTCTTAGGTCTGGGTTTTATTCTTCTCATTCAACATAAAGTTGGTTTGAAAAATTCTTACAAATCCAACCTCTAGAGTACTCCTTTCTAAAACCTAGAGATTCACTAAAGGAGAGATAGAGCAAGTAATTCCTCTGGTGGGGGAAAAAAAAGAAGGAATGACACTCGGCTCAAGACATGCAACAAAAGTTTGAAGTAAAAAATTTTTCATAGTGAAAAATTCTCGAAAATATGAACTATCTTTATGCAACAAAATGAATTAACACAATGACTATAATAATGGACTTGAGCATGTCAGAGATCACATGAATGGTACAATATAGGACACATTTCCAATCTGCTGTTTACTCATTGTACAACTCACTGTGAGTTGTCTCCATGACATCTAACAACAGCAACTACAACAACAGAGACAACATCAATTTTAATAGGCATGGATCTCTGGTGGTATAGTTTGTAGGAGGTTGCATTGACAATCCAAAGGTGATGCCATTAATAGCATTTTCAATCCACCATATGTTATAAGAGAAAAATATAAGAAATATCCCATGCTATTTGCAACCTTTTAAAGCATACTGGAAGTCAATTAGTCTATGACTCAATGACAATAAGTTGAGTTTTACTTTAAAAATTACTTTTCTGAATATTTGGTGTAATAATGGAAATTTTTCCTTATTAATAGGATTGTTGACTACCACTTACAGGGACCCTATGAATGAAAACAGGTCTGAATCTTGCTCTATCCTATGTTGTTAGCTTATTAGGTACTGTCAAGTAAGACTCATAGCAATGCTTTGAACAACAGATCTGCACTTTGCCCCTTCCAGCACCTTCCAAGCTGCCTCTATCAGTCTCAAAACCATTGTGGTATTCACTGAGTCAATCCACCTCATTATGGGTCTTCCTCTTTTTCATTGACTTCTAACTTTCCCAGACTGATTTTTCCTGGAAATGTGCATAATAGAAGAGATGAAGTTTCACTAT
>NW_006399751.1:19648819-19650117 GCF_000299155.1 Elephantulus edwardii | reverse complement strand
CCACTTCTAACTAGAAAAATGCCTCCTGAAAATAAAAATATAAAAATTAAGTAATAAAAACGAACTATCCGTGCTTTTAGAAGTTATAATTCACATAAAATTGTCTTTTGCATTCTAAAATATTGTTTCTGTAATACCATAATTTTACATAGTTTATCCTGAAGATTTAATATGAAAAGGAAATGATAACCAAATGTCTTAAGAATTACCTAAATATAAGACTTGTATAACAAAAATCCTTTCTATATTTATACCTCTCTCTTCTTCATTGCTGTTGAAACCAACTCATAGCTGAGAGTCCCCATTGTTTGCAGAAAATGTGAACAGCATGTATGGAACTTGTTAATCTTTGAACTGCCTGCCGTTGAGAGATAGATAGATAGATAGATCAACAGATAGATAGATAGATAGATAGATAGATAGATAGATAGATAGATAGATAGATAGATGATAGATAGATAGATATAGAGGTATAGGTAGAGAAAGAGATAGATATGCTATTGTTATTATGTACCATTAATTCGAGACTCTTAGATCTATCTATATACACGTTGAGCATATACTTATATGTTGTGTATACATTGCATACACACATCTATGTTGTATGTATAAAAAAACATATAACAAAGTAGAAATGTTGTAATAGAGAGTCTTGGACTTTGAATTTTGCAAGATCAGATTACCATACTTTTTTCTTCAAGAGCTGTGGGTATAGGTTATAACTACTAACCTTTTGGAGAGCTTAAGCATTGTGCCATCACAGATTTTAAAATATACATATAACACCTAAATAAAAGAGAAGAAAACTGAAAGTTAGATTTATATTCATAGAAAAAACTAATTTCTAAGTACTAGTTTGTTATTTTACTGATATGAAGTTGTTGTTTTTTGTTATGTGCCATCATTGTGTTGAGTTTGCCTCAGAGCAGCCTATAATCAACAGATGTGAACCGTCCTATCCTGGACAATCCTAATAATCTCTGACACACTTGAATACATTGTTGTAATCACTGTGTCAATCCATTTCATTGAGACTCTTCCTCTTTTACTGGCCTTCCGCCTTTCCTTGCATGATGTCTTTTTCCAAGGAACAGTTAATTCTAACAACATGACCAAAGTATAATGTATAATCTGTATAAATTCAAGTAATAAGTTTGAATGTATGAATTTATTGTTAGATTTTATGTGATATTTACTGCAATTGATCAAATAGGAGGAAAACAATAGTGATCTAGAAATATATGTATCTTAGACCTTTAGGTATATTTTCTTCACTCATTCATTAATTGCCATTAGTT
>NW_006399751.1:19622049-19628478 GCF_000299155.1 Elephantulus edwardii | reverse complement strand
GTATTCACTGGACTTCCTTGTATGCATATAGATATTATCCTGTCACTGACAATATTGTACTTCAAGACAGATCTAGCAATGACTTTTTAAACTATAAAAGCAACTCCATTTTTCCTCACTTTTTCATCTCCAGAGTAATATATCATATCTTGAAAGAAGTGCATAAAGGTGAAGCAACTAATAGAATATAAAAAGTATAAAAAAATCATTATGTTCAAATAGTTTTATAATAGGTACAGAAGGATGCTTCAACATAAGAAAAGCAATCAATGCTTCATCAAATTAACAAAGTACAGTAAATGAACCACATGATCCTATCAACTCATGCAGTAAAGGGTTTTGACAAAAGCCAACACCCCTTCCTGATTACAACACTGAACAAAATACTAGTAAAAGGGAATTTCCTCAACATTATCAAAAATATATACACAAAACCAAGAGTCAGCATCATTCTCCATAGAATCAAGCCATTCTGGCTGTTAACAGGGGCTAGGAAACGATGCGCACTATCACCACTTTTAGTCAATATTGTATTGGAAAAGCTTGCTTGGACAATATGATAAGAGAAGGGTATAAGAGCCATCCAAATTGGAAAAGGTGGTAAAACTGTCTCTCTATGCAACTGACATGATAATGTACCCAGAAAACTCCAAAGACTCAACAAAGCAACAAAAAACCTGTGAGACCTAGTAGTGTACGGCAGAATAAAAATTCAATGTACAAAAATCGGTCAGATTTCTCCTCATCAAGAAACAAAACACAGAAAAGGAAAATGAGAAAGCAATATGATTTACAATAGCTAATCAAAAGATAAAATACTTAGGAATAACCCTAACTAGAGAGGAGACACGGTGAAAGTTATACAAGTGTTTAGGTCTTTCATTCATATGGTCACTACGAGTCATCTAGGACTTGGCGGAACTTAACAACAACAACTAAAACAACGACAACATAGAGACAGCTCAGTTAGCATAGTGGACAGAAAGTGATGCTACCAAGCCAAAGATTGGTAACTTTAATTCTTAGCCCTCAGGTCTGCTTTTAATTGTTTTTGGTCAAACATCTTCTAGGTCGTATAGCACTGGTCTGTCCATTTGCTATACAGAGGTAACTAGTGTTTGCTCTGAAGCTGAACACTGTGACACTAGTGTGTCAAATGTGATAATGGTTAACCATGGTGAACAGTGTTTGATGATGTTTCTCAATTAAAACAAGCTTCGGAGCAGGAGTGGCATCCACTTCCAAAATAGCTTGCCTTTGGTATAAACCTGGAGAAATGATGAAAGTTATACAAGTGTTCAAGTCTTTCATTTGTCGGATCACTGAGTCACCTAAAACTCAACGGTACTTAACAACAACAACAGAGATACAAAAGACATTCAAAATGCAAACACTGCTATAAGAAACAAAAGAAAGCTAACTAAATAGGAAAATATTCCCTTTTTAGGAATAGAAAAACTCAACATAGTGAAAATGACTATCCTACCAATAGTAATCTACATTTTCAACACAATCCCACTACAAATGCCAAACTCATTCTTCAAAGAGATAGAAAAGACAATTTTCAGTTTTACTTGGAAAGTGACTTCAAATAAGCAAAGTACTTTTGAAGAATAAAAATGAAGTGTCATGGCATTTCCTAATGTAAAATCTACTATATAGCTGTCATAACCAAAAGAGCATAGTATTGATACAATGACAGACACACAGACGAAAGCAATAGAATCCAGAAATCAATCTATTTATCAACAGTCAATTGATATTTGACCAGGAAACAAAACCTCTCAAGTGGGAAAACAACAACTTCTTCAAGAAATGGTGCTGGCAAAATTGAACATCTACATGTAGAAAACTGAAACAAAACATCAGCTAAAAAAATCAAACAAAAATTAACTAAAGGTGGATCAGAGACCTAGAAGTAAAACTCCAATTTATAAGGATCATAAGAAAAATATTAGGACTAAACTTAGAAGGCCTAGCATATGTAATTAATGTGGTTGTTGTGTGCCAATGAGAGAAAACCAGTTCATAAGTGACCCTCCAGTGGATTTTCAGAGGCAGTTAATCCTGTGGAAGGATATAGCCCAGTTAATGAATTTAAACTAGTCATAAATGTTGTTTGTTGTTGTTCAATGCCGTCTATTCGAGTACAACTCACTGTGACCCTATGAACAATAGATCTAAACTCTGTCCTATTCTGTGCCATCTTCACAATCCTTAACACATTAGAGCTCATTGTGAAAGTCACCATGCCATGCCAAATCACCTTGTCAACAGTCTTCTTCTCCTTCTCCAACTCTCTACCCTTTCAAATGTGTCCCTCTCCAAGGAATAGCCCTTCCTAGCAACATGTACAAAGTATATGAGGCGAAGTCTCATCATTCTTGGCTCCAAAAGCACTCCAAATGCATCCTCTCCAAGACATATTTGCTTGTTCTTTTGGAATACCCTAGCATGTTCAGTGCTCTTCTCCAACACCACAGCTCAAAGACATGAATTCTCCTGTCACCCTTAGTCGTTCTTCAGCTCTCAGGTTCATTTCAAGTGAATTGAAAGATTATGGCCTGAATCAGATGCACCTTAGTTCTCAAACTGACATCAATAATTTCTTGACTACTGGTCCTAAGGTGTTAGTTATGGATCCAGTTAATTGTGGTCATGCAAATCGTAGCCCGAGACCAGGAGTTTGTGGTGCAAACAGAGCAAGGAAATGCTACATGGTTTTAAAAATTTAAGAAAGAGGTACATTAGGGTTGTATTCTCTCTCCTAACCTTTTCAATCTCTATGCTGAGAATATTATTCTAGGATCTGAACTCAGTGAAAAGGAAGATGGCACCAGGAAAGGAGGGAAACTCATCAATAACATGTGTTATGCAGATGACACAACCTTGCTTGACGAAAGTGAGGAGGACTTGAAGCACTTGATGCTGAAGAGCAAGAAACGAAACCTTCAAAATGGATTGCATCTCAATATCAAGAAAGCAAAGATTTTTACCACTTGACTAATAGGCAAGATCAGGACTGATAAAGAAAAGATTTAAACTGTCAACAATTTCATTTTACTTGGATCCACACTTAGCACCCTTGGTAGTTGTAAATAGGCTTTCAAATACAGCAAGAAATGCACAGTCCAGAGAGAATAAAATAAAAAAAAATTGGAACTTCTAAAAATCAAATCCATGTTTTTAAAACCTTTCCCTAATAGGGTGGGGGGGGGAAGTGAACAGACTGGCAAAAACACCTTTGCCAATGGCTTTTCAGAAGAGTCTCATAATAGAAATTTACATAATACTGCGTGGCCTTCATAAGAAAAAGACTGATAACTCAATAACAAAATGGACAAATATATGAAAGGACTCTTAACGAAAGAAAACATTTGGATGGCCAGCAGACACATAAAGAAATGGTCAAAATCACAGAGATGCAAACCAAAGTAAACTTTCATAACTGCCTTTGATGCAATATGAATATGTCTGTATGTTGTTATGTACCGTTGAGTTGGAACTGACCAATACCTGACCTTCCAGTGGATTTTTCAGAGGCAGTAATTGCATGGGAGGATATTGCTCAATCTTCTTCTGTGAACTACATGCCTTTGGGATTTCAGCTCAGATTCTTATTACTAGAGCTCCTTATACTTGCCAGAAAATGTTCACTGGTAGGTTCTACACAGGGTCTCTATGAGTCACAGGCAGCTCAATGGCACAAAACAACAACAACATGCTGCCTAATGAAATTATTTTTAATGTAAGATAATAGTTAAATGTCTGTAAAACTTTTACAGATAATGATTGATACTGTAAAAGAAATGGGCTCAAATATTTCTAAGGTTGTGAGGATGGCAAGGACAAGAAGTGTTTTGTTCTTTTGTGTTTAGGATTGCTCTGAGTTGAAAAAAATTTGAAGGTGGCCTAGCGGTAGAACATTGCACTGCAATCCCAAAGCCATGTCGTTTGGACACATCCTCCACTCTGTGCGAGAAAGGTGTGGAAGCTCCTCCCACGTGATTAACTGCCTCTGAAAACTCCCTGAAGAGTCAGCTACAAATCGGTTCTGACTCAATGGCACACAGCAACAGAAGTAGCATGCTCGTAAAATGCCACTAATGCTATTTTAAGACAATTTAAGGAACATTGACAAATAAATATAAAACACACCCGCGCACACACACACACACACACACACACGCACATATGAACAGATTCCTCTGGGAGGTTTTCTAGCAAAAATTTTGAATTATTATGTAACAATAGAGGTTTGTTGTGTTTTTTATGTATGAAATTTACTTTATTCTCTCTTCACATAACAATAGCGTGTTAAAAGTTACTTAACACTGTTTTAGTATTCTTTGTTATGACGGACTCCATTATCTCCCGTTATGTAAAACTCTTGAAGGAGTGACAACATAGGAAATTGGTTTTCCTTTGCACTTATAATCTCTGATAGTTACAACATTATTGTTTTCTTAGAAAATGCTTTAAAATATTTTAGTAGTTTTGGACATCTTCTAATGTTTATTAGTTTCCAATTGTTGTAGTTATATTAATAACACCTACCAACAAACAAATATTAATAATAGTGTATTTTTATTACTCAAGGAAAGAAAAATAAATGCATTGTCTTTTGAAATTATTAAGGTAATTGTTCAAATTATAACAATAACTTTTTTGGGAAACAGAAGGTGAATAAAGACACAAAACTATCTGATAATATTAGCAATGCAAATTAAGTGCTAAGATAATAAGTCATATTATTTTTATAACATTTGCTTTATGTTCAAATTTGTTTCTTTTAATTGAGGCTTTTAATTTTGTTTTGCTTTATTTTGTCCAAAATTGATTATTGTGTACTTTTATTGGCTATTGAGTAAGGAATAATAGAAGAAAAACCAATGCCTTTGACTTATATTGTTGGCAAAGAATAATGAATATCCCATGGATTGCCGCAATAACAGACAAGTCTGTCCTGGAGTAGGTCAACCAGGATGCTCCATAATGGCCAGGATGGTGAAACTCTCACATACTTTGGGCTAGCTGTCAGAGACTCAGTTCTTGGAAAAAGACATCATGATAGGAAATATGGATGGTCAGATAAAGAGAGTAAGAACATCAAGATGAATTGACAAAGTGGTTCTAACAGCAGTCATAAGCATATTGATTATCTTGAAGAGGGCGCAGGATCAAGCAAAGTGTCAGTCAATTAGACATTGATTTGCTATAACTTGTTCTCAACCAGATGGCACCCAACTGCAACCCCAGTATTGATTATTGCTAGAATGATGTAAGAAATACATTATTCTAGTTTTGATGAAGAATATAAAATAAGACAAAATAAATGACAACTATTTCCTGAGAGTGAAAGGTATTTCCTGAGAGTGTCTAGGATATTTGGCTTTATGATAGAAATAAGTAGGCATTTTGTTTTACAAAAACAAAATTTTTTTTAAAAAAACCAAAATATTTTTCAAAAAAACCCACAAAATATTTTCTAAAATAACATAAAACTGTGCTTATAAAGAAAATGTAAAGAATTCAATTTCTGGTGATTTTCTTCTTGTGAAATGATTTAAGATGATTCTATAGATAAAGGGGAAAATGTGCAATTTTTATAACTTAATCTTAGAACTTATGCGACATTTATTTGAAGGTTGCATGACTTGAAAAGAGATAGATATCAAAAGGTCATTGTTGTTAGGTGCCATCTTTGATTCACAGTGATCATGTGAACAACAAATCTGTCAGTTATCATTCTTACAACCTTGAATATGTTCCAGATGATTGTTGTAATCATTGTCAGTCAATTTTGTTGAGGTTCTTCCTCCCTTCTCTTATCCTCCACCTTTCCCAGTAAGAAATCTTCTTCCAAGGACTGGGTCCTCCTGACAACAGGTCAGTGTGATATTGAGTTTTACTATCTTTGCCTCTAAGGAGGACGCTGCAAGCACTTCCTCCATGATACACTTGTTATTTTGGCAGTCCATAGCTTATTCAGTTTTATTCTCCAACATCACAATTAAAGTCATCAATTCTTCTGCTATCTTTACTCACTTTTCACTTTCAGATGCAAAGGAAACAATAGGAAAATAATATGACACATCTTTAGGAATGTTTTATTGTTGTAATGTGCCTTTAAGTCACTTGCGACTTACAGTGACCCTAAACTCTGCTCTATCCTATGCCAATCTCACTGTCCCTGAAACATCCATCCCATTAGTCCAGTCACTGAATCAAACCACTTCATAAAGGGCCTTCCCCTCTTGAGTCTGCCCTCCACCCTTCCAAGATGTCCCTCTCCAAGGACTGGTCCCTCCTTATAACATGACCAAAGTATGTC
Source organism: Elephantulus edwardii (assembly GCF_000299155.1). Taxonomy (NCBI): domain Eukaryota; kingdom Metazoa; phylum Chordata; class Mammalia; order Macroscelidea; family Macroscelididae; genus Elephantulus; species Elephantulus edwardii. The sequence goes on along the minus strand of NW_006399751.1, from coordinate 19,622,144 downwards.
AGACGAAGCCCCAGAATCCTTGCCTCCAAGGAGCAGCCCGGTTTAAACCTCTCCAGGATGAATCTGTTTGTTTTCTTAGCAGTCCATTATACCCT
>NW_006399751.1:19619190-19621724 GCF_000299155.1 Elephantulus edwardii | reverse complement strand
GTCCAGTGGTGAGAATCTTTGTCTTCTTGACATTGAGCCTCAATCCATATTGAAGGCTGCAGTCCCAGACCCTCAGCAGCAAGCGCTTCAGGTCCTCCTCGGTTTCAGCAAGCATGGTTGTGTCATCTGCATAATACAGATTGTTGATAGACCTTCCACCAATCCTGATGCAGCATTTCTCCTTATAGAGCCCAGCCTCTCAGATAATCTGCACACAGGTTGAGAAGGTATGGAGACAGGACACATCCCCGGCGTATCTTCTTTAAATAGACATCATAACTCTTTAAAACTCTGGAAACGTCCTTCACAGAAGATTTTTCAAATGCAACATGTCTTTTGAGTCTTGTGTTCTTTTACCATGAGTGCTGAATGTGGATCCAAGGAAAATTAAATACTAAACATAATTAACATCTTATTGTACTGTACTGGTCTAGTAGTAAGGATTTTGTCTTCTTTATGTTGAGATGTAAATTATATTAAAGGCTGTACTCTTTGATCTTCAGCAAATGTGTTAAGTTATCTTCATTTTCTGCAAGCAACATATTGTAATCTGCGTAAAGCAGGTTGTTGATGAGTCTTCCGCCATAATGACACATTCTTCTTGACAAAGCCCAGCTTATTGAGTTTTCTGATTAGTATTCAGATTTAATAGATATGGAGAAAATGTACAACCACAACACACACTATCCTTTCTCACTGTCTCCATTCTCAGGTCTCAAAGAAAATGAAGCAATGTTTTATGTGGTAGCGTAGTGGCAAGAAACTGTGCTGCAATCCCCAAGGCATGCAGTTTGAGACCACTGGATGCTCTGTGGGATAAGGATGGGCAGTTTCCTCCTGTGCAATTAATTGCCTCTAAAAGCCAACCAGAGGATCAGCTATGGGTTGGTTCTGATCCATGTAACACAACAACAACAACAATCTTTATATAGAGATATTCAGGTTTCTCTTCAATGTTGTTAGATGGATTTGAACTGACAGCTAGAATAATAATAACAGAGACCAGAACACTTGTGTCACCTGAAGACTTCTTTTAATAAAGATAGATATTTGTAATTACCTCTTTCAGTTATTTCGTATTACATTGTGTTATCAACTTTAATACCTTGGAATTTTACAGATATCTGCAATTGTTTTGCCTTGAAATAGACAATTATTGTTGTACTGTGTACCTACATGATTGAAGTCTAAAAACAAATAGTTTTCTGATTTTTCAAATATTTTATTCAAACTTTTACAAGGAAATATACAAATAGAACATTATCATTTTGCTTTCTTGTAGTATCCTGGTGAGAACTAGCTGATGAATAGTCATACACAGTCATTTTTCTATCAGTACAAAGCATCATTTATTACAAACATTAACCATTCATTAGTCATAACAGCATATTTCTCATTTGAAGTGATCAATTACTAATGATCTAAAAATTCAGAAACTATAATCTTCCTCTAATCATTAACAAAATGACTTCATCCTGTTGAACTACCATGCAGAAGTATAAATTAACATCTAATTCCAAAGAATAACATTTCTAAAGTAATTTTCTATTTGAATATTCATGGTATAATAGCAGGAAATATTTCAATATTGCTATACAAGAATTCTTAAGATTTTTTAAAATACAAATATTTACTGATAAATACCTCACAATAATTTTAAATTGGAAACAACAATTTCAAAATAAAAGACAAACTTGGCTGGATTCTTATAGTTTTGTAAAAAGTACAAATAATTTGCAAATTTTTTATTTTTCTCTTTAGGAATACTTTATTAAAATGTTCTTTAACATGAGAGGTTTTAATGTTTTTTCTTCTACATATTCCAAAGAATATGATTCTTAGAACAAATATGTGAGGTCACCGTTATACTTTTCCAGACATAACATCACACAAGCTTGTGTTTAATTGAGACCCTATTGTTGGTAGGTTTCATTGAGTTGAGGACCACTTACAGGACCTTATAAGTAACAGATCAGAACCTTTTCTATCCTGAGCCATCATCATCATCTCTGCCATGATCTTTGTTATGATCACTGCAGCAATAGAAATCACTGATAGTCTTCCTCCCTTTTGTTCACTCTATACCTTTACCAGCATTTTCCAAGGTTTGGACTCTCCTGATTACATATGTAAATTATTTGAGATTAAATTTCACCATCCTTACCTTTAAAGAGAACTCTCATTACACTTCCTCCAAGACATGTTTGCTTATTCACTTCTTAGTTCTTTAGAACATTCAATATTCTTCACTAATATCACAATTAAAAGTAATTCCTATATAATCGAATATATTTTTATTCAGCATACACTTATTTGTAGGCTATACATATGTATAATGAAAATATATACCTATATAAGAATGGGTGATACGACCTCAACTTTGTGAGATAATCAACATCTGTTAGTTCAGATACATATTTTTATATAGGTGATATTTTAAAATTTTATAATAATTTGTATTCAAAATTTGTGTACATTGCACCCTGAAACCCACAGCGTCCCTTTTCAGCAGGAAGTAGCTAAGAGAATACGCC
>NW_006399751.1:19612508-19618462 GCF_000299155.1 Elephantulus edwardii | reverse complement strand
ATAACTGGGTCATATGGAATGTTTATATTCAACTTTTTGAGGAAATACCACACTGTCTTCAGGAAGGGTTTTACCATCTTAAAATCCCACCAGCAGTGTATTTAATTTTTATTCTCAATATTTTCTCTAACATTTATTACATGTTTTTTTTACTGTTAAACTTTGCCACTGCTACAAATATCTCATTGTTGTTTTGATTTGCATCTCTCTGATTACCAGTGATTTTTAGTATTTCTTCATGTGTCTTTTGGCCATCAAATATCTACCTTTGTGAAAAGTCTTTCCTTGTCTTTCACCCATTTTGTGATTGTGTTATCAATCTTTTTTTTCCTACAGGAGTATTTATGTTATTGTTGTTGTTGTTAGGTGTCATCAAGTCAATTACAGTCCATAGCAATCCTATGGACAACAGGTCAGAACCCTGACCTATTCTATGCCATCTTCATACTTCCTGAAACACTAAAGCCCATTGAAGTAGTGTCAACTCATTTGATTGAGGGGCCTTCTCTCCTTTAGTGACCCTATGCCTTTCTAAGTATGATGTCCATCTCCAAAGAATAGCCTCTACTGGCGACATGTCTGAAGTACGTGAAGCAAAGCTTTATTCTCTTTACCTACAAAGAACACTCTGGCTGGACTTTCTCCAAGACGTATTTGTTTGTTCTAATGGAACGTGTTCTAATGGAACGTGTTCTAATGGAACGCCACAGGATGTGCAGTACTCTCCTCCAACACCACAGCTCAAAGGCATCCATTCTTTTTCTGTCGTCCTTATACATTGTCCGGCTCTCAGATGCATAGCAAGTGATCAGAAAAACTGCAGTCAGGATCAGATGTACTTTAGTCCTCAAACTAGCATCATTGCTTCTCAGCAATTTGGAATGGTTCCTGACTGTGGACTTTCCAAGTGCAATACATCTCCTGATACCCTGACTCCTGGTGCCCAGGATGTTGATTGTGAATCCAAGCAAGATGAAGTTGTTGAGAGTTGTAATCTTTTCTCCACCAATTATGATGTTGCCTATCAGTTCAGTGGTAATATTTTTGTTTGTTTGTTTGCTTTCTAGACATTGAGGAAAAAAATCCATATTGAAGGCAATATTTTGTGATCTTCTGCAACAAGTGTGTCAAGTCCTCATTTTCAGCAATCTAGATTATAGCATCAGCATAACACAGAATATTGTGTCTTCCTCCAACTTTGATGCCATATACTTCTTAATCAAGTCCAGCTTGTCAAATTATTTGCTCAGCATACAGATTGGATAGGTATGGAAATTGAACCCTGACACACACCCTTCTTAAATTTAAACCATACAGTATTCACGTGTTCTATTTACATGACATCCTTCCTCTTGATTTAGGTGCAGGTTTCACATGATCAAAATAAATTACTTGGAGGTTCCTATTCTTCTCAATGTTAACCATAACTTGTGATGATCCAACTGCCAAACACCTTTGTATAAATGTGTTTATACAGAGTGAATATAAAAAGTATTCTCCTGGTATTTTTTTAGGTTGTTAATGATTTTATTTTATTTGGATCCAAAATCAACAGCAGTCAAGAAATTAAAAGATGTGTTGCATTAGAAAATCTGTCAAGGGCCTCAACAAAGAGCTAAAGAGTAAGAATGCCATAAAGACTAAGGTATGCCTGATCAGAGTCACAGTCTTTGCCATTGCTTTGTATGAATGTAAATGTTGAACCATTAATAAAGATGACAGAGAAGAATCTTTATCTTTGAATTGTTACATTAGATAAGGGTATTGATTATCCTGTGGATTTCCAAAAGAAGAAATAAGTGTGTCTTGGAGGAAGTATTACTATGATGTTCTTTAGAAAGGATGGTGACACTTCATTCCACCTATTTTGGGTATGTGTCAAGAGAGGCTATTCCTTGGAAAAGATGTTTGTTATGCTGGGAAATACTCTTCATGAAGTCCAGCTTCTCAAATAATCTGAGATAATCAGTAAACAGATTGAATACATATAGAGAAAAGATAGAGCCATTATACGTACCTACCTATCTTTTTCTTAAATTTTCTACTAGTTTATTTACAAAATTCTAGTACATTGTTTTTAAGAACACATTCTTTCAATTTCTCTCTCCCCGTTCGGTCAAATTGTACAATTGTATGATTAATTCTACCTCCCCAGCACATCCTCATTCCTCTGCTTCCACCCTCTCCCACCCTTCTTGGATCATTATACTCAAAATGTAAAATCATTCTAGAAGGCTGTTTGGCACTTCCTCAAAAAGCTGAATACAGAAATTCTATATGACCCAGCTATTCCTCTACTTGGAATACAACCTGAGAAGATGAGAACTGAAGCACACACTGAGATATGTACACCATTGTTCATAGCAGTATTATTCACCATCACAAGAACATGAAAACAGCCAAACTGTCCAACCACAAATGAATGGATTGAGAAAATATGGTACAGTCACACAATGGAATTCAGTGGAGCACACAGGAGCTATGATTTTGTAAATTATTATTTAACCTTGGCAGAGACTGAAGAGCATTATACTGAGTGAACTAATATTGTATAAAACCATTATTATAGAATGAGTATAAAGATCTTCTGTTATTATTTACTTTTAGCCAGGATCCATCTGACATCAGCAGTGATATCCCTGGTATCAAAGCCTCTTCTAAATCCTGCTTGAACTTGTGGCAGTTCACTATATATGTATATTGTAGTAATTTTTGGATGATATTCAGCAGTATTTTGATTACATGTGATTTTAGTGATATTCTTCAATAATTTACACATTCTATTGGATTCTTGTGAATGGGAACAAATATGGACCTTTTCCAATCCATTGGCCAGCCAGTTCTCCTCTAATTTTTTTGATATAGACTGGTTGAGTGCATCCATGGTTGTATTTATGAACTGGAACAAGTAAATTGGTATACCATCAACTTCTGGGCAATAACTTTTTACCAGTGCCTTCAGTGCAGCTTAAACTTCTACCTTCATCATCATTGGTTACTGCATATATGGTATTTCCTGGATTTTTTCAGTATCAGTCAGTTCCTTTGGAGTCCTTGTACTATTCTGTAAATATTTGTTATGATACCCTTGTCTAAGATGCCTTTGCTAATGTTTTTCTCCAGTCAGTAGATTTTCTTTTCACCCTATTGGACAAATATTTTTTGTGTACAGAGGAACTTAGTCTTTAGAAGATATCATTTATTGATGTTATCCTCTTCAAGTTGTGCATTTCTGGCTTATTTGCCATATTATTTATACCATACGATAAGTCTTCTAAATTTGGTCCCATTTTTTTTTCTCTTAAGGCCACTTGATTTGATTTACCTCTAGATCTTTGATGCACTTTGAGTTGATTTTTTGTGTATGGTGTCAGATGTAGGTATTGCCTTCAGCTTTCTGAAGTTAACAGTCCAGTTTACCAGCACCATTTATTGAAGAGGCTGTAGTTTCCTCATTTGATAAAGTGGGTTTGATTTTTTTTAATTATAAATATTTAGACCACCAGAGATCCGTATATATTTTGTTTCATTTTGAATGTACATTTTATTCTATATTGTTTTTCATTTACATTATATTCCATTCATTTATATTGTGTTTTTCTGCCCTCCCTTCAAATGTGTGCTAGCCATAGATACATGGGTTGATTTCTGGGTTCTTGATTCTGTTCTTTTGGTCTATGGGTCTCTCATAGTACTAGTACCATGTTATTTTGCTTATTACAGCTAGGTAGTAAGTTTTGAGTTCAGGAAGTGCTATGGCTCCCACTTCATTTTATCTATTCAAAAGAATATTGTTTTTTGTTTGGTTGGTTTTTTGTTTGTTTGTTTGTTTGTTCATTTACAACTCTTTTTCCTTTCCAAACCAATTTTTCAATAGCTTTTTCTATCTGTTTGAAAAAATAAATTTGGTATCTGTGTTGAGATTGTTTTGAATATATAGATTGGTTTTGGTGAGATTGGATTGCAAATTTGAGTATATAGTGTCTTTCTATCCATGGACAGGGAATATTTTTCCATTTATTTAAATTACTTTTTTTTTCTTGCATTAATGTCTCTAGTTAAAAATTATTCCCAAGTATTTAAATTTGCTATTTTAAATAGTTTAAAATTAGGAAGGGTGTGCTTCGGGGTTTTATTCTTTCTTCATACCTATTCAATCTCTATGCTGAGCAAATAATTCATGAAACAGGACTGGAGGAAGAATCTTTAACAAGCTCTGTTATGCAGTTGACAAAACTTTGCTGACTCAAAGTGAGCAGGATATGAAATACTTTCTGCACAAGACCAAAGATTATAGACTTACATATAAATTACATCTCAACATCAGGAAAACACAGGCCCTCGCCACAGGACTGACAGTCAGCATTACGATATAAAAATTATTGAAGCAATCAATGATTTTAATCCTTGGATCAACAATCACCACCCTTGGTATCAACAGTCAAAAATCAGGAGATGTATTGCATTGGACAGACCTGCTATCAGGGACTTCTTCAAAATGCTGGAGAGCAATGACCTCAATTTGAAACCCAAGGTCTTCAAACCATAGTCTTCAGACCATAGACTTCTTAATCACCTGCTATACATCAGAGAGCCGGAGAATGAATAAGGATGACAGAAGAATTGGTGCCTTTGAGTTGTGATGCTGGAGAAGAATAATGAACATTCATGGGTGTCCAAAAGAACAAAGATATTTGCCTTGGAAAATATGTAGCCAGAATGATCTCTGCAGGCAAGTATAGAGAAGTTTCATTTTTCATACTTTGGACATGTAGCTAGGTCAGGTTACTCCTTGTAAAGGGACATTATGCTTGGAATGATGGAGGGTCATTGAAGAAGAAAACCCTCAATGAGATGGATTTGCATGATGGCTTTAGCAATGGACTCAAGTGTATCAGAGATGATGATGATGGCACAGCATAGGGCAAAGTTCAAGTTAGCTCTTGATTTGTTGACAATATGTCAATTTGATGGCACCCAATTTTAGAGTCCAGCTCTATGACAGGTCCAAAAGTAAGGAATCATGGAAACTTAATAAAAGAAAGACACAAAAAGGTTGAAGCACAAAAAACCTTAATACTTCAAGAACATTAAGTAACTTTATTTAGCACAGGCCAGCTTTTAAGCAAGATCTTAAAACAATATCACAAATACAAAACAAATTATATCAGTTTTAACAGGGGGTGAATACATTTAAGAATAATTTCTCAAAACTAATGTTTCTCTAGTGATTTTTCACTGAACATGTTCCCAGTATTACTCAGTCTTCTTAGCAAGGATTTGTTCCAGCAGGCTTACAGGCTAAACTGTTATCAAGCTGCTATCAACCAGCTTGCAGGTTTTCCTATTATCAGGTGACCAGACTCTGTTTATATGTTGGACATGTTGTAACTCATCCACTGGTCACTTACTCTTTTAACTCCACACCAATGACAACAATTTTAAGTGGCTTTTTAATTTTTGACTCCTTTTCCATGTTTTCTTTGTTTCTGTAGAGGAGTCTCACTGATCTTTGTACATTGACTGTATATCCAGCCACTCTACCAAATTTGTCTACTAAGTCTAAGAGTTGGGTTTTGCTTGTTTGTTTAGTTGTGGGTTTTTTGGTTTTGTTTCTTTTTTAGTCTTTGAGGTTGTCAGTAACACAATCACAGCATTTGCATATTAGAGTTTTGCCACCTCTTCACTGATCTGAATGCCTCTTATTTCCTGCTCTTGTTGTATTGCCCTAGCAAGTACTTCCAATACAATATTGAATAGGAGTGGTGAAAGTAGCATCCTTGTCTGGTTTCTGTTCACATAGGGAATAAGTTTAGTTATTCTCCATTAAGGATAATGTTGACTATTGGTTTTGTGTATATATTTTTCACTATGTTGAGAAAATTCCCTTATATTTTTTGTTGAGTGTTTTAATCAGAAAGGAGTGGTGAATTTTGTCAAAGGCCTTTCCTGTG
>NW_006399751.1:19609327-19610033 GCF_000299155.1 Elephantulus edwardii | reverse complement strand
CATGTTAATATATTTCTTCTGCCTCTCCATCCTCAGAGTATTCACTGGTTCTGTAATAAGATCAGATTTATTTAGGAGAAAGCTTGTTTTGTTGGTAGGTTGGGGTTTTTTTCCCACATTTGAAGCTGATTGCTGCTTTCTTGACATTATGTAAAGTATGTTGTATGTCTTGGTATGTTTTAGGCTGTTTCTATTGTTTCTGTGTAAGTTGTTGTCAGTTCTTCATGATAATTATTGATTAGTTGCAGACTTAAAGTGTTCCCTTTATAGGGGAGGGCAACTCCGTTTACCGGAAGTCCTTTCTCCTGTGTAGCAGGGATGCTCAACTTCTTAAAGCCTATTAACTTCTCTCTTGTCTGAAGAACAGCTCTGTGTGAATCTTGCATGCATGATCCCTGCCTTTTCTAATATTTATAATTGGGCTTGGTGTTCCACAATGTAGCCAAAGACCAGTTTCTTCTTGATTATTACATTCCCTATCTGAGGTGGTGGGGAGAAGACAGTCCCAGGTACCTCTTTGCTGCTGTCCCCTCAGATCTCATGTGCTGTTGTTCTTATGTGTCATAGAGTTGCCTGAGGCTCAAAGCAACTCTATATTCAAAAGCTCTGAACCCTGCCTTATCCTAAGCAAGTCTCACTACTCCTACATGTCTATCCCCATTAACCATTTCAATCCATCTCATCTAGTGTCTTCCTCTCTTGTGCC
>NW_006399751.1:19605067-19608547 GCF_000299155.1 Elephantulus edwardii | reverse complement strand
TTTACTGATTTTGAGCCATGGAGTGTTTCCTTGTTCTTTTCTAAGGACTGTTACCTGACCCAAGTATAGGTTTCACATGAGCACAAAATGTGTTCTGGGATTTCCATTCTTCTCAAGGTTATTCACAATTTGTGTGATCCACCCAATCAAATGTCTTTGAATAGTCAATGAAACACAGATAAACTTTTTTTTTTCTTTGATACTCTTTGCTTTTAGTAAAGATCCATATGCCATTGCCTATAATGTCTCTAGTGCAATGGCCACTTCTAAACTTGGCTTGTTTTTCTGGTAGTTCTATGTCAATGCACTGCTCCAATGGATGATGGGTAATCTTCAGCAGGAGTTTGCTTATGTGTGAGATTAGTAATATTGTTCAATAATTTCCAGACTCTAGGTCTCTCATAGCTTAATGATGACCCTTCCTTCCTTTGGCCTCTTTCTTCTTAACCTTTCAATTTTCCTTTGTGGTTCAAAGTATGGCTGGCCAGTTACGAGTTTCCCATAATGGTGTCCATACAGAGTTTTATACTCTCAGTCTAAAGAATAAATTTCTTTTCTAGGATATTTTAAATAAAGTTTTCATTTACCATATGTGTTGGTACCTGCTCTATCAGTTTTAGCTTATCTAAAGTTAGATAACTATATAATGATATGAGTACATTATGAGAAAAAGAATTCAGATTAGTGCCTCTCTTACATACTTGATCAAAGATATTTTGAATACTTCCATTTTGCCTAATGTGTAACACTTCAGTTACTCATTTAGCAATGTTTTTCATTATAGCACTTTTGTCCAATAACTAAAATGCACACAATTAATTTTGTTCATTCCAAATGAAATCCTACAAAAATTTGCTTAATTCAGAGTGTTAGACAATGACTAAGGAGGATAGAAGGAAAATTGATGCCTTTGAGCTCTGGTGCTGGAAAAGAGGGTACCATGGACTGCTAAGAAAACAAACAGATTCATCCTGGAGAGGGGTAAAAAGGGCTGCTCCTTGGAGGCAAGGATCATGAGGCTTTTTTTGACATACTTTGGACATCATGTTGTAAGGAGGGACCAGTACGTGGAGAGGGACATCATGCTTGAGAGTGTGGAGGGACAGCACAGGAGGGGAATGCCCTCTATGAATGAGGTAGATTGATTCAGTGACTGGGGTAATTGGGGTGGGTGTATCAGAGACAATGCAATTGGCACAGGACAAGGAAGAGTTTAGGGCTGTTGTACATAGGGTTGCTATGAGTCACAAGTGACTCAATAGCACATAACAACAACAACAATTAGGAAGAGATAAAATATTCTCAAAAACTTAAAAAATTATTCTTAAAAAGAATATTGAACCTGATGAAAAGGAAATTTCACATACAGAGTTAATGAATCCTCTAGGAAAAATTTAACATTTGTTATAAATTCCTTGATGCTTTATGAGAGTACATTTTTAAACTTCTGGACAGCAATTATAAAATATTAGGTGAATCATATTTAGCAGTGAGCCTTCCAGTGATTTGGGGGGAAAAAAAGATGGAGTATATAAAAGGTAGTAAGTAATGTGAGAATATAAAATTGAATAGCTTTCCTAGCCATTGACTTTGCCAAATGGATGAATGGAACATGAAAATAGGATGTGTTAGACTATCCACAAGGGATTGCTCATCTTGCAATTAAATTCAGTAGATTCTTCAAAAGAAACTGGGAATCTCACCATCCACAAGGAAGAAGAAGTAGCCACGTCCTTCTGGGCCAGAGATTCCTACACTAATCAAGCTGAGATCTACAAAGATCAACAGCAACTTCAGCAAAATACCTAGACTTATATGAGGCAGAGCTGACTTAGGACTGTTTCCTCACAGAGCTAGAGCCGGGCCTTCACTCAAGCTTGCTGGAGGACTGAGAATATCATAACCGGTAGGACTAACACAGCTTGAAGTCATGAGGCTGAAGGTCAAAGGACATACAATCATACTTGAAAAATTCTCTGGATTGCATCTTGCTGCAAACTAGAATTACAGCTTGTTTATCTCCCTAATAAGCCCCTAACTGTTACATTGGTTTTGTGAAATCCATAGGTTCATTGCAACATATTTTGGATTCAGAAGGGCAGTAAAATTTCTGTTGGAATAAATAAATAAGGTGCAGGAGCATAGGCTAAAATAACTGACCTATATAGTAATTAATTTTGTACTGTAGATTTTGTTGATGGATACAGGTCCCCTTCATGTAGTTAATTGAAGTCATATTTGGCCATTCTTATGCCAAATTTACTTTTTATCCAACAACAATACTCAGTTTGATACTTATAGAAGGCAAAAGAAAGCCACAAAACAGATATTTTCTAAAAAATATTTTATGAATACTGTATTAATTCATTCTTTTGAAGATTTTATGTGGTACATTTTAGGAATCAGGCTTCATATATTAAAAATCTAAATATCATGCTGCTGTTGTTGTTAAGCACCATTAAATCAGAATCAATTCATAGCTGACCCTTCTGCATGTTTTTAGAGGCAATAAAATTGCACAAGAGGTGATTTCCCATATTTCTTATGGAACTAGGGGACTCAAACCACACACCTTTTCTTTGGCAACACAACTCCTACCATTAGACCATCATTTTCTTGTTGTTGTTGTTGTATTGAGTCAGAGTCAACCTATAGCAGTCCCGCCAGTGAGTTTTCAGAGGCAGTAGATCCCATAGAAGGTTGCTCATCCCTTCTCCTGTGGTGCCGCTGGTGAACCTGAGCCACCAGTCTCCAGGATTAACCTCACAGGTACTTACCACTAAGCAGCCCGAGCTCCACAAGAGTAAACAAGTAATGAAAAGCACAATCACAATGAAAACCATTACCTCCCTGACAAGATGGCTTAGCGGTGAGACATCACATCTTGTGAAGGTGTGTGGTTAGAATCCACTAGCTATTCTAGGAATAAGATAGGAAATACCTTCCCTTAAAATTTACTGTCTGCTAGCTCAAATGGTATCTCTACTTGCAACTTCTTGAGAAAGCGCCATACAGCCTTCCACAGTGGTTGCACCATTTTACACTCCCACCAACAGTAAATAAGGGTTCAAGTTTCTGCACAACCTCGCCAGCATTTGTAGCTTGCTGTTCTGTTAAATTTTGCTATTCTGACTGGGGTGAGATGATATCTCATAGTTGTTTTGATTTGCAACTCTCTCAGAGCTAGGGATTTTGAACATTTCTTCATGTGCTTGTTGGCCATCTGAATGTCTTCTTTGGTGAAGTGTCTCTTCATATCCTGTGCCCCTTTTTTCAATTTGATTATTTACCTTTATCTTGCTGTGGTGCTCAAGTATTTTATAAATTCTGGATATAAGTCCCTTATCTGACATGACATCCAAGCAGATATATGCACACCATGTTTATCGCAGCTCTATTCACAATAGCAAGGAGTTGGAAACAACCCAGGTGCCCATCAACAAGCCAATGGATAGAGAAGCTGTGGTATATTCACACAAT
>NW_006399751.1:19603248-19604620 GCF_000299155.1 Elephantulus edwardii | reverse complement strand
AAAAATAATAAAATAAAATAAAATTACTGTGTGAAACTCACTGCAAGGATAAGGTATGGCTCAGTTCCAACCCAACAGCACATAATGACAACAACCTGATGAGAAATCAGTGCAAAAAACAGAGATTCCGTTTGTGTTTTGGGAAACGAATATTCTGAGAAATCTGACAACACAAACACAATAAGCACCAACATTGTGCTGATGACATTTTTTCCATGGGAATTGTATAAGGAAGATATCAAAAGTTTAAGCAAATAAACATGTTGTTAAGATACGTACCTCAAACAGATCATTGAGTGTTCATTTTATGAAAAGAGATGAAACAATTGGTTCTTAAATTTTTCATGCAAAGCTTTCCTTCCCAAATTGGCTAACTAGTTGCCAGAACTTATCTATAATTTCTAGTGTTAATGAGTATGTCACGTCAGGAACAGTTTAAACTGTGTCCTGAGGATGTTGTTTATTAGAATTGGGACAAACATGACGTTAAATACATCTCAAATTTATAATGTCATGGAATGCTTTCTATTTGCTTTTTTTAAAAGTTTTTTTAGCTATTCAAAAAGCAGTTTTACAGGCTGTTATATTAACATTCTTAGTGTGAGACATTTTGCTTAAATGTTTCTATATTTTTTCTTTATTAATCTGATGTTGTAAACACTGTTTCAAATAAAACATCAGAATTTATAATTTTTTTTCTGTGCAAGAAAGACTGAGTAAGTTAGTGCACAAGATTAATAATCAATAATTAATATTTTTTATTCCACATGAGTTTATTCAGCATCATAGATATTTCTTTGGCCAGAAAAATTATAAACTCAAACTCATTGCTATCTAGTTGAAAATAACTCATAGTTGACCTCCCAGGGGACTTCTGAGTCTGTATACTGCACAAGAAGAGATTGTCTTTCTTCAATGGCATCGTTGGTGGATTTGAACTTCCAGAGATGTGTGGGCTTTGAACTGACAATATAACTACATCGGAACTTCACAGTCAGAGTTTCATTTGGCCATCAGCAACATCCATAATGATGCTTAACAGCTACCTGCAAGCAGGATTACATTAAAATATTAATTAGTTCATGAAACTCTGTCTTCTGTTGAAGAAGGATGACTCAAGCTACATTGCTAGAGAGTCATACAGGAATTTATACTTAAATGTTTTATAAAATTAAGTTTACAATAACGACTCCAATAAAATGTATTCTTGTGCCTTCTAAAAATAAATACTGAGAAGGAGTTAAAGTAATACTTAAGACTCTTCATTGCATTTGGTATATAAATTTATAAATCCAGAAAATTAAGATGTTATTTTTCACATCTTGGCTGAAAGCAGAGAATACCAGAAGAATGTCTATCTGTGTTTCATTGA
>NW_006399751.1:19588933-19602258 GCF_000299155.1 Elephantulus edwardii | reverse complement strand
AACAACAACAACAGCATATTGAATATAAGAAGAGTTTTCAACATGGCCCTCCTTTTCTATTAAAATTTGAAATACTTTTAGAGAATGCTTTTATGGTAATTACATTATGAGATACCCTTTTCTTATGAATAAGATTTCCAAAGTAACAGAATTTTTGATAAAATGGCCAATATTCCAAATGCATCAGTAAATTCTTAGTCCTGCACATTTAGATCAGATATTCTTTTGGCTCTATTTTTCTCTGTGTGTGTGTGTATAACTGGTTTACTTACAAAGTTCATACACATTATTTTTCACACCAGACCTTTCCCCTTTCGTTTAGCCACTCCTCCCTCCACCCATCAAATTATGTAATGTCATGTTAAGCCTTCACCCTCCCCTCCTTGAATCTTCATACTTATTCTATAATAATGGTCTTATACAGTATTAGTCTTTATGAGACTGTTAGTTCACTTAGCATAGTGCTTTCCCTTTCTCATTCGATAGTAATTTATGAAATCATTGCTCCTGTGTGCTGAATAGTATTCTCCTGTGTGAATGTACCATAATTTCTCAATATTATCTCCATCGTGGTTACACATTTAGGCTGTTCCTGTGTTCTTGCTATGGTGAGTAATGTTGCAATATAACATTGGTGTACAAATCTCTGTGGCTCAGTTCTCATTTTCTTAGGTAATGTTCCAAGCTGGGTCATATGAAATGTTCAGCTTTTTGAGAAAATGCCAAACTGCCTTCAGAGCGGTTGTACCATTTTACAATCCCACCAACAATGTATAAGAGGAGTTCCCATCTCACCACATCCTGTCCAAAATTTATTACTTGCTGCCCTGCTAGATGTTGTCACTGTTACTGAGGTAAATAATATCTCATTGTGGTTTTGATTTGCCAGTGATTTTGAGCATTTCCTCATGTGTTTGTTGGCCATCTTCCATGTTTGTGGGTCATCTTTCATGTCTTCCTCTGTGAAAAATCTTTCCATGTCTCTTGCCCATTTTGTAATTGGAATAAAAGTCTTTTTCTTCTAGAATGCCAGAAGTATTTCATAAGCTTTCATTATGAGACCCTTGTCTGAGAGAGTATTGACAAGTATTTGTTCTGATTGAGTAGGTTTTCTTTTCACCTTGCTAGAAAAAGTCTTTGAGGAGCACAGAGATTTAATCTTTAGAAGGCACCATTCATCAACTTTATCCTCTTTCAGATTGTGCTTTTCTGGCTGTAAATGGCAGTCTCTATCCTGTAGAGTAGGCATTCTAAGCTTGATATCAATTTATTTCTTATGAACTTTATGGATTTGGGCTTTAGTCCCAGAGTTAATTTTTTTATATGGTGTGAGATGTGGATCCTGTTTCAGCTTTATATAGTTAGCAGTTCAGTTTTGCCAGCACAATTTGTTGAAGAAGCTGTCATTTTCCAATTTGATAGCTTTTACTTCCTTGTCAAATTTGTCAAATATCATTAGACCATAGATAGATGGGTCCATTTCTGGGTTCTCCTTTATATATTCAATTTGTTGTCATCTGCAGCAGCTGGATTCTGCAGAGGCTTGTTTACTGGTTCTGGTGAGGATTAGGGTGAAATGTTGACTTGTTAATGGGTGTGAGATGGTGAGATTTGGCCTCCTATTTAAAAACGTCTTTGGACTCTAGGACCTGAGGCCCTCAGGCCTGCTGTTAATTGTTTTTGGTCCAACATTTTCTAAGTGGTATAGCATTGGTCTCTCCATTTGCTGTATAGAGGTAACTTGTGGTTGATGTGATGCTAAATTAAATACTGTGACACTGATGTGTCAAATGTGATATGGTTACCCATGGTGGACAGTGTTTGGTGGAAATCCCCCATTAAAACAACTTGGAAGCAGAAGTGGCATCCACTTCCAAAATGGCTTGTGTCCAGAAAGTCTGTGAACGTGGAGAAAGATGAAATGTATACAAGTGGTCAGGTCTTTCTTTCATAGGTTTGCTATGAGTCATGTGCTACTCTTCAGCACTTAACAACAACAATTGCAATAAGAAGTATTATATTCATTACAGCTAGACAGTACAGTGTGTTTGCTGATGTATACCATATTTCTTAAATTTCAATTATATTTTTAAATGTTGTATTTTAATCAATAATTCCTAACCCAATTGTTGTCTGTTGTTACATACCATAAAGACAGAACTGACCAAGAGCTGACTCTACTGTGGGTTTTCAGAAGCAGTTAATTGCAGGGGGAAATATTTTTCTCTTCCCTTTTCTCATGGAGTAGCTGGTGGCCTTTAACCATGAGCCTTCGAGACAGCAGCACAGCTTCTTGCCACTAGGCCACCTGAATGATAGGGTTTTGGTTTTTTTGTTTGTTTGTTTGTTTGTTTTTCAGAATGAAATAGATAATACATGTGAAATTGCCTAATATACTGGGAATGAGCTTTGATCTCCTACCCCCTACCATGTTGTGCTGCTATAATGAAAAAGCCAGGTGAATCTATCAGGAGACTCAGGAGGAGAAAGATAGATTTAAAGCCTTAGATACAAAGGAAAGTCACTGTAGGTCATAATAGATTGGTTGGTAGAGATTAAATAGCAGGAAAATTTTACATCTGCAATAATTATTTTTACTCTTGAATATTTTATACCTAATAATAAGCTTCCAAAAATTAATTGAAGCATGGTGATTTTATATTTAATATTAGACTATTGAGACAAAAATACATTAATAAAGATATTGGAGTACTATTATTATATAATAATTTATTTGATAACTATAAGGATAAATGAATGTATAGTTTATTTAATAGATTAATATTTCTTAATCTAAATTTCATAAAGAAAATGAATATTCTATTTTGAGGTTACAGGATCTTTTCTAGCATTTTAACATTCATTTGTATGTTGTGTGTTGTTGTTAGGTGTTGTCAAGTCAAATATGACTCATAGCGACCCTATGAATAGTCAACTTGAAACCTGACCTATCCTGTGTCATCCTTATTGTCTCTGAGACACTACAGCCCATTGATGAAGTAAACTTGCTAATCCATCTCATTGGGGTCATCCTTTCCTTCACTGACCCCCTCATCTTTCCAAGCATGATGACCCTCTCCAATTTAACAGCCTCGGCTAGCCATGAGTCCAAATTATGAAAGACAAAGTGATATCCTCTTTGCACTAATGAACACTCCAGCTTCACCCTCTACGTGTCATGTCTGTTTGCTTTCTTGCATTTCATGGGCTATTCAGTACTCTTCTCCATCACCGCAACTCAAAAGCATCTTTTTTTTTCTTCTGTAATCTTTATTCATTGTCCATCTCTGCAATTCATAGCAAGTAATTGAGAAGACAATGGCCTGAGTTAGGCACACTTCAGTCTTTAAACTGACATTATTGCTCCTCAGCATTGGGGACACTTTTTGTTGTTGTTGTTGTTATATTTTGTCAAATCATACTGAACCTGAACGTAATAGCTCTAAACCCAGCTCTATTCTGAGCTAGTCTCACTGTCCCTGATAGACCTACCCTTATGAGAGAGGATTTTGACATTACAGAGTAATCATCAGCATCCCAAGAGTTTAACAAACACTTATTTGAGTATTTTTAACTCAAGTTCAAAATGTTGAATGCAAGATTCATCTTTTCTTTTATTTTTGTAAAAATCTGGATATATCACATGGTTTAAAACTCTCAGAAATATGCTGTCACAAAAACCTATAAACTAACACATAACATTGTAAAAGGTGAGAACTTATTTTAGCAGGAAAAATGGGACAAGCCTCCCTTGGGAGATTTTAATTAATCTTATGCCAAGATAATTAGTATTTTTCTATATGGATATATGTGTTTATATAATTAAGTCTACTTATTTTTAAAAGTCTGTTCAAATTACTTTGAAGCATTTTAATGTCTAAAATTATTTATTCAATAATTTTCAGTGTTATTTAGACTATCAATTACATTCTATCATCATTAGATAAGTTTTCCATATTTGTATACATAAATTGTATTTTTATACATTATAGTTTATGTAACAGATAACATAAGCAAAAACTTTTAAATGAATTTCAGTTGTTTTAGCATGAATTTGCCTATGAAACCAAATACACAGACACATATCTTCAAATGTATGCTGTTTTGTAGAGTCATCATTGAATTAGAAAGGAAAAAAATTGTAATATTAACAATAACAGTATATATCTCAGTTAAGTTGTATAACACTGGTCTGTCTATTTGTTGTACAGAGGTAACTCACATTTGCTGTGATGCTAAATATTGTGACACTGATGTGTCAAATGTGATGATAATGGTTACTCATGGTAGACAGTGTTTGGTGGAGCTCTCCAATTAAAACAAAGCAGAAGTGGAACCCACTTCTGAAATAGCTTGCCTCTGGAAACTCTATGAACTTGGAGAAATGATGAAATCTATACAAGTGTTCAGGTCTTTCATTCATAGGGTCGCTATGAGTCATCTGCGACTCATCAGCACTTAACAATAACAACCCTTAAGAGGGTTTTCCAAGGCTGTAAATAACAGAGGAATTGACTGTTTATCATCCTCTCATGGAACCACTGACAGAGAAGGCTAGAGAGGCACCACTACTGAGTTAGCAGTGCAATTTACTATAGACTAAGACACTAGTTAGCTTCTGTTGACTTCTGTTCCCTTTTCTTTTGACTGGAATGAGCATGGTTTGTGTATGCTAAGGGCAATATCAATTTATATCTACTACACTAACAATATGGATTGAAGCTCAACATCAAGAAGATAAAGACTCTGACCCTTGGGCCAATTGGCAACACCATGACGGATAGAAAGTAGATTGAGGTTGTTAACAATTACAGCTTGCTCGGCTCCACAATCAACACTCTTATAACCAGCAGTCAGAATATAAAAAATTGGTTTGCCTTGGAAAAATCTGCTGTCAGAGACCTATCCAGAGTACTGGAAAGCAATGATGTCAGTGGAGACTAAGGTGAGCCTAAACCAGGCCATGGCTTCACAACTACTTTGTGAAGTATAAGAGCTGGACAATGACTAAAGATGACAGAAGAAAAATTGGTTTCTTGAAGTTGTGGTGCTGGAGAAGAGTCTTGCACATAACCATGATTGCAAAGAAGACAAATAGTTCTGTCCTGGAGAGGGTGAAACCAAATTTCTCCTTGGAGGCTCGGATTTTGAAGCTCCATCTCACATACTTTGGGCCACATAGTCAAAAGGGACCAAACCTTGGAGAAGGACGTCATACTCTTATTAGTATTTTCCCTTCAAAGTTTTTATACATTTAACTTTGACATGTTAAATGTGCTTATTTAGGTATTTTCAAATTTCCTTACCAAGACATTTCCATTACCAAACTGATTAATGTTAATGAAATATAGCAAACACATAAACAAAGGGTGCTTGGTAGTACTTCAATTCTTAAAGAATTCAATCTATGTGTTATAGATTTTATATATTAGACCTACTTTTCAGTAATGTCAAAAATCTTATAGAAATTCTAAGAGAAACAATGTTATACTGACTGTCATTCTCAAAGGCATATTTTCATATAATAAGATGAAAGCATTGTGATGTGCTATTCTTTGAAAGGTCATAATAAATATTATAATAAATCATTTTAATAATTTTATAAGGTGGATAGCCGTGCATTACCTTACCAGGGGAAATATATTCTATTAGAGGATAGCATTAGGAAAGATAGAATTATACACAAAATAGAACTACTCCGTGAATCTAAATTTTTCCATTGTATTGACATTTTAAACATTTTATCTAATTAATGTGCAACCTAATCTTCTAATGCATTGGCTAGAACAACTATACAATTTATTGAATTTCTGTTATAAACTATATCCAAGCCTAGAAAGTTCCTAAAATATTGTTAGCTTCCTTCCGTATTTAACTACAATTTTTGCAGAAGTTTGTTTATAATATGTTGAACTGATTTTTCTAAGATAATCAAATGTTATATTAAGTACTAGTCATATATTTCAAAAGATATTTCAATCTCATAATTTTAATTTAAATGTTTCATGGTTTTCACTTCAACGTAATAGTACCTTTCATTTTTGTCCTGAAGTGCTGTTTTTTTTCCCCTTAATATTTTGGTCTTTCTGTGTGCGTGTGTGTACACATGTTAATGCATTTCTGATGGTACCTTTACAATTATTTGGTATATTTTTTCTACCTTGGGCTTTATCTCTCATATTTTATTTTACCTCTGAAGTATATTTCTTCGCAACTTGCTAAAATTGTTATTTATTATCATATGCTCATCCATAAGTCTTGCTATAATTTAGAAGATGGTGTTTAAGTGAACAGTACATTTAATTCCAAAATTAACATGAAGTAAATATCCTTGGTACCAGCAGTCAGGAAATAAGGAGACATATTGCACTGAGCAATTTAGCTTCTAGTGGCCACTCTAAAATTATGAAGAGCAATGATATCAATTTGAACACTAAGGTATACCTGATTCAGGCTACAATCCTCTCAATCATCTGCTATGTATCAGAAAGCTGGACAATTAATATGGTAGGACAAAAAATTGATGACTTTGAGTTATGGTGCTGAAGAAGAATGTTGGATATCCCATGCACTGCCAAACAAATAAACAAACAAATATGTTTTGGAAAATGTGAAGCCAGAGTATTCCTTCATGGCAAACCTGAGGAAGCTTTGTCTATTATACTTAGGACATGTAGCTAGGCAAGGCTATTCCTTAGAAAGGAACATCATGCTAGGAAAAAAGGAAGGTCTTGGAAAGAACAAAGGAGTGGAAGAGCCCTAATGTGATGAATTGACATGGTGACTTCAGCAATAGGCTGTAGTTTGTCAGAGATGTTAAGAAGGGCACAGAATAGTACAGGGTTCAGGTCAGCTTTTCCTAAGGACACTTTAAATTGTACCCCATTTGAAGGCTCCTAGCACAAAACAGTGGCATATTTTGTAACACAAAAACAATAGGCATGAGTAATTTTTTTAAAAAGTACAAAATTGTTTACTATAAAGAAGCAATTAAAACGTTCCAAATGTCCAAATCTTATGAACTACTGTACTTCTCCATAATTTCTAACATCAACTGTTCTTTCTCTCACCCTTTTGCTCCTGTCTGAGTTTGGTAATTCATTTCATTTTCTCAAAGAAACTCACAGATCATGAAGGAAATAGACAAGTCTCAAATTCTTGAATCAGCCTTGGTTGCCATGTGATTGAAGTTGATGACAGCTAGATCAGGTCTGTCACATCTACTTGTTTACAAAGCCTGATGAACAATGGGCTAGGCTTTTGTTAGCTCCGTTTTCTGTAGTGACAGAATCAGGTTAGATGTGGTGTTGAGAGCATAAGAGGGAATCCTCTAAGAGCATTCCTCTATAATGGATTTCCAGTCTACAAGCTTGATTCCTAAGAGAACTAAGAATGGAGACTTGGTTCATACCTGCTAGTAAAGTAAGAATTCAGGTTGACCCCATCCAAATCCTATCCCATTATCACAACAAATAACTCATTCCAGAATATTATCATAAAGACAGACAAAGACTTTAGAATTTTGGGATTTGTACTGTCAACCCAAAAACAGGTCCTATCTCATGCATAAAAGCCACCAGTGATCCCCATGGGAGAAGGATGGGCAATCTCTTCATGTGTGATTTACAGCCTCCAGAAAATGTCCTGGAGAATCAGTTGTGAGTAATATCAGTCCTGAGCTGCAATTAGTGAGTGAGATTGATGACTGGAAGAGCCATATTCACTGCACCACAGCATGGGAGTCCCTATTAATTCATATTGTTGTTGTGTACCCTCGAGTCAGAACTTACCCATAGCTGACTTTCCAATAGGTTTTTCAGAGGCAGCTAATTGCATGGGAGGAAATTGCCCATCCTTCTCCCATGGAGCAGCTGGTCAACTCAAACTGCTTGCCTTTGGGATTGCAGTGCAGCTTTTTGCTACTAGGGCACCAGAGCTCCATGTCAATCCATAGCTTTATGAAATAAACCTGAAGTCATTGAGACTATTTTCATTAGCCTCTCCAATTGAAACATCAAGTTAGATCTCTATCTGAAACTTAATATTACTTACAGTTAAAAAAGCAAAACTTGGCTTTAAGAATAACAAAAGACTTCATTTACATACACCATGTGAACTTTTCCCTGGGGTGCCACAAATTACTTAATTTAAGTGAACCATTTTCATTTATTTACATTGAATTAGTTACAATTTTCAATTTTCACACATAATTTGCACTTGGAAATTTTATCTAACCAGATAACCTTTCCCAATAAGGAGACGAATTAAAAGCACAAGAAAAATGACCCAATAAACAAGAAGAAAATTAATAATTAAAACACATGCACACACACACACACACACACACACACAGAGCACAAATAAAAGGATGGAAATAAAAGGAAAGGACTATTGTGCAGTCAATTACTTGACTGCAAACTTTCTAAGAGCAGATTACCAGAATTTTTTGCTGGTATGGCTAACTTGTAGTAGCTGTGATGCTTAACACAGTAACACTGATGCATCAGATGTGATAGGTTACCCATGGTAGACAGTGTTTGATGGAGCTCCCTGATTAAAAGAAGCTTGGAAGCAGGAATGGAATCCACTTCCAAAATAGCTTACCTCTGGAAACTATGAACTTGGAGAAATGATGAAAGTTATACAATTGTTCAGGTCTTTCGTTCATAGGGTAGCTATGAGTTGTCTATGACTCAACGGCACTTAACAACAACAACATGGCTCCTAGAAGCTTCAAACCACCAAACATTTATTTAGCAGTTATATGCCAAGGAGAAATTTCTGAATATAGGTGTCTTTCTCTGTGATTAACTTCTCAGATCCTGGTCCATTTTCAGTCTTATGAGTTTAGTAAAATTATTACCGTATTACTTTTTTATAACAGAGTTTTACTCAGCTTCTCTGTCTTATCTGTACTGCTATTTTATTAAAAAATGCAAAACGTAAGTGAAAAAGTAGTCCATCCCAATGCATTTACCTTTTCTACAAATATCTGGTGACTCACATTCAGGTTTTCTTGGTAACACAGGATGTTAAGACTGATATTTTATTTAAAATTATCTTATTGTCACAGAAAAAGTATGAAATTATTTCCATTACTTCCAAATTATGGAAGGCTATGTTAAAAGGTAAATATATTTTAAATACTTTAATGCAAGTAGTTAAATTGCTTACAGGTTTGGTTATAAAAATATACTTTCCTATCACCAGCTGCTGCATAAGATGATGAGTAATCTCTTACCTGAGTTTTAATGCCTCTGAAAACCTGCCGTAAGGTCAGCTATGAGTTGGTTCTAACTTGATGGTACACTACGTAAACATCAGTAGTGTAGAGAACTTTAATGGCTTAGTCCATAGAGAGTTACACGGCTAATGCAAAGATCTCACCTCTCCAGTGCTTTGAAGCCAACAGGAGCTCCAGAGATGTACGGACCATCTCTTTCCTTGACTTTTACACTCTCTGGAAATTGCTAGAATTAAGAAATCAGTTACAACTTGCTGGCAATGAGATCTTTTTAATCAGTAGTACATGCACATGTACACCGCACTCTTTGAAACTTATGTTTACACCACCTCACTTTTAAAAATATTTTTAGTATTACTTTTAATGTAACTTTACATAGATTTTGAATTTCCATTCATTCACTGTCGGCTTTTCTCCATGGCTACCCTCGCCCCCAATACATTCTTCTCTTTGAAAAGTAAAAGAAAGTTTCTTTCATTGTTGTACAATCCCTCCCCCAAAGTCCACTCCACTGTGCAGCCTTCGTTCTGAACTCCTGTCATGACAATAATACCTAATCATATATACCTTTTAAACAGTTTTGCTCTCATCTGTTCACCACCTCACTTTTAAAAAGATTTCTTCCATACTGAGCTTTCTCTCTCTCCCCCCACCCCACCTCCCTCTCTCTCTCTCTTTTTCATTGTCCGTCTTTCTTCTCTGATTTGCTGGTAGATTGTAATAGCCAGAGAAGAGTCGAATTTGACCAGCACCAAAAGTCTTACAGCTTTTGCAGAAGAGCTAAAGTGTAAAAGAAGCATTCAGGGTTTGTTTTGCAGTGAGCAGTGAGAGTGATGCTGCTAAGCTCCAGCAGGAACCACACCATCTCAGTAACAAGCCTTTGCAGCTTTGAACTGTGTGCTCAATTTTGTGTGCTATTTATTATGGTTTGGTAGGTTACACTTTAGGCTTGGGGAGGCCCAAAAAACTTTCCTAATAATAAATTATTAACGTATTAAATTATAGATTAATGATAACTTAGGGCTAAGGAAAGAATAATCTTCAGTGTCTGAGAGAAGCATTGGAAGATAGGTATGCACATTTCTCCCACTGCCCACAGGATATTGCTCCCTTGAAATCTCTTGTATACTAAAATACCAAAGAGAAAAGAAGCTTGAAAAATGTTTTGACTCCACAGCAAATCACACAACCACATAACTTGCCTATATTTATCTTATACTTGAATTCAGAAATTTTTTTAACAAAGGAAGCAACAATTTTTTATTTATGCTAACAATGAATGAGGAAATAGAAAGATAAAAAGAAAAAATACAAAAACAGAGCAGAACCAAGTTAATCTGGTAGTTGCGTAATATTTTTAAAAATTTATTTTATTATTTTTGTGTGTACCGTCAAATAGGATCTGCCTATCTGTCTGGTATAGGAGGAGATTGCCCCTCCTTCCCCAGCAGAACATCTGGTGGATTCAAACCGCATACCCCTGAGAGTGTAGTGCAGCTTCTTGCCATTACGTCGCCAGTGCTCCCTCAACAATATTTTTATAAGAAAAAGGAGCTATAGACACCACAGAAGAAATAATATACTCAATCTTTAGTAATAGCACAAATGCATTAGATTAACAACCCCCCCCAAAAAATGAAAGATTCCTCAGTAGCAGAAAAATAAACAACAACCACAACCACAACAACAACAACAACAACAAAACCCTTCAAAATTAGACACCTTACTATGACTTTTAAATACTACAACTCTGGCCTTTTGTTCATAGGGTTCCTATGAGTCTTGCTTGACTTGATGGCAATCAACAACAAAGACAACAACAAAAACAAACTGTGCCTTAAAACTTATTATACATAATTTATATAAATAAGCGAATATAAACAAATTATCTATAATAATTTATTATTATTTCTGCATCCTCACTAGTCTGGCTAGTAAATTTTCACTTCCAAATTATTTAGAGCGTGAGTCACTTGGTTCTATTTTTCACAATTAGTTCCAAATCTGTGTTTACCATTGAGAAATGTGCAACTGTCATGTGTTCTGGTCTTTCACAGTGTGGAGTTAACTTTGTAGTTCAGGGCTCAGAGGCTTCAGGAACACTATTCATTCTTGGACATCCTGAGGTCTACTTCCTCCATTAGTTTTCCTCTTCTTTTATCTCCAGTGAGAGAACAAAGTGTTGTAGGTTATCCTCAAGAGAAACTTTCACCGATCAAGACTGTGTTGTTGCATTTTAATCCTCTTGCAACTATTTGTTTTGTCAGATCATGAAAGATCATTGTATACCTTCTACATTATATATTAAATACACATATTTGGGGGGACTAAGTTGAATCTCTAATACTGCATTATTCTAAAAATCTAAAAAAATATTACATATATAATTATATTCTTTTTCCTTAGATATCTTTCGCACAACTTTCTAGATAAGTGAAAAGAAATTGTTTCATGTTTTCTCAATTTCCAAGCACATGTAAATTTTTCCTGTTAAGTTTGCTAAAAGTTATAAAAAACAAAGAAAAGGAATTTTTTTTTAAGCTTAATGGCTCAAGAAAAACCAGTGATACTTCACAGTTCATATGTTCTTCTGGGAAGAAAACACGGTTCTTCCAAATTAAGTCATTCACTTACAAGCCAGGAAGGCAACAAATAAGAATTTAAAAGAATCTGTTGCTGTATATTTATTACCCTGATGTGAAGATTATCTACTTCTGTCATTTGCTTTTAATTTGTTAAAAATATTCATTTTTTAATATTAGGTAAACAGCAAAATTAGTAGTATTGTAATATTGAAAATTATTTCATTTCATTATATTTCATAATGTCACTAACCTGTAATCATCATAGTTTCTTCATGTCCAAAGTAAGTTTGAACCAGATCATTTCTTGACTCTTTAACAATGAAACCCTGTTTAAAGGAAAATATAAATAAGTAGTTGATATCTATTGAAACTTTAATATGAAATGTATTTCACTTATCAGACAATATAGCAACATATCATTATTCATTGAAGCAGGTTTTAATCACTGCCATAGCACGTCTGAAGAATTAAAAAGGTTTCTAATTTTATAATTCTTTCTATAAGAGATTTATATGAGCCTGAGAAGAGTTAAAATGTCTATTAGAATTTTATAGGCACAGATAAATTTATAATATAAAAGAAAACGTTTAACTTTATCATGTTTTTTATATGTTCAACAATTTGAGGGAGATAGATAATTCTTATGCCGTGAAACCAGTGTACCTTGAGACATACATTACAGTATTACATTCTAGTTATACTACTCACACTCAGTGATTTAAATTTATTTATTAGTTATTGTCTTTAGATTTCAAATTAATATTTAATATTTCCAATTTATGAATACTTTAAATTGCTTAATTCCTACAATGCTGACTGTAATAGTTGAGTATGTTTCTATTTAGTTTTCCATGTCATGTTTCTCTGGTTTTTAAAATTATATCATGTAGTAGTTAAGTAATAATGTACTTATCACCATGATGTGTATGGCCTGATGGGATCGGCACTGATACCGTATGAAAAGGATAGGAAAAGAGGCAGTGTCCTTAATCTGGTCATAGCCCTGATCTCTCTCTCTCACAGTCCTGATCTCTCTCTCTCACAGTCCTGATTTCTCTCTCTCTCTCTCTCTCTCATACACACACACGCATGCACGCACGCACACACAGGCAAAGTTCACTAGGTGTATGCTTGTCCTATAACTGGTTCTTCATCTCTTGTACTTTTGACTTGTGCCAGTATTTTGCTATATTGACTACTCATCTTGGATTCGTCAGCATCCAAAGTGAGTATTCTGCTGGCTTACCTGTAGTACTTGGATACGTCAGACTCTGCAAACAGCACACCTGCCAAAATTGAGTTTGTAAGTTCCTGCTGTGCTGCAATTCCAAAGGCATGTTGTTCAAATCCTCTACTTGAAAAGGATGGACATTCTCCTCCTCTGCGACTGCCTGCCTCTGCTATGGGTTACCTGCTTTGAAGGAAATAGCAAAAAACAAGGCCTCAGGAATAAATAGTAATATCAATTGACATATTTCAGCTAACAGGTGCTGCCC
>NW_006399751.1:19582437-19587433 GCF_000299155.1 Elephantulus edwardii | reverse complement strand
GTCAGCTGTGAATCTAATCTGACACCATGACACACAACATTAACAGTCATAAACTCAGTAATTCACAGTTATCCTCAATATTTTTATTGTTGCTGTTACTTGTCAAGTCCAGTATGATTTGTAACAACCCTATTAACAGCAACATGAGCCTTGCTCTATCTTGTGCCATTTTCATATTCTCTGACACACTAGAGCCAGTTACTGAGATTCCATGTCCATCTATCTCATTGAGGGTGTTTCTCTCCTTCATTAACCCTCTATCTTTTTTTTATTAAATTTTCTTAATTTTAATGAACATTTACAGAAATTTTGGATTTCTGTGCATTCATTGTTGCACTGTTTTCTCTACCCCCCACCCCAGTTCGTTCCTCTCCCCCCCCTTGAAAATCTGTTTTAATTGTCCCATTGCCACAGTACTTCTCAAAGCCAGTTATGATTAATCTCCTTTGTCATGGTCAATGTATCCTTTGCCATTCCCTATCACTCCTCCCTGAGAGACTTCACCCTCCTTCATAAGGAAAAAGGGACAGCGTATTCTCTTAGCTACTTCCTGCTGAAAAGGGACGCTGTAGGTTTCAGGGTGAAGATCTTCTCTCACTACCCTAAAGGCCCCTTTGGCAATAGGAAACACGAAGACTATTGTGGAGATTGATTTTGGAATTTAGATGTACTGTTATCAATTGTGCTTAACCGTATATGTTCATATCCTTGAAGATGTATCATGGAAGTGTTGCAGCCTAGCAGACACAAATTTAACCAACAAGTTAAAAATATATGAGTCAAAAATTAAAAGCAAAAATATTCCAAGTAGAGGTTCTGACAGTGGCACAAATCAAGTTATAGAGGGAAGGTAGTTCTTAAAATAAAAGGCTTATTGACTAGCACTTTGTCTATTATAGTATAAAAATTAGGAACCATAAGATGTAGAGGCTCAACTATGTCCTTTATTGTTCTTAAGTCCTGGACGAAATTCCATCTACCACTGGGTTGTTTCACAGCTCGGAAGTCTGGATGAAGGCAGAGGTGAAGTAAGGAACCTGTTGTAAGTATTAACTTCACTTAGCTACATGCCCATAATATAAAAGATGAAGCATCATCATCTTTGCCTCCAAGGAACATTCTGACTGCATTTTTTTCCAAAATACATGTGCTTGTTCTTTTGACATTCATGGATATTCAGTACTCTTCTTAAGCACCACACTTGAAAGGCATATTTCCTCTGCCATTCTTATTTATTGTCCAGAGAAGATCATGGTATGGATCAAGTGAATCTTAGTCTTCACACTAATATTATTGCTCTTCTGCAATCTTAGAGAGGTCCAGCAACTGACTTACTCAATGAAATATGTCTCCTGATTTCTTGACTGCTGGTGCCAAGGGTATTGATTGTTAATCCAAGGAAGATGCAGTCATTGACAGATTCAATTATTTATCCATCTATCATAATGTTGACGGTTGGTCTTGTGGTGAGTATAATTGTTTTCTTGATATTTCAGCAAGTGTTTTATATCCTCCTCACTTTCAGCACCAAAGGTATGTTCTCTGCATAATGAAGATTATTGATTCATCTTTCTCCAATTCTGATGCTACATTTTTTTATAGAATCCAGCTTCTTGAAGTATTTGCTCAGCATAGAGTTTGAATAGGTATGGAGGATCTTGATCTGTTCTCAAAAAAGCTTCATGTTTTATAGATTTCATATTAACGTGATTGTTTAGTGATTCTCATCCTTCTCAGTATTAGTTATAATTTGCTAGGATCTACACAGTCAAAGGCTTTTGCATAGTCAATAAAGTACAAATACACATTCTTCTGGTATTTTTGCATTTTATTTAGCCAGGATCCATCCGCATTGATACCACTGTTGCCACAGCCTCTTCTACAGTGAGCTTGAACTTCTATGTATTGTTCTAGTCATTCAGAATGATCTTCAACAATATTTTGCTTATATAAAATATTAATTATATTGTTCAATAATTTCTGTATTATTTTAGGTCACCTAACTTTCTTGATAATGGGGACAAATAGATATCTCTTAACAGTCAGCTGGACAGGTAGTTGTCCTCCAAATTTCCTTGCATAAACTAATGAGCACATCCAGGTTGCATCTATTAGTTGAAACGTGTCAATTGGTATCCTATCAATTCTGGGGCCTTATTTTCTGCTTATAATTTCAGTGTAGATTTAACTTAATTCTTCATTATCATTGGCTCTCATTCATATAGTGCTTCCTGAAATTTTTCAATGTCAACTTATTCTTTTTGATATGGAAATTCTGTGTATTCTTTCTATCTTCTTTTGATGCTTCCTGGATCATTCATGATTGTGACCATAACATCTTTCAGTACTGCAACTTGAGTCTTGAATTTGGTTTTCAGTTGTTTCAGCTTGAGAAACACCCAGCAAATTATTCTTATTTTATTAACTGCCTCCAATTCTCAGCACATTTTATTATAATATTTTACTTTATCTTCTCCAGAAAAATCTTCTGTTCAGCTACTTTTCTTCAACATCTCTTCCTTTTGTTTTGGCTTTTCAATGTTCTAATCCAGGTATCAGAGTGTCTTTTGATATTAATTTTTATTTTTCTTTCTTCTTTGTAGAAGACCTTTTGCTCTCTTCCTATCTTTGATGCCCTCCTACAGTTCTTCTGGCCTTTGATCACGATGTTCAATGTCTTAAATATATTCTAGAGATGATTCTGTAATTCAGCTTGGGTATACTAAAGGTTGTACCTTGATTCGTGTGGACTAGTTTTGATTTTATTCAGCTTCACTTTTAATTTGCACATGAGTAATTGATGGTCTGTTCCACAATGGGCATCTGGACCAGCTTTGACTGAAGATACTGCACTTCTCCAATGTTTTTTTCCACAAATATGGGTACTCTGATGCTTGTGCAATCCAAATGGTGAGGTCCATATGTAAAGTTATTGTTTGTCTTTTATATGAAAGGTATTAGCTATACAGTGCTGATTTAATTTAGCAAGTGAAAGATTAAGAAAAATGTAATTATTTAAATTCATTATCTCTTTGGAAGCATATTAAAATTTTTGATATTTCTTTTGATAGCTTTCCCTATTGCATATGGATTATACATATAATTCAATAAATAAATAAATAGTCACAAATGAGAGTAAGTCTTTTTGAATGTCTTTATGACTTTTCACTTCCTTTTCTTCCCCTTTTTAAATTGAGAGAAATTGATTTTCCTCTTTCTCCTCATGTTATAACACAAGGTTTAGTACAAAAGGCTACTGAATAAATATTTGACTATCTAATTGACACCTTTGATCAAGATAATTGATGTCTATAAATATTTATGTAAAATATCTCTAAGGATTTATGTAATTCAATATTTCACTTAATACTTCTTTCCTTCTGTAAATATACAAATTACTTGAGTGATGTTAAAGCAGTATCAATTTATTTCCTAACAATTACATTTGCAGACAATAGTAACTTCTTGAAATCATATTGGTCATTGTTGTTATGACATGCTGTTGAGTCGAGTACAACTCATAGAAACTCTATGAACCACAGATTTGAACCCTGCCCATTCCTGTGCCATCCTCACATCCCTGAGACAGACACTTGAGCCCATTGCTGCAGTCACTGTCAGTCCATCTTCATCACATTTCATGTGTGAAGGGTCTTCATCTCTCTAGCTGACCCTTCACCTTTCTAAGATTGATGTCTCTCTCTGAGAAATAGCCTCTTCTAGCAACATGTCAAAAGAATGTAAGGCAAAGCTTTGCCATCCTTGCCACCTAGGAGCATTCTAACTGCATGTTTCCAAGACATATCTGTTTGCTCTTTTGGCAGTCCATGGAATATTCAGTACTCTCCTCCAACACCACTGTACATTTAAGTAGAGGAGAGTGGGGAGGTTGTGACTAAGAGAATAAGATAATAGTTTTGATGCATTATTACTGCAGAATAAGGGACTGTAAAGAGACTTGATTTATACAATACAGAATTGTGGGAGAATAAAATGTCACAATGTGCAGTAATTGACAATCAATTTTTCATATGTCAAGTGATAAATCTATTTCTCAGTAGACTTCTCACTATTAGAATGAGTGTTTAATTTTAATGTTTGT
Source organism: Elephantulus edwardii (assembly GCF_000299155.1). Classification (NCBI taxonomy): domain Eukaryota; kingdom Metazoa; phylum Chordata; class Mammalia; order Macroscelidea; family Macroscelididae; genus Elephantulus; species Elephantulus edwardii. The sequence goes on along the minus strand of NW_006399751.1, from coordinate 19,583,331 downwards.
GCTTTTCCTTATACTGATCTCTTAGGAGTAATTTTAATAAAATTTCACAATACTCAAAAGGACTGTTGACCTGGTCAAATCATATCATTTTACATATGTGGAAAATTTCACAACTTGTCAATATAATCAAACTGGAACTTTCAAATTTTGGCCTCAGAAATATAGCCACAAAATGCACATTTGAGCTCCTTTGTTGACACTTAGCTAAGCAAATATCCATTTTCATGCTTGCGTGTCTACTGAAGTGAAATAATGGTGCAGTAAGGTGCCAAATTTTAGTATCTAAGTTGAAATAGTGGGTCTTTTTTTGAGAATGTTAAAAGTTTTCTGTGTGGATCTTCAGTATTTTTCAAGTATATTTGAATGAGAGAAAGGAAGTATCAACTAAGTTATGCTACAAACTTAGCTGGAAAAAATAGTATTTTAGCATGATAAATCTCCTTAAATCACAGTGTTAATAACGCATTTCCTCAAGATTGTTCCGGAAATGTTTGAAACATTTTCAGATAATGAAGAGCATCCACACGATTATATATCTGAGGCTTGTAGAGAAGAACCCTGTAATCCATGAAATAACCTACATAAACTGCAAAACATGCATGCTCTAGGTGAATAGTTAATAAAATCTGTAAAAAGCATTTCTGCCTCATAATTTGAAAAACTCCACTGGGACAATTTAAGATGGTAAAAGCAAATTAAAAGTAGTTTTTACTCCAGGGGAGAATTAAAATTAATTTTTCTAAGTAGTCCTTATTATACATTATTTTTCCCTTCCCCCCGTTTTTTCTTCAAACAGCATGTTGTTGTTGTTGTTATGTGCCGTCAACTCGTTTCCGACTCATAGCGACCCTATGCACAACAGCCCTAAACACTGCTCTATCCTGCGCCAACCGC
>NW_006399751.1:19526649-19569165 GCF_000299155.1 Elephantulus edwardii | reverse complement strand
CTGTGCCCATTTTTCTATTGGATTATTTACCTTTATCTTGTTGTGGTGCTCAAGTATTTCATAAATTCTGGATATAAGTCCCTTATCTGATATGCTATTACGGAATACTTTTTCCCAGTCAGTGGCCTCCCTTTTGTTATCCTTCCACTTTTGTTTGGAATGGAAAGAGACTCTGAATAAGTAAAGCACTACTGAACAAGAAAAACAAGGACAGAGATATTGTACTACCTGATCTCAAATTCTACTACACAGCCATAAAGTCAATACAGTACTGATACAGAGACAGAACATAGATCACTTGGAATCAATAGCCCCCAAATCAAGTCATCTACCTATGGTCAACTGATCTTTGACCAGGATCACGGTTCTTTATTATTTCAGAGAGATCCTTGACAGCATTCTTTATTATTTTAGAAAGATCCTTGACAGCAGGCTCTCCCAATGCAATGTTTCCTGATTTCCTAACTTCCTGTTTCAATGGTGTTGATTGTTGATCCAAGCAAGATAAAATCATTTACAGTTTCAATCCTTTCTCAGTTTATTATTAAGTTGAATCTCTGGCAGTTTCCTCTCAATGCACTGTTCTAGCCATTTTTTTCCCTTTTTAAAAAATTATTTTTAATGGAAGTTTAGAGAGACTTAGGATTTTCCTTCATTCATTGTTGCGCTTTTCTCCTTGCCCACCCCCTCTCCCCAATTAGCTCTTCTCTTTGAAAAGTAAAAGAAAAATTCTTTCATTGTTATACAATCCCTCACCCTCAATTCCACATTTTTGTATGATCACCCTCCATATTTGGTTCCATGTGATATTATAAATATTCTATAATTTCCACATTGTTTTGGTTCAATTTTCTTGGGAATGGAACAAATATGGATCTATTCCAAACAGCCAGGCAGCCATCCTTCAAATTTCTTGGTGTAGACTGTCGGTGAACACACCCTGAGATTCATCTGTTCTTTGAAACATGTCATTTGGCATTCCATTGATTCTTGGATCCTTATTTTTTTTGCCAGTGCCCTCAGCACAGTTTGTACTTCTTTAAGATAAGCTCTTGTTCATATGATACTTACTGCAATAGTTCAGTGTCAACTGACTATTTTTTTAGTACAGTGACTCTGTGTACTTCCATTTTCTTTTGATGCTTCCTGGATCATTGACGATTTCGGCACAACATTTCTCTGTATTGCCACTAAAAGCTTCAATTTGTTGTTCAGCTCTTTAAGTTGTAGAAATTCTAAGCAAGTTCTTCCAAGTTGTTCTCTAACTCCAGCTCTTTGGACATTTTATTATTTTTCTTTATCTTATTAAGCCACCCTTTGAAATCTTCTATCCCCTCTTTTACTTAGACATCTTTTCCTTTTATTTTGGCTTCTTGATGCTCTAATGTAATTTTCATAATCTCTTCTGACATCTATTTTTTTCCCTTTCTTTCTCTTTATTCTTTGTAATGACATTTTGGTCTCTTCATGGATGATATCCTTGATGTCATCCCACAACTCATCTGATCTTTAAGAGGGCATATACCACCTCTTTGTTAATCCAGAATTAAAAAGGAAGAGAACAAGTTCTGTTCTGAAAGTAGACATATGGATTTGCTATCAATCAGGTCAAGTTAGAACACTGAAGTGTTTGCTTCTAAGGTAACTGTGGTGTTAAGGGTTTATCGTTCGAAATGGCGCTCTTAGCTATTGACATAGAATTCATCGTGGGCATGAGAAGGTGTGTGTGAATTAGACAAGTTACCCTATCCACAAGGATATTGGCTAGTCTTGTCATTAAATAGAGCAGATTCAGCAGCAGATTTTGAGAATTTCACCTTCAAAATGCAAAGAATGCAATGTGTAACTTTTAAAATTAGAGATTCTTGCACTAGCCAGACCAATGAGAGAGCAGCTGTAGGTGCAGCAAGACCAGAGACCTCGGGCTGCTACCCTACCCACGTCTGTTGAAAAACTAAGGAGCAACACCATAAATGAAACGACTAAATGCTTTCTAACATTAGTCTATAGTCGGGAGACTGAAAGCTGAAGGGCCTGTGAACACACTTTAATAACTGTCCTGAGAAATTGTATTCTGTTGCCAACTGAAATTTTATCCTGTTAACTTCCCTAATAAATGTCATAATGAGTATAATTCTGTGTGTTCTGTGAGCTATTGTAAAGGATTTTGTATCCAGCAAAGTAGTTAGATTGGAGTTGGAATTAGTAGGAAGAGGTACAGGAGGTTTGTTGGCCTGTTTTTTTTTCTTGGGATTTGTTTTTTGCTATGAATAATAATTGTGGGGGCAATATCTCTTTGTGGAATTAGTAGATGTCAGACATGGCCATGCCCAAGAAAAGTTAGCTCCTTTTCTAGTAACTAATGTCTATTTTCCATGGCCTTATTAGTTGAGAAAAGGTTGACTTGATATAGATATAAAAATATGAGGTCTTGGCCTGGGTCTGCAAAACCTAATTATTTATCCATTAGTGCTTGACTTATAGTAAGTTTCAACATTTTGCTGATGGTGACTGTTAGTGAGTTTTTATTTTAAATTATATGAGTAAAATAAATATTTTCTGCATATTCAGAACTAAAACTTGATTAAGCAAGTAGTTTTTAAATTATCTGAGCTTACTGAAAACTTATTCTCTTGTCTGTTTTGCTATCTGATTCAGACAGTTATTTTGTTAATTTTTCATAAACTTTCACAAGTACGAATGTTTTTGAGAACCCCATGTGGCATAGATTATTAGGCAGCTCGTCCAAAAAAGGGGGCTGTTTTCCATCTGTTTATTAAGTATTGCATATTCACAGTAGAAGCAAACTTCCTACTCATGTTTTTGGACTATTGTGAAGAATTCGTTAGACCAGGTTTCATTATGTACTTAATTTTAACTTCTCCTAGAAAGAGATACTGAGGCTGATATTCAAGTGAAATCAGTGTGTTTTAATAATGCAGGTAACACAGGTAGGAATTTGGGAAAGAGAAAGCAATCTGTGAAATAATTTATGTTTCTCAATCATTTGGAGAGGACTCTGACTTCACTTTCCTAGTACAACATGTCTCATGATCTCCTGACTGTTGGTACCAAGTGTTGATTGTGGATCAAAGTAAGATCAAATTATTGATAATTTCAACCTTTTCTAAATCTAACATGATGTTTCTTTTTTGATCCAGTTATGAGGTTGTCTTCTTGTGTTGAAAGACAATTCGTATTGAAGGCTATTGTTCTTTTTGATATTCTAAAGTGAATATTTCAAGTCCTTCTCACTTTCAGCAAGCAAGTCTGTGTCATAAATTTAGCACAGATTGCTGATCATTCTTCCTTGAATCCTGATGCCACATTCCTTTTCATATAGTCCAGATTTACGAATGATTTGTTCAGTGTACATATTGACTAGATATAGAGACAAGATACAATCCTGATACTCTCCTTTCCTGATTTTAAAGGATTCACTGTTTGCTTGTTCTGTTTAGATACCAACTTCTTGATCTAGGTATATGGTTTTGCATGAGCACAATAAATTTTCTTGCATTTCCATTCTTCTCAAATTTGGTTCCATTCTTCTCAATTTTGGCTGTGGTTTGTTATAATTTACATAGTCAAATGCATTTGCATAGTCAATAAAACACATATACACATTTTTCTAGTGTTCTTTGCACTTGGCCAGAATCTGTCTGATGTCAGCAATGATAGTCTTGTTGACATGGCCATTTCAAAATAGCACTTGAACTGACAGTTTTCTGTGAACATATTGCTTTAGCTATTTTTGGGTCATGGTCAGCAGTATTTTTTGCTTGCATGTAATGTTAATGATATTGTGGGATAATTTTCACATTCTGTTGCATCACATTTATTGGGAATGGGAACAAATATGGATCTCTTCCAATCACTCTTCCATACGTGGAGAAAAAGTGAGTAAATATGAGATATTGTGACTTCTAGTATAAATTATAAAGAGAACAAGAAAGACTCTAAAAGAGAGAATAGCATATTCTCTGACAAGGTACTATGTTAGATAAAACAAAGCAAGTTCTTTTGAGAAATACCTCTCCAGACAATGTAGCATCATGTAGGAAATATTGAACTGAGAAAGAGTTTTTTAGTGTGTTTATGGGAAATCATTGTGTCTGAAATCTGGTGGAAAAAAAGGTGAGAAGTGCAGGACAAAGATGGAGTCAGGGATTAATCATAGTCAGGGACTGTTTCTTTAGGGGAAAAGAAATACATAATATATAATCATAGAAATGAATGCTTAAAAATTAAAAATAAAAGAAATGAATACTTGAGTATGTATTTAAGTCTTTGATCCTTGGATGGAATTAAAAGTCAGAAAATAAATAACAGGAAGCAATGTTTTAAAAGTAATCTTGGCAAAAAAAAGTCATGTTGAGAAAATTTAAAATACCACTATCCTCACCCACTGAGTCTCTGAGAACTGGCAAAGAATGATATTTCTGGGCTGTATCATGAGTGCATGTTGACATTTATCAGAAATGGCCACATTGTTTTAGAAAGTGACTGTACCATTTTGCATTCCTACCAGTAACTTAAGGGATTTCCTGACTAAAAGTTGCTATTTTTCAATGTACAATTAATTTTAGTGATTCCAGAGCTAGTGCAGTAGGATTGTGTTGTGGTTTTAACTTGTATTACTCTAGTAACTAATGATTTTAAGCCTCTTTTTATTTATATCTCTTTTGCACATTAGGGAAATCTTGATCAATAAATTCATTTCCCTGAATTTTATAAATAATGATGTGTAAGATTTACTTTAATTTTGTTTTAAATATCAATGCAGATAATCTGAGGTTGATACAACTAAAAAAGTAATTTTATTATGCAAAATTCCTCTCTTTTATTGCTGGAATTTAAGAACAAATATAATATTAAGCATCCTGAATAATATAATTTTTTTTTTTTTTAAAACGAACAAAGTGTAAAGTAGGAGATATGTATGCATCCTGAAATATTTTATCAGTTAATATTTATCAAAATAAGAATTTTAATATAGGGTTGTGGTAAAGTAACTATTTTAGAGGAATTAGTTGTACCTGTTTATATTCAATAGCTATTTAATTATATTTCAATTTTATCCCTTCCTTACCAGAATCTTCCTAATAAGCTATTTACTCTAACCTTGGGCTATTCAAATACATTTATCTTACATACTTAGCATAATAATTAAAATATTGTTCTAACAATGCAAATACTGTCATGCATTCTTAATGTCTTATTTCCCATAGGTCCAAAGGAAGGAAAAGAGAGAATCTATTTCCTTAAGGGTTATCATAGTGAAATTTAAGTGTGTGATAGAAGAGATGAGACTCCTTTCAATTTATCTAAAGAAATAAGATCTGCAAATGATTCCTAATTTATAAAAGAATGTAATTATCCTGACCTGACTAAAAAATCTGAATCTTCATTTTCTTATTTGCATTAGTTCTGCTATGAATACCTCATTGAGATGCATGGCTAGGTACACAATTGCTGACCAAGCGCTGGCAGTTTGAACCTATGTGGATTTGACTATAAAGAAAAAACACCTGTAAATGTAAAAAAGTAAATGTTGCAATGCCTATGTAGGAGTTCTACTTTTCACATATGGGTCTATGACATCAGAATCAACTCAGTGAGACTAGTTTGGTTTCTTTTTTAATAGTATGTTGTCTGAGGGAAAAAAATTACCTTTGTCAATCATCCTCCAATTACATAAACTTCAGTTGATTTCAACTAAAACCAATTCCTCTTAAGACTTTTGAGGCTATAATCTTTGAAAGGAGAGTATCTTTATTCCTCAGAGAAGAAAAGCTGGAAGATTTGAACTGATGCCTTTTTTTAGTTAGCAGTACAATATTTAGTTAGTTATTGTACTATACTATTTCCTTATTGTTGTTGTTGTTGTTAGGTGTCGTTGAGTCAAGTAGCAGCAACCCTATGTACAAAAGATCTGAACTCTGTTCTAGCCTGTGCCGTCCTCATAGTTCCTGACACACAACAGCCCATTTCAGCAGAAAATGTGTCAATATACCTGACTGAGAATCTTCCACTTCTTTGCTGACCCTCCGCCCTTCTCAGCATCATGTCCCTTCTCCAAGGAATAGCAGCTCTTAGCAACATGCCCAAAGTAGGTGAGGTGAAGCCACATCATTCTTGCCTTCAAAGAACTGTCTGGCTACAACCTCTCCAAGACATATCTGCTTGTTCTCTTGGCCATCCATGGGCTGTTCAGGGTTCTTCTCCATCACCACAGCTCAAAGGTACCTATTTTTTTTCCTGTCATCCTTATTCATTTTCCAGCTCTCAGATACATAGCAAGTAGCAGAAAGACTATGACCTGAATCAGACACACTTTAGTCCTCCAACTGACATTATACCTCAATAGTTTGGACAGGTCCCTAACTGCAAATTTTCCTGGTACAATTAATCTCCTTATTTCCTGACTGCAAGGATGTTAATTGTGAAACAATACATATAAAATCTTTTAACCTTTAATATGTATAAGGAAACTTGAATTGATTTTGTAATTTTGTGTTTAGGCCTCTATCCTCTTTGATTAAATTTTGATTATTTCTTTGATTTGATTTTATCAGTTTTGTCAAAATTTTTCTTCAAATATTCTTATCCAATACTTGTTCCCAACCATCCCAACTTCCATGTGTAAAGCATGTACAATTTGCTCAGAACATCTCATCATCTAAGCATATTTTCTGTACTCACTGATTTTGATACTCCAATTTCTTCTAATTGTGTTGTTTGCCTACATTATTTTTCATTTATAGATTGTGGTTGTGGGGATCCTCCTGCAAGGAAATTCTGTCATTTTCTTTTCTATATAAATCATATACAATTGCATTTGGTACATTTTACTCAAGAGAGTATGTTTATATCTTGTGACCTTGCACTAAATTGTATGATCTTCTGAGGTAATTATCTCTTATCTGTATGCCTCACACAGCATAGCCTTTGTTTTGTAGGTTTTTTCTTTTTTTCCCAGATTTATGTAGTAAAATTCACATATATTAAATGCCAACCTTATTAGTGCATGATTTGGTGCATTGTAATAAGCAATCATTATGCTACCAAAAATATCACACTAAAGAGTGTTTTCATCAACTGAAATTTTTCCATAGCAAATATCATTTCAAATATAATTTTTACCATTTCTTGAGCATTTCTCATCTGTGGTTGTTTTTTTTTTAAAGATTGGCCCTTTATTCACCTGTCTCCTCTGGAGAAATCGGGGCGGTCATCTGTGTTTTAAACCTCTAGTACTGTCTATTATGTATGTTAAATTAATGTAATTATACAACATTAATGTTTTAGTCTAGCTTCTTTCATATAATGTAATATTTTATGGTTTCAATTTTATCATGTACATCGACAGTACTTCTACATACTCTTGAATGTTTGTTGTTGTTGTTGTTGTGTGCCTTTGAGTTGGAACCAACTCATAGCTGATCCTCTAGTGAGTTTTCAGAGCAGATAACCAGATCATGGAAAATTGTCCATCCTTCTCCCGTGGAGTAGACGGTGGATTTGAATCTTGTGCTTTTGGGATTGCAGTGCAGTTTCTTACTACTAGGCCACCAGGGCTCCCACTGTATAACTTAGCATTACTTAATAATTCAGATGTAACAGCCTCATCTTACATATTCACAAGTTGCAGGTCTTAGAGGTTACTTTCAGGTTTGGAGATGATTAGTGAGGCTTCTATAAATATACATGGTTTTGTGTACTTAATGTTTTCAGTTATCTTGGCAAAAATCTAAGTATGCGATTTTTGGACCAACCATTTAGCATTCATTTAAGTTTGTATGAAATTACCAGCTGGTTTTCAAATGTATGTAATCTTTTACACTTTCAGAGTTACTATATGAGAATTTAAGTTTCTCCTAATTTATTTACCATATTAGCTTTAAAACCTTATTTTTTTCAGTTTAATCACTGTGGTTTTACTTCTAGAGATGAATTATATTCGATTGTATTATGTGTGTGCTTTTCATCAACTCATCTTCTTCAATGAAGTATTTTTTTAATTATCTGCCATTAAAAAAGAGGAATCAAAAAATATTTCACTGAGTTTTAATAAGTCTATTTATAAATCTATCCATATTTTATCTATTATCAAATATGTATAATGAATCTTTTCTTTATGACTTATTCTTAAATTTTTAAGTGTCTTTAAAGGAGTTGAATATTTTATTGTTATTATGTTCATTTTATGACTATTTTAAGTAAATTGTGCTCTCTGTGCTTCCTACTGCATAGAATTTTTTTTCATAATCTAAGATATTCTTTCGTTTTTTTATACTATAGAATGTTGTTGTTGTGTATTACTCATATTTAATTGTTGCTTTTTTAATATGGCATAAAATACCTGTTTTGAGGTTCATTAGATTATATATGATGATTAATTTTTCTATATGATATTTGTAAATATGCCATTTTTTCCACTAGGCTATGTATCATGTTAGTTGTATGTCAATTGACTATATATCTGAAATTGTTTTTTGTTTATTTGTTTGTGTTCTAAATTCTACAATATTTGACCCTGTCTATTCATTAGTATTAGGCTGTGAACTTAAGCTTTTCTGGGGTCTTGCAATTAGATAAAAATTTTATCTTGGTTTTAACTTTTCTAGTTTAATTGCTATCACATATAATGGACTTATTGAATTGACTTGTGAAAAAAAAATTAACCGGAGATTTAGTTCAATTGTTATAAATATATAAAATCCAATCCCTATAAAATATTTCTATTTAATATCATATAATTGGAATGTTACTCACTGTGCGACCGCGGGTCTTTTATAGATAATAACAGAGGGATAAAATAATGTCTCTTAGACAATTGTCACAGTTGTGTTATTCTTAAAATTAGGCATATAGTTAGGAACCTTTACTGGCTTGGTGGTAAGAAGTTGCACTGCTAAACCAAAAGGACACGGTTTGAATCTACCAGTTACTTTGTGAAAGAAAGATAGACAATCTACTCCCTTGAAATGCACTGGCTCTGAAACCTACTATACGGACAGTTATGAGTTGGCCCTGACTTGATAGTACGTATCACATAAATCATATTATTAGACAAGTAGAAATAATGATTTATGGCTAGGTTGGCACAGGATGGGAGAGCGTATAGAGCTCTAGTACACAGGTCGCTATGAGTCTCAAGCGACTCGATGACACATAACACCAACAACATAAGAAATTTTAAATTATTGTTATTTTTGTTAAAGTTAGAACTCGGTTCATCTAAAAATTATGTCTTTAAGTCCTAATATAGCTATGAATGTGACTTTGCTTAGAATTATTTTTTAAAAATTATTTTCACTATTTATATAAAGTGTATCAAGAAGGTATATTATTGATACTAATGTTGAAAGCAGGAGTAGCATCCACTTTCTAAAAATCATGCCTCTGGAAACTCTATGAACTTTGATAAATGTTGCTAGTTGTAGAGAGGCTTCAGGCCTTTTGTTCAAAGGGTCACTATGAATCGGGCTCAACTTGAAGGCAATCAACAACAACAACAATACACCTAATATTTTGCATATGGGATGAGTTCTAATTCCATTTAACTCTATATAAGAAAGGTGAAGATAAAAAAAAATAAAAACTCCAGAGATATTTATCAAGGATGCTATGTGAAGCTGTAACTATAAACCAAGGAATGTCTGAAACTTCCAGTTGGGAGAGTTACTGAACACATTCCCTTCTATAGCCCTCTGATTCAGACTTCTGCCTTCCAAATCTGAGATAAAATAATTCTGAGAAAATGCAATTGCCACCCAATTTCTATAGTTTTATTATGGAAGTCTGAGGGAACTAATAAAGACACTGATACTAAAGGAAAAGTAAATCCATGCTGGGCAGCAAAATTCAAATAAATGACAAAAATCAAGTTCAATTACACATAAAGCACGTTTTCTCTGTTCATGCATTTTTCCCCAAAATAATGACTCTGTTTCTCTTTAGAGACATTAATTTTCATATGTTGTTGTTATGTGCCGTCAAGTCATTTACGACTCATAGCGACCCTATGTACAACAGCCCTAAACCGTGCTCTATCCTGTGCCAATCTCATTGCCTCTGACACACCCATCCCAATTACCCCAGTCACTGAATCAATCCACCTCATAGAGGGTCTTCCCCTCCTGCGCTGTCCCTCTACTCTACCCAGCATGATGTCCCTCTCTAAAGACCTGTCTCTCCTTACAACATGTCCAAAGTATGTCAGACGAAGCCCCAGAATCCTTGCCTCCAAGGAGCAGCCTGGTTTAATCCTCTCTAGGGTGAATCTGTTTGTTTTCTTGGCAGTCCATGGTACATTCAATACTCTTCTCCAGCACCACAGCTCAAAGGCGTCAATTCTCCTTCTATCCTCCCTAGTCATTGTCCAACTCTCTGATGCATAACAAGTGATTGCAAAAACTGTGGCCTGTATCAGGTGGACTTTAGTCTCCAGACAGACACCATTGATCTTGAGTACTTTAGGGAGGTCCCTAACCACAGACTTTCCCATCGCAGTAAGTTTGTTGATTTCCTGGCTACTGGTGCTAAGAGTGTTGACCGTGGAGCCGAGCAAACTGAAGCTGTGAACAATCTCAATCTCAATCTCTTTGCCATCCATCCTGATGCTACCAATTGGTCCAGTGTTGAGAATTTTTGTCTTCTTGATATTGAGCCTCAGTCCATATTGAAGGCTGTAGTCCTTGACCCTCTACAGTAAGTGCATGAGGTCCTCCTCAGTTTCAGTGAGCAAGGTTGTGTCATCTGCATAAGGCAGATTGTTGATAGACCATCTGCCAATCCTAACGCCACGCCTCTCCTCATAGAGCCCCTCCTCTTGGATAATCTGCTCTGCATACCGGTGGAAAAGGTATGGAACTAGGACAGATCCCTGGTGTGCATCCTTCCCAATTTTGAACCATGCAATGTTGCCCTGCTCTGTTCTGACGACTGCCTCTGGTCCAAGTATAGGTTTCACATTAGCACAATTAAATGTTCTGGGATTCCCATTCTTCTCAGAGTCAGCCACAGTTTGTTATGATCCACGCAGTCAAATGCCTTTGCATAATCAATGAAACACAGATAAGACATTCTTCTGGTATTCTCTGCTTTCACCTAAGATCCATCTAACATCAGCAACAATATCCCTAGTACCATGACCCCTTCTAAACCCAGCCTGGACTTCTGGCATTTCTCTGCTGATATACTGTTCCAGACGTTTTTGGATAATCTTCAGTAGAATCTTGCTTGCATGTGAAATCAATGATACTGTTCTGTAGTTTCCACACTCAGCTGGGTTGCCCTTCTTTGGGATGGGAACAAATATTGACCTCTTCCAGTCATTTGGCCAAGTGGTTGTTCTCCAGATTTTGGGTATAAGTAAACAAATGTTAAGTCAATGTTAAAATCAAATATACTACAGACAGCTTAATAAAAAATAAAGCAAGCCCACTTCTGTATGTGTGCTTTTAAGACAATCTGAAATAGTACTCTGTGTTTTTATTATGCTGTCTATTACTGATGATTTGTGTCTTAAGTTAATAGAAATGCTCTCTTTCAGTAGTTTAATAGTATTGTGATATAAAAATTTTTTAGATATTTCCTTTCATGCCATCATGTTTATGCACTTTAAGCAGATGTGGTACTTTGTACTTATTTAGTTTTTTTAAGTGGCCCTTAATTAAGAAATGGTTTGACATCTCTTCAGTAAAGTGAGATTTAAGCTAATATATTTTAATGAATTTATGCTAGAAAATGGCACTTCACAGGGAACTATTATAAACCTATTATTATTCCATGTCTTGATTGATGAATCTCTAAATAGACTTTGTGAATGTTATCAATGCATATTATAATGATCAGATAGGATAATAATAAAAAACTCTGAGAAGCAGAGTCGTCGGAATAAAAGAACTTGATGAGATAATGTGATATCGGAAAGAAATTATGTCTTACACAAAATCGAATTAAAATATTTTCTGAAAACAAATCAATATTAGTTGTATCTGTAAAGGAGATATTCATAAAGTAATGAAATGCACTCTATATTTTCTCTTTCACTTTCAGAGAAAAGAAATCACTGCATAAACACAGTGTTTTCCAAAAGATAGAATTAATTGAATTACTCAATTGTCTTTCAAAAACATGTATAGGTAAGTTGGTAGAGACATGTAAACATCCATAGGTAATAGACACTTATTAAAATGGGTGAAAGGAAAGCCCAGACATAACAAGGGGATGATCAGATATTATGGGCACTGTAATTAATGTAATAATGAAATAATAAAAAAAGTGTATGACAAATGAATCTAAAAAAAGAATATGCCTTGTAATCTTTCATTAAAATTATAATTTCAAAAAGAACAATAAGTGAATTGATTAATTCAGCCTCAGAGAACCTGATAGTGTGTTGTTAGTAATCAGGATGAACTCCATAGCTGTAGATATTGTTATCACATTTCTCAAATCGGCAATAATGTGCACAAAGGATTTAATACTTTTTCAAAGATTGCTGTTGTTGTCAATAGCCATCAAGTCAGTTCCACCCACAGCTACCTTAATAATGATAGCACTGTCCAGTTCTATGCCAGTTATATACTCTCGTGTCCTAGTGGTAAGAGGCTGAGGTAAAGCCCCTAAGGCATTCAGTTCAAATCCACCAGCTGCTCCCTAGGAGAAGGATATGCAGTCTCCTCCGATATGATTTATTGTCTCTAAAAACCCACTGGAAAAATCAGCTATGAGTCAGTTCTGACTCCAAGGCACACGACAATAACAACCATATGCCATTTCCATTTGCAATGATATGTTTGAATGATATGTTGTTACAGCTTTTATGTGAATCCATTTCATTCATTTTCACTAACTCACTAGTTTACCAATAACTGGTCTTTTCTGAAGATGTGTTCAAAATGATGCATCAAACAAAAAGATTAATACTAAAGGACATTTTTTTGATGTATATTTTCTAAATTTGTTCATTCTTTTGGCATTTCATGGTGTTGTCCATATTCTTTGCCAATACAATTCAGTAGATCAATTATTCTGCCTTATTTTTTCTTTGTCCAGCTTTCATTACATATGAGACAACAGAAAATATGGCCTCAGATAGAAGCAGCTTAGTCGCTAAAGTGGTATCTGGCTTTTTACAATTTCTAAGAGTTCTTTTATAGATGTGTCAAATGAAATAATTTATTGATTGTAGCTTTTATGATTCTTTGAAAATTCAATTTATTTTGTATTATGTTTACAATCAGTGTCATGTATGAGTCTTTTTCAAGTGTAATTAATATTGAAGTCTTATAGCCTTTCACATTTATCAGCAAGTGCTTTAAGTCCTCTCAAATGTCAGTGAGGAAGGTGATTATCACATATCATAGGTTGTTACTGAGTCTTTCTATAGCTTGATGTTGTGTGTTTTCCTATAGTTCTGATTCACAATGTTTTTGTTCATCAAACATTGATTTCAGTATACAGAAAGACTCCAAACCTATTTCACAACATGGTCAGTTTTCAAAAATAAAGTTACCTATTGTTCTTTTTTAAAAACTGTCTCTTCTTTTTCTTTAATCAAAATGGCAAGAAACTATTATTTTCTTTGCCACTGATAAACAACAAAATAATTTCTGTCTCTAGATAAACTCATGGCACTTTCCCAATTTTCAATAATATTTATGGATCATAGAGATGAGGCATGATGAAATGATATTGAGAATTGAAGTATTAGTTCTCATTACAGGGTCAAATGGTCCTTTAGACATTTTTTTTTCATCTCCACTGTTTACCCTCACCCTAAACCTCCATCAATAACTCCTTTGTGTACATAATTTTGGAAAATATGAATTTCTTCATTTAATCATGGCGGCCTAGTTGTTAGAAGCTACTCTGTAATCCTGAAGACTCGTGGTTTGAGGCCACCAGCTTCTTCATGGGAGAAGGATGGGCAGTCTCCTCCATGCGATTAACTGCCTCTAAAAACCTGCTGGAGGGTCACCTATTTGTTGGTTCCAATTCAAAGGTAGACAACAACCACAACAAATCATATCATAGATGTCAGAACCTTATAATTTAGGCTTAGTTAACTTATGTGGCCAGGTCAAGGAAACACTCATCCTATTTTTTTTAATTGTGTAAAAAAAAGAAAAAAAACCCTTTATTTATTGACCGTAATTATTAGTTAATGCCTTTAAAGCACTAAAGTTGTTCTAAAATGCACTAGGTGATTGAGGAATAGAAATCTGTGAATATACTAGTTCAATTCTCTGAGTGCACTTTAGGCAATGATGACAGTACTAGAGATTACATTTCTCTCTTGCATTTGGTGTTCCCAGGAGGTAATGGTTCACTTATATAAAAGCTTTTATGAGTAACTTATGCATTTAGACTTATGTCAATAGTTTTATTGGAAGATTCCTTAAGAGGTATTTGCATTTGGGGGATATTAAAGTTTATATTTTGCTATAAATTTATATAGCAATCTTTGTAGAATAGTGTTTAATGAGAAAAGATGTATAAAATTGGAAAAACTCTGCACTATTACACAATTACTTATTTTATTAGTATAC
Organism: Elephantulus edwardii; assembly: GCF_000299155.1. Lineage (NCBI taxonomy): Eukaryota > Metazoa > Chordata > Mammalia > Macroscelidea > Macroscelididae > Elephantulus > Elephantulus edwardii. Next base: position 19,554,601 of record NW_006399751.1, on the reverse strand, counting down.
GAGATGAGATGCATTGAATCTCCCAAATATGTTTTCTCTAAAACTAGTTTAATAAAAAGTGTTATACTTCTCTAAGTCATATTTTTTTAAAAAAAATACACCTTAACTGGGTAATAAATGAGCACTTAACTGAGCTCATGCAGAAACTATACCTGGACCAGGAGGCTGTTGTGAAACACAGCAGGGAAACAGTATGGTTTAAAATTGAGAAGGGAGTGTGTCTGGGTTGTATTCTCTCTATATTACTATTTAATCTGTATGTTGAGCAAAATATTCAAGAAGCTGGACTCTATAGAGGAGTGTGGCATCAGGATTGGAGGGACACTCATTAATAACCTGCATTATGCTGATGATACAACCTAGCTTGCTGAAAGTGAGGAGGACTTGAGGCACTTGTTGCAGAAGATCAACAAATGCAGTCTTTGGTTTGGATTGGATTTCAATGTCAAGAAAGCAAAGATTCTTGCCACTGGGCTAATAGGTAACATCATGGTGGATGGAGAGGAGATTGAAAATGTCAACAGCTTCATCTTGCTTGCATCTATAATTAACACCCTTGGTACAAGCAATCAATAAATAAGGAGATACATTGAACTTGGAAAGTTTGCAGTTAGGGACCTCTCCAAAATATTGAGGAGTAATTATGTCAGTTTGAGGACTAAGGTGCGTCTGATTCAGGCCATAGTCTTTCCATTTCACTTAGTATGCATCTGAGAGTTGGATTATCAATAAAGATAACAAAAGAATTGATGCCTTTGAGCTACGGTGTTGGTTAAGGAAGAGCACTGAACATCCCATGGATGGAATAAAAACCAAGCAGGTATGTCTTGAAGAGGGGGAAGCCAGAGTGCTCTTTGGAGGCAAGAATGATGAGGCTTTGCTTCAATACGTTGGGCATGTTGCTCGGAGGGGCTATTCCTTGGAGAGAGTAACAAAGACCCTTGTCCAGGTGCACTGACATGGTGACGTTATTATTAATATGACTATTATTACTATTATTATTAATCTGCAATAAGCTCTTGTGTATCAGGAAATGTGAGGACAGCATAGGACAGGTTCCAGATCTTTTATTCTTGGGATCACTATGAGTCATAACTCACCTTGTCAGCACCTAACAACAAAAGAACAACACTGTTTTTCATGAACACAATCAGGTGTTCTGGGATTCCCATTCTTCTCAACGTTAACAACAATTTGTTGCAATCCACACAATCAAAGGTTTTACATAGTCTTTGAAACACATTGACGTTCTTCTGATTTTCTCTGCTTTCAACTAAGATCCATCTGACATTGCCTGTGGTATCTCTAGTGCCACAGCTTCCTCTAAAACCAGGTTGTATTTCTGATAGTTATCAATGTATTGTTCCAGTAGATTTTTAATAATCTTCAGAAGGATTTTTCTTATGTGTGGTATTAGTGATAATTTTTTTTATAATTTCCACACTGTTTTTGCCCCTTTTTTTTTTTTTATGAGAATAAACATTAATCTCTCCCAGTCTATTGGTCAGGTATTTGTTCTCTAGATTTCTTGACACAGCCTGGTGAGCATTTCCAGGCCTACTGCACCTGTTTGCTGAAGTATATCAATTAATATCCAATCAACTCCTGAGGTTTCCTTCCCCCCAAGTCCTTCAAAGGAGCTTGAACTTTCTCTTTGACCACCATTGGCTCTGGGCCACATATTGCTTCATGGAATCCTTCGGTGTTAGCCAGTTCTTTGTGGAACAGTGTGATTATGTGTACTCCTTTCATCTTCTTTTGATACTTTCTGGATCATCCAATATTCTTCCAATAGCATCCTTAAATTTTGCAACTCAAAAAAAAAAAAAATAAAAAAATAAAATTTTGCAACTCAAGGTTTGAATTTGTTCTTCAGTTCCTTCATTAAGAAATACTGAGCAAATTTGTCCCTTTTGATTTTTTGACTCTAGCTCTTTGCACGTTTCATTATAATACTTTGTTTTGTCTTTATTTACGTAATTTGGATTACACATAACATTTAAAGATAGTGGCAACTTTTACATTGCTGAGAATAAAGTATTTTTATATTTTACCCTAAAGAGTTATAAACATTATGATTCATGCTTTATTATGGCATATTTTGTGATATATTATCATGCAACATGGCAGAGAATTTTACAATTCATTATGGCAACAAGATAAACTTTCTCAGTCAGGACAGCCTCCAAAGCTTGCCTGTAAGCCATTTCAGTCTTTAACCCCACATCTGTAGCATTACTTTAGTGTTACTAAGTCTCTTGGTCCTGCCAGTTATGACATCTCACCCCAAGTTCTCCAGCAAGCTTGAGTAAAGGCTTCTGATTCTAATTCTGATTCTATAGAATCAGACTGACTACATTCTCATAAAACATTCCTGCTGCTGCTTTGCTGGTGGTGAGATTCTCAAATTCTGCCTTTGAATCCACTCAGTTTAATGGCAAGTCTAGCCAATGCCCTTGTACGTACCTTAACACATTCTACTGCTATGGTTCTGTCCATCTATGTGGCAAAGTCAAAGTTAATGGCTAGAGAAGTAATTGTGACGTCACAGGTGAACAATAAGCTTGAAATTTGCTAATTTCAACCTGAAAATTAGGGGGGAAATGACTAAACCTAAGTTACTTATGAGCTGTTGGAAATAAAGTATATAAACATTTTTGTTATTGTTTATGAAGGATACCAATATTGTTATTGTTGTTGCCTCTAGCTTAGTCAGTTCTAATTCAGAGCTCCACTTATACAACGAATTGAAAATTACAAAGTCCTATGCCACTTAAACAAATATTGTTAAGTTTGAGCCTGTTGTTGCCACCACTAAGCCAATTTCTTTTACCCTAATATTTCTCTATAAAATTTGACGTTCTTCTCCAGGAATTAGTCTTTCTTGGTCACATGTCCAAACTACGTGAGATACACTTTGACCACCTTCACTTCTAAAGAGTATGCTGGTTGTATTCACCAGGGGGTTTCTTTGTTCTTCCTACTTTCCAATTATAATTAAAATGCATCTATTCTTCTTCAATCTTCTTTACTGATTGTTTAGCTTTTACATGTAAATGAGGCAACTGAAACTACTATGTCTTGATTCAGATACCCTTTAGCTTTCAACATGATATTTTAGCATTTTAATATTTTTTAAAAGAAATCTTTTGCAGAAAATGTGTACAATGCAAGTACTATTTCCTTGGACGTTGGTTGTAATATCCAAGTAAAACTAAATACTTGACAACTTTAACATTGTTCTCTTTTATCATAATTTTCTTTTATTAGTTAAATGATGAAGATCCTATTTTTTTCTTTGTATTTGGGTATGATCTGTGGTTAAGGCTACAGCATTAGATTTTTGTCAGTAAGTACTTTGAGTCTTTTTTCTGTTCAACAAAGAAAATTATACCATCTACAAATCACAGGTTAAGATTCACACAGTCAAATATTTTGGTATAGTTAGATCTCAGTAATATTTCCTCATTCTATGTTCTTGTCTGCATCTATCTAGTTTAAAGTTCTGGAAATTCCCAGTGATGAAATCATCACCCGCCCCCCATTATCTTCAGCTATATATTATTTGTGTGTGATAATAACATTATATTTGATAATTTCTACATTCTGATAGGTTAGGTTTCTTTGGAGTAAGTGCAAATGTGTATCTTTTCCAATTAGTTTGTCTTCAGGTTTCTTAGTATATGCTAATGACTACTTTCATGATTGCATTCATGTGCTAAAATTATTGGATGCTATTACATCAATTCTTAGAGCCCTTTTCAGTAATTCCTTCAGTGCAACTTAAACCTCTTTCTATACAATTCGTTCTTGATTGAATTCTACCTCATTAAAATGATTGAATGTAAATGATTTCTTTCTGGGACAATTACTCCATATATTTCTTCTTTTGAGACTTCCAGTACCATATTATATTTTGCATATACAATTTTTCATTATGTCAATTCAAAGTTTGAATTTTTTTAGTCCTTTAAGATAAAAGAAATGTTGAATATGTTTGTATATTTTAGTTTTCTGACTCCATAGCTTTAAATATTTAAGTATAATTATCTTTTTTAAGCCACCCTCTAAAATATATTTAGCATTACTTACTTTAAATTTTTTCCATTTAGTTGTTATATGTTCTCTAGCCAAGTTCAGCATCTCTCCTGACTTCCCTGTTAGGTTTTTTTATCTTTCTATCATACCTTCCTAATGAACTTTTGATTTCCTCATATTTGAGTATTTTAATGTCCTCTAGGAAGAAGGAGTGGCATCCACTTCCATAATAGCTTGCCTGCTGAAACCCTATGAACCTGGAGAGAGGATGAAAGGCACCCAAGCGTTGAGGACTCTCCTTCATAGGGTCACTATGAGTCCCCTGTGACTTAATGGCACTTAGCAACAACAATGTCCTCTAACAATTCCGTTGGTCTTTGGTTATTAGTATTTAATTTGTTAAATCTACTCTTGAGATTGCCTTTAAATTCAAGAATATATTTAGGGTCATACTTTGACTTTTGTGCACTTATTTTACTTTCCTTCTTCTTCCACTTATAACTAAATATGAATAGTTGATGGCCTGCTCCACAACTAACACCTATAATTTTAGTCTTAGATTATGGTGTTGGAAAAAGATGTTTGTAATGAGTAAATTGTTGGTCTTATATAATTCTATCATGTGATTTCTAGTTTGGTTTTTATCACCACAGCCTTATTTTCCAATATCAGATTTTTCTCCTTTCTAATTTCACTTTGACTTACTGGCAATCGTTAGTGTCTTTTTAGTTGCATATTTGATTAATTTCAAATCCTGGAGCTTGGAAAAAATCTTCAGGTTTTTTTGTTTTGTTTTGTTTTTTATTTTGGACATTACTTGTTTTGCATAAGTCTTATGCCTTAAAGGAGAGGAAGACCACAATGAGATGAACTGGCACAGTGACTTCAGCAGTGAGCTCTCGTGTATCAGAGATTATAACACAGGGTAGGGCTGGGTTTAGGTTGACTGTTCTTAAGGTCGTTATGAGTCATCCTCAACAGCACCTAACAACAGCAATCCTAGGGAGAGCTGCTAGCCTAGTCCACAGAGACTTGTACTACATCAAAGGTCTCATTGTTCTGTGGGTAGAATCCACAAGCAGCGGTATGGGGGAAAGATAAACAATCTTCCATGATATTTTCAGCCATAGAAAAGGAATGGTGGTCAGCTATGAGTAGAAACTGACTTGATGGCAATAAGTAAATAAGCATAAAATTCTAGGGTATTGATCTAACATGTTTTCCATATTTTTTAAAGTTTCCCTTTTATCTCTGGATAGATAGATAGATCATCTATATCTATCTCTCCCATTTTCTCGCTATTAATACAAAATTGTAGCTATTTCTTCTTACTTTGAGCTATGATACAGCAGTAAAAAATGATCTGAAAAATTTCATTCCATTTTTGTCTTTAAGGTCAATTGTAATTGAGTTATCACTTCTTCAGTCTTATCTTAAATCCCTTCCATTGTGAGAGGCTCATCCTCCAGCACTATACCAGTGTTACACTACTGTTCATACGATTTCATTGTCCATTTTTCTTCAAAGGTTGATAACGTTGTCCTCCCATATAAGCTGTCTTAGTCCATTTTTCAAACTGTGGTGGTGGCATGCGTAGCTATGGAATCTATGCCACTGTTAATTCAGATACCAGCATGGTAACATGTATTTATCATATTCCAGTGAAGTTTCTTAAGAAATAAAGCAAGAAAAAAAGAACAGACAGACTAGGAAGAAGTATCCACACATACAGCCTAAAAATAAAATTAAGGAAAAGGCCCTGCTTATTTGCAATAGCATCTGAAAGAAGAAGAGGTTAGAAAAAAATATGTTTAACTAAGAAGTGAAAAACTTGTATGTTGAAAATGACAGAAGATGTTAAAGAGGATTTGCTGAAGTGGAAAGAAGTACATTTGAAGGTTTAATGTTGTTGTTAAGTAATAACATTAACCAACATTTTCTACAGATTCAGTAAAATCTCTACCAAAATGGCCTTTTTAGTAGATACAGAAATTCTGATTATAATATTAATATTAAATTGCAAAGGAGACAAAAACCTCAAAAGAATACTGAAAAAAGAATAAAGTAGGAAGAGTCACACTTGGCATTATTAAGACTTGTTTTTAATCTACTATAACCAAAACATAAAATAGATTGTATATCAACTGACATATTTCAGCTAACAGATGCTGCCCTGGACATGCTCACCAAGTTGTGCCAAGAAAACTGAGAACAACCACTTGGCCAACTGACTGGAAGAAATCTATATTTGTTCCCATCTCAAAGAAAGGTGACCAGAGTGTAGAAACTATAGAACAATATCATTGATTTCACATGTAAGCAAGAGTCTACTGAAGATTATCCAAAACTAACTGAATAGCACATCAGCAGAGAACTGCCAGAAGTTCAGGCTGGGTTTAGAAGGGGTCGTGGTACTATGGATATTGTAGCTGATGTTAGATGGATCTTAGCTGAAAGCAGGGAATGCCAGAAGAATGTATATCTGTGTTTCATTGACTATGCAAAGGCATCTGACTGTGTGGATCATAACAAACTGTAGCTGACTCTGAAAAGAATGGGAATACCAGAACACGTCATCGTGCTAATGAGAAATCTATACTTGGACCAAGAGGCAGTAATCAGAACAGAGCAAGGAAACACTGCATGGTTCAAAATTGGGAAGGGTGTACGCCAGGGATGTGTCCTGTCTCCATACCTTCTCAACCTGTATGGAGAACAGATTATTTGGGAGGCTGGGATCTATGAGGAGAAATGTGGTATCAGGATTGGTGGAAGATCTATCAACAATCTGCGTTATGCAGATAACACGACCCTGCTTGCTGAAATTGAGGAGGACCTAAAGCGCTTGCTGCATAGGTTCAAGGACTACAGCCTTCAATATGGATTGAGGCTCATTGTTAAGAAGACAAAGTTTCTCACCACTGGAGCAACTGGCAGCATCAGGATGGATGGTGAACATTGAGATTGTTCACAGCTTTAATTTGCTTGGCTCCACAGACAACATTCTTGTCACCAGCAGCCAGGAAATTAAATGACGTAATGCGATGGGAAAGCCTGTTGTTAGGGACTTCTCCAAAGTACTGAAGAGCAATGGTGTCTCTCTGGAGACTAAGGTGCATATGATACAGGCCATGGTCTCTGCAATCACTTGTTATGCATCAGAAAATTGGACAATGACTAGGGAGGATAGAATGGGAATTGATGCCTTTGAGTAGTGGTGCTGTAGAAGAGTATTGAGTGTACCATGGACTGCTAGGAAAACAAACAGATTCATCCTGGAGAGGGTTAAACCAGGCTGCTCTTTGGAGGCAAGAATTCTGCAGCTTAATCTGGCATACTTTGGACATGTTATAAGGAGGGACTGTTCCTTGCAGAGGAACATCATGCTTGGGATGATGGAGGGACAGCACAGGAGGAGAAGACCCTCTATGAGGTGGTTTGATTCAGTGACTGGGGTAATCGGGATGGGTGTATCGGAGCCAGTGCGATTGGTGCAGGACAGAGCAGAGTTTAGGCCTGTTGTACATAGGGTCGCTATGAGTCCCAAGTGACTCAACAGCACATAACAACAACAACAAACCAAAATATGGACTAGTACTTGGATTGCTTTATTATTTATCTGCTAAAATTGGTAGCAGACTAGTTATAAGAAACCTCGAGTCAACATAGTCACAAATGCTTCACACCCTCTACAAGCCTATGAATTCTGACATTAATAGCTCCATCTTTAGCTCAGTTCCCCATTTCCTCTATGATTTTGATGGTTCTCTAGAAGGTCCTCTACAGACTCAGGTCCATTGGGAGAATGACTCACATTACTGTAGTTATGCAGTCTGGTTTTGCAGAAACTAGTGAGTGATGAGCCAGGCTGGATGCAGCTGGGTGATTAGTTCAGAGGCTTGGGCTAAGTTAACACTCTTGTGCTGCTGCTTCTGTGTTGATTTTTTGCACACCCAAACTGTGTGGAAAAGACTCTCTTACACTGGTCTCACAGTTATTGATTATTTGAAAGACCATGTTTTGTAGTTAAGGAAGTTAGAGACTATTTCCCCAGCAGAGGGTAATGTAATGGATAGAAAAGCCAAAGATCTGATACCACAGCAATAAATACATAAATTTACATGTGCAAGAAAGATCATAGCTGTATTCCCAGTAATCAAAATAAGGAAAGGACTCAAATATTCAAGAAATAAATGGGCAATCAATGGTGTTTTATCTATTCAGTGGAACTGTGTTAGGTGTGCTCAAGTTCTTTAGGACTCATAATTATGCTACATTAGAATAAAACACTCTTCAGACTTGTACTATTCACACAGTGGTTCCTATGTTTGAGCACACTGCTTCATCCACTGGGTTAAATTATCTCTTTGAAAGTTTCCTCTTTTTATGCTGACTTTCTGCTTCACTGAGCATAATATATTTCTCTAGAGACTGGTCCCCTCTGATAACACGTCCAAAGTACATTAAGACGAAACTTCTTGATTCTTGCTCTATAGTTGTACCCTGGCTGCACATCTTTGTAGGTAGATGTATTCATTCTTCTTTCAGTCCATGGTTTCTTTAATATTATTTTACCAACATCATAATTCAAAAGCATTAATACTACTGTCTTCTTTATTCATTGTCCAATAAGATATTACTTAACTAGAAGAAGAAATGAATTGGTGAAACATGAATAAATGTTAAAATCATTATTCTAAATAAAAGAATGAAATAAAGAAAGGACACAAAGTTGTATTTATATGAAATATCTAGAATAAATATCTGTAAAGTCAGATCAAACTGGAAATTTTCAGCAACTAGGAGGAAATGGAAATAATATTTGGATAAGAAATTCTGACATGGTGTACTAAATATATTAAGGACTACCAAATTTTAAACTTCAAAATGGTTAAAATATTAACCCTTAATGCATTTTTCACAATAAAAAAATCTATTTTTTTTTCTGGATTTGCTCTTGTTAAGTGCCCTCGAGTTGTACATGACTCAGCGACCCAATGAACAAAAGACCTTGAAGCATTTCATCATATTAATACAATAAAGACAACATCATGGAATTAGTTTTATTGACACTCTTCTGACTAACTCTTGAATAGAACTGACAAATTAGATCAATGAAACAGACATAGGTGCACAATATATCATTGCTGATTAAAAATACATCAGAACAATATAATTAGAATTATTTTCAACAAATGATGTTAGAATGATTGGATACACATTTGAGAAAGAAAGAATTTCATCCTTGCTTCACATTATATATAAACAATAATTCAAGATGAACTCTAAGTGATAGGTTAAAATAGAAAAACATATCGTTTCTGGGTGATAACTAAAAAACAATTGAGTCTTTTATTTTCAAGATGTAAAAGCAAGCTGTTAATATACTTTTTGTTATCAAGACTATATACAGTGAGATATTCACAGTAAAAGAAACAAAGATAATATGAGGATGGCTGAATCGAATCTGTGCTCTCCCAGCTTCACAAAGGTGAACTGTCCACAGCAACAACATAGTATAAAATTGATCTCTATAAGGGGAGATATATATATATATATATTGATATAGATATTGCCCCGAGCTCCAGCACCTACTTCGTTGAATCTGAGTTGGCTGTAAATGACCATCATTTAACAGATTCACAATTTCTACTCACCGCTGTGGTGTTTATTAAGGAAATATATTGAGAGTCAGGGTGGCAAAAACTATCACACAGTGAAAATCTAGATTTAGTGAACAGCACTCCCAAGCCAGATTTAAAACTCTTTAATTAGTTCAGACAGTTTCTCAGTCAATAAGTTAAAGTTCAGGTTCACTCCAGTAACACAAACCTCTGGTTTCTTCAATCAACTATTGTTGTGTATCCTCGAGTCAGAAGTGACCAATAGTTGACCTTCGAGAGGATTTCAGAGGCAGTTAAACTCTCAGAAGGAGATTGCCCATCATTCTCTTCTAAAGCAGCTGGTGGCCTGGAACCTCAGGTGCTTTTGGGATTGCAGTTCAGCTTCTTGCCTCTACACCACCAGAGCTCTGTCAATCAACTAGCAAACTTTGTCTCCTTCAATAGTTCACCAAGCAAAACCTTAACTCTGGCTATGTGCCCAGAACGATGTCAGTCCCTCCACAGTTTGGTTAACTCTCTCTCTTTCCTTGGCTTCGTAGCTATCAATGTTGTAAACAACATTGATCAAAGGAGAACCATGTGTTTGCAGTTGAGGCAGCTGGAGACCATGTCTCTAGGGGAGCTAAAGACAGCTGATGGAGCCTCAAAGATTCCTTTTTCTAACCGATTCCCACCTGACCACGTAGTCTAGTCTAAGGCAATGGATAGAAAAGAAAAGAAAAAAAAAAGATTGTAATATCACATCTATCAATATCTACATACACAATTAAGGGAGTCCTATTTATTACTCATTGGAGCTCTGGTGACTTAATGGTAAGGAGTTGCACTGCCACTACAAAGATGTGTGGTTTGAATTCACCAATAGTTGCAAGGGGAAGAGATGGGCAATATCCTCTCATGCAATTATTGCCTCTAAAACCTCTGGGTTGCTTTGGCCATTAACAAATTTCTTGTTGTTATATGCTGTACAGTCGGAACATATTCACAATTTACCCTTTAGTGGAATTTCAGAGGCTGTAAGTTAAGTTGCCTGGGTCATCTCCCATCTTTATTTCAGAGGCTGTACATTGCATGAGAGAAGAGGCTAGTGGATTCAAACTGCATGCCTTTGGATTGACAACGCAATTCCTTATCCCAAAGGTACCAGAAAACCCTATTTACAAATTTACTGCCCTGTAAATTCCCTCCAAATCTGCTGTAATACAAGATCATCTCAGAGGCCTGTAAATGGACTTATTTGGTAAAATGTCAAATGTTTACAAATGATAGTTTTTTAAATATTGTTACAATAATTACTCAAACCATATTAATACATTTTTATTCTATTACATAAAAATCAACTGGTCTTTTGTATTGTTATGCCTAGAATGAGTTTTTAGCCCCACACAATTTTGTATCATGAAATGATTATTTGGAAAAATAGTTTTTTCATAAAGTTTTGCAGAACTTCTAAATGTTGGTGTATATTACACAATGTTTATTAGAAAAAGTCACATTGGTTACTGTCAACACCTATCTCATCATAAGAGAAGCTGTCAAATTCATGGTGGCAGAAAATGTTCTCCATAATCTTAATTTCTACTAAAAAGTTTGCATTCTGTCACAGCAATAAACATTACCTGTGGTTTTGTTTAAATGACAGACATATTTTCTTATTTGAGAAAATATCTACCAAACATTTAAGTTTGAATAACTGTAGTTTTTCAGTAATTATTACAAATAGAAAAGAACTGTGGGGGGAAGTGACCAGCCAGCTCACAACGTGAACCATCACACAAGCTCTTTTCTGAAGTAAAGTATACTGCAACGTCACCAACTGTTCATCTAATTTTTTCACCCAAGATATTAAAATGATGTGAACTCATTCGACTTTGTGAATTACAACAAATTGTGGCTAACGTTGATGAAAATAGGAATCCTAGAACCCTTGATTGTACTTATGTGAAACTATACTTGAACCAGGGAGCAGTCCTCAGAACAAAGCAAGGAAACACTGCATGGTTCAAAATAAGGAAAGGTGTGCCTCATGGATGCAACCTGTCTGTGCCTTGTTAACATATATGCAGAACTAATCATTCTGCTCTTTATGAGGAGGAATGTGGCATCAGGCTTGGAGGAACACTCATCAACAACCTGTGTCATGCAGATGACACAACCTTGCTTACTGAAACTGAGGAGAACCTGAAGTGCTTGCTGCAGGTCAAGGACTATAGTCTTCAATATAGGTTGAAGTTCAATATCAAGAACACAAAGATTCTCACCACTTGGCCAACTTACACCACCATGATAGAAGGAGAAGAGATTGAGGTTGCTAGTAATTAAAGCTTGCTTGGCTCCACAATCAATACTCTCGGCACCAGAAGTCAGGAAACCAAAAGACAACGTGTATTGGGAAAATCTTCTGTCAGGGATTTCTCCAGAGTGCTGAAAAGCCACGATATCTGCTTGGAGACTAAGATACACCTAATCCAGGCCATGGTCTTTGCCATTGCTTGCTATGTATTAGAGAGTTGGACAATGACTAATAATGACAGAAGAATCGATGTCTTCGAGTTGTCATGCTGGAGAAGATTCTGGGACATACAATGGACTGCCAAGAAAATAACTAAATCTGTCTTGGAGAGGGTGAAATCAAGTTTCTCCTTGGACGCTAGGATTTTGAAGCTCCATCTCATATACTTTGGGCACATGGCCAGGAAGGGCTGATCCTTGGTGAAAGATGTCATGCTTGGAAGGTGGAGGGCTAGTGCAGGAGTGATAGACCCAGGTATAGATGGACTGATACAGTAATTGGTTCAGTGGAGATTGGGGTATCGGAATCAGTGAGACTGCTTCAGGACAAGGCAGGTTTCAGAGCTGTTGTAGATAGGGTCACTATGAATTGCAGGCAACTCCATAGCACATAACAACAGCAACCAGGATGAAGAATGAATGAAATATATTTTCTCTACCAATTACATTCTTAAATAAGGCTGACATTTTTTATTGTAACTGCTGTATGTGACATTTAATATCTCTGTATGAGCAGTGTAAATGTCAAAATATTAAAAATTATCATTTCTGAGAATTATGTAAATCTTTTAGTTTCACTATAAACACTGATTTTATTATACTACAAAGCTTTGGATATGTTAGGCTTATATTTATTATATTATTGTATTTTTAGTATTATAACTCTCAGTCTTGATTTCTTTTACAACTTTCTAATTCTGAGTTAGTTTCCATGAATATATGAATATTTTTTAATTCTCCTAGTTATTGATTCCTAACTTCATTCCATTGTAGTCAAGAGAAATTGCTCTGTATTATTTACATCTTTTAAATCTATAGAAATTTTTTTTTTTTAAACATGGTCATTTTTAGAATAGATGTTCATTTTCCTGCTGTTAGATAGCTATGTTATATATGTTTCGGTCAGGAAGCTCTGGTGACCTAGTGATGAGAAACTGTGATACAATCCTGAAGGCAAGTGCTTCAAATCCACCAGCTGCTCGTTTGGTGAAAGATAAGCAATCTCCTCCCGTGTGATTAGCTACCTCTGATAACTTAATTAAATTTCAACTATAGGCCACTTCTGACTTGAACAGCACATACAACAACAACATATTTCTGCTAGATTCAACTGGCTATAGTATTACTCAGCGTTTCTTTATTGATTTTTTTTCCTAGTGCTATCCATTTTCAAAAAGAGTAAATCTTTTTCTTTTTTATTCTGCTGGAACTTGGTTTATAAATTTGAAATGACATTAAAAATAGAGTGTTTTAATTGTTATATTTTCTTGGTGATTTTATTTTTTCCTAATCCTATAATGGTTTTATTTGTTTCATACAAGTGATTTCTTACTTTAAGCTTATTTAATGAAATAATAATGTCCAGCACTTTTCTTAAAATAATAAGCTTTCTGTAGAATGATGGCCCCTCCGCATCCTTCTACTTTTAACCTAATTGTGTTTGTACACTCAGGTCTGTCATATTTTCATGGACAAGTCATATTTTAATCCATTCTGTCACTCACTGTGCCTTGACTGGAGCATTCACTTTTACTTTTGTCTTACTAACTGATAGGAAATGATTTAGTCTTTTTATTATGTATTCTTCGTGTTTAATTACTGATAAGCATTTTTAAAAAAAAATTAGATGTCCCCCTCCTTTTTTATCTATTGTTGTTTTTTTACAGTTACTGAGGTTGTAATTTTCCCTTCTTTTTTTTTTTTTGTCTGTGTGTGTGGCATCCACTTCATAAATAACATACCTTCTAAAACTCTATGAACTTCGATAAATGTTGATGGTTATAGAGGGGATTCAGGCCTTTTGTCGCTCTGAATTGTGGTCGATTTGAAGGCAATGAACATATTCATTCAATTTCTTTATGGTTGTCATGAAGTTTCTAAATTAAAACCATACAATTCCCTTTAATTTCTTCAATGTATGGAAATTCTGTTAAACCTATGACTTCATTTCTTATTTTCTATCATTGTTATTTATTATTTGTATATTGTTAATTGCAATCTTATATCCTTGGTTCCCTATAATCTCATTATCAATCAATCTCATATATATCTCCAGTTGACTGCTCAATGGTAATATTCTCGATTGTTGGTCATTTTGTCTGTTGGGGTTTTTTTTCTGGAGAATTTCCTTTAATATTTCTTTTAGAATGGGTATGTATGTTGGAAAAAAATTAATTTCTATTAACTCGGGAATATCCTAATTTTATCCTTACTTTTGAATGACAATTTTGCTAACTATATTATTCTTGGTTGAAAGGATTTTACTTTGAAGGCTTTGCATGTATCATTGCCTTTTTCCAGAAAATTTTCTAATAAGAAAGAAACAATATTACTGAGATCCTTTTGTAGCTGATGTTTTACTTTTCTATAACTGCTTTCATGACTCTTTTATAAAGTTTATTTCTGTAAAGTTGTATTGTTTGCTTCTCTTAGGATTTAAGCTGAGTGGAGTTGGCTGAGCTTCCTCCGTTAAAATCTTTGTTTTTAAAGATTTTTGCAAGGTTTTCTGCCATTATTTCTTTAAATAGATCCTGACTTTTCATCTGGAGTTCCTATTATGTATATATTGTTGTTGTTGATGTGTGCTGTAGAGTCAGAATCAACAAATAGATGACCCTCTGGTGGATGTTAGAACCGGGTACAAGCACAGGAGGAAATTGTCTGTCCTTCTTCCACAGAGTAGCTGGTGGCTTCAAAGCATGTGCTTTTGAAATTGCAGCGCGGTTTCTCACCACTGGGCCACCAGAGCTCCCAATTATATTTATAGTGCTTCTATTAATAGTGTCACGCAAAATTTACTTCCAGTTTATTTTTCTTATCCGCCCCCCCCATTTTTTCCTAAGAATGAATAATCTTCAAGATTTTATCCTCCTTTTTCTCACTCTTCATTTTCATTGTTTCAATTCTATTAACTTTTTATAGCTTTGTTTCTGTTATTTTATCATTAAGCTTCAAAATTTCTAATCATTTTATATAAGGTTTCAATTATTTGTTTAATTTGTAATATTTTAAATGAGAAAGTATTCATTACATTTTCTTTTTTCTCATTTGTTTGCTTTTCTGAATTCTTTTCTATGTTTTCCTTTATTGTGTTATGAAAATTTTATACTAGTTTATTGATACCTTTGATTGAAATTTTATGATAAAAGACTTGAAATAGTTGTTTTTCAATAGAGAATAGATGAAAACATTGAGCATCTGAATGATTTCCAAATCTACTTATCTTTGTCTTAATTGGGATTTTAGTGAGTTTACAGAGATTGGTTTTTATTGATAAATTTACACACATTATTCTCCTTAACTGTCCTCCAGTTAACCTTAAATGTTTTTCCAATTTCAGATTGTTAATTGTCATAAGTATAATGTGTAATAGTCCATTTATTTTAGATTGTCCTTCCCTTCACCTATTGCAATGCTGTGTTCATCATCTTTTCCTACTCTTCCCTCCTCTCTATTCTATTGTTATGACAATGGTCTTGTGTGACATTTTTCATTTTATGACTAAGATATTCCATCCAATGTAATATCTTTCAGACTCATTCATATTGTGCAGTGCTGTAGAGTGGATGGGGTTTGCTGTCGTTTTTGTTAGTTTGGGTTTTTTTGGTAGTTGTTGTTGTTGTTGATTTTTATCTAGTCCAGGTCTAGCTGGCTTTATGGCTCTGGTAAAATCTGGGCCAGTTCTGCCTGGGCCAGACAGTGAGACTGGTTCAGGATAGAGCAGAGTGCAGAACTGTTGTGCATAGGGTCACAATGAATCACAAGGGACTTGAGAGCACATAACAACAACAGCAACAAGCTGTTTTGGTTTTGGTTGTGTTTTTTTTTTAATGCTGTATACCATTCCGTATTTGGATGTACTAGAATTTCTCTATCAATTGATTTTTTGAGGAGATTCCATCTTTTTATATTTTGAAAAATGCTGCAATAAACATAAGAGTGCATGTTTAGTGTTGATGTTATTAAACAATTTCAAAAAGATTATGCAAAATTGAAACATCACAGAGAAAAACATATAATCTTTATTTTAAAAAGTCATTAAAGAAACACTCACTATTTAGGAAAATTACTAAACTATTAGTATAGAAAAAAGATAAGCCACATATATTTTTATTAAGATATGTTACAATATAAATTTCTCCAACTCATTAATAAGATGGGTACCATTGGATTAGAACTAACCACAGCAGACCTTCCATCAGGTTTGCAGAGAGAGAAAATCACATGAGAGGAGATTGTCCATCCTTCTCCTGAATAGGCAATAGTGGATTCGAACTCTGTTCATTTGAGGATTGCAGTGCAGTTTCATAACAATAGGCCACCAGAGCTCCCTATTAAAAGGATAAAAAATTATAATAGACAAAAGATTATATATTTAAACTCTTTTTGACACACTCATATAAGAATATATCAAAATATATAATTAGCATATGAAATATTACATCTGTAGCTGTTTAAAGAATTGAAGGTAAAACTATTACTGAGTTACTATATAGCCAAAATTACTAAAAATAGTAACACCACATGTATTGGCAATGAGGAGGGCATTTAATAGTTTCTTATATTTGCTAATCAGAATGCAAAATTATATAACATTTTTGAAAATTGTCTTGTAGATCTTGATACAAAAACTTTGCTTTTCATACAATACAGTAAGTTCTTGGATATTAACCCCAGAAAACTTACTCTATATGCTCACAAAGAGTCTTATTCATGAAGTATGGATTAATATTAAAGAGTTGTAGCCAAAATAAATTAAGACAAGGTAATAGATGAAGTATGCTACATTAATATAATGTAATATTATTCAACAATAAAAGATAATGTAATACTGGTAAATACTATGAACATTTTACTAATAAAATTCTATAACTCATTGCCATTGAGCTGGAAGCGACTCATAGATGGCCCTGACTTGGGTTTCTAAATCTGTAATTTCCTAGATTTCCCTGTTTTCTTCCCCAAAGCCACTGGTGGTAGAGAATCACAAAGAGCCATCATCATTGGTTTAGCAGCTCAATCTTCTACAACCTACATAACTGAATGTACCTAACAAAAATGTAAAAAAAGAAAACACAGGATTAAATTTATATAAACTCTAATAATAACTCATCTGCTAATAACTAAAAGAACACTTTTTAGAAGTGACAGATCAGTGCAGAATTACTGTTTTTTGTATTCTAAAAATGCTTTACATATTAATGAAGTAGATAGCTATCTAGTATAAAGGATATAGCTGTAATTTTAAGCAATAAATTGTACTAATTTCAGATGCACAACAAAAGAGAAAAATATGTCATCCTTTTGTATTTTCTCACATTTCTATATTAAACTTCATGTTCTTGTCATACAGATCATCTTTCTTTTAATAATATTTCTATAAATAATGTACCTTTGTATCACCCTGCCATTTAATAATTTTTATTTTTAATTTTGCAGAATTATTAACTGTACTTGTTCATTTTTGGTTAATTGTTTTTAGCTGTTGTAATTTATAAATTTCTCTTTAAATCTGTGATGGATGTGTGATTATTCTTTTTTAAATATACTCTTTCACTTCTCATAAATTTAGTGTATTGAATTACATTGAAATATGGATTAAAAATAAATCAGACAGTTTAAATATTAAATATTCTAATTCATTCATTTTAATACTCTCAATTTCAAAATATATTATTAATATTATTTGTAATAAGCACACATAAAGGAGAAAAAGGTATTTCATTTTGTGAAATTTAAACATATTTATAAGAATGTGTGGTACATCTACTCTCTATGAAAGGAAGTTGGGTAATCTCCCATTGTTATTCACAACTTGAGAACTTGTTGGAGGGTCTCTATGATATGGAAGCAACTCAATTGATAGTGAGCTATTGTGGGAGATGAAGATAGAGATATATAGTAGTCAGAGAAAAGAGTCTCATATGGAAAGGAAAATGAATGTTCTTGCTGTTAAAATGCTGTGTTCTACATGTTTTTTTGAGGTCATATTAATTTACCATATAAATTTCCTATAGAAATTTGTTTCTATATATGACTATTTTATGAGTTGCTTATGACTTGATGACAATGAAAGAAATAGAAATAAAAGAGAGAGAGAGAAAGAGAACTATTTTTTACAACACTGAGTAATCACCTGAATGATTTGTTCCACATGTAGTCTGAAGCAAATAGAGAAAGTATCCATCCCTGATGCACTCCTTTCTTGATTTTAACCATGCCATTTCCTAGTTCTGATCAGATGACTACTTCCTGGTCTAAGGATAGGTTTGACATCAGCATAATCAACTATTCTGGGATTCCAATTTTCTCAATGTTAGCTACAATTTTTTGTGATCCATACAAATGCCTTTGCATAGTAAATAAAACACAAATAGACATTTTTTCTGATCCTCTTTGCTCTCAGCCAAATTCTTCTGACAATGGAGATAATGTTCCTAGTGCCGCTTCTAAACTCCGCTTGTATTTCTGGGAGATTTCTGTTGATGTACTCGCCCAGCATTTGTGGATAATCTTCAGCAGGATTCTGCTCACATATATTTGTGATCTTTTTAGATAATTTCTGCATTCTGATTACTTTTTTAAAAAATGGGAATAAATATTGATCTCTTCCAGTCAGTTGGCCAGGTAGCTGTCCTCCAAATTTCTTGGCACATCCTGATGAGCATGTCCAAAGTTGCATGTGATGGTTCAAATAATGGCAGTTGGTTTTCCATCAATTCCTGGGATCTTATTTTTTCCAATTCCTTCAGAGAAGCTTGAACTTCCTCCTTTATCACCATTGCATATTAAGCATATGTTGTTATTATGAAATTCTTCAGTGTTAGCCAATTATTTTTAATACAGTGACTCTATGTACTCCTTCCATCTTCTTTTGACACTTTCTGGATCAGTCAATAGCCACAGTACCCTTAATTATTGTAACTTGAGGCTTGAATTTGTTCTATTTCTTCAGCTTGAGGAATGTCAAATGACTTCACCCCTTTCAGTTTTCTAACTCTTTACACATTTCATTATAATTCTTTGTATTTCCAAGATGCCATATGAAATCTTCTGTTCATTTCCGTAACTTACTGATTTCTTCCCTTTACTTTGGCTTATCAGCATTTTAGTTCAATATTCAGAATTTCTCTGGCCTCCAACTCAGTCTTTTCTTCCTCCACTATATTTGTAATAACAGCTTGCATTCATTATACTTGTTATTCTTGATATCCTTCCACAGCACATCTGGTCTTCAGTCATTAGTGTTTGAGGCCTTGAACCTGTTCTTGAGTTTTTGGTTGTTTTTGGGTGTTTTGTTGTGTTGTTTTTTTTTAATTTGGTGGGATAGACTCAAGGTCAAATTTTGGTTCTTGTAACTTTGTTATGAACAACAGAGCACAGTTAGACTACTAGATTTGGCCCTGGAGGATAAGCCCTCGTTTTGTGAAACACAAATGAAGAGAAACATTTTCAAACCAATACTAGTGATTGGCATATGGCATGTGAAAAGTAGGAATGTAGGAAAATTGGACACTGTTAAAGAAGAAATGGAACACATAAATATTGACATAATAGGAATTGATGAAAAAAGATGTATTGGCATAGGACATTTTTTAATCAATCAGGTAATTCATTATACCAGAAATTATCTATTACACTACAAGTGAGGGAAAATGAGTCAAATTCATAGTTAAAAGAGACAATTTCTAGATCCATTCTGAAATACAATGCTGTGAGGGACAGAATAGTATGCATATGTATACAAGGAAGACCTGCTAATTCCACTACCATTCAAATATATGCACAGATAACCAGAACTTTGCAGTTAAAATCAATCAAACATACAACCAAGATTGATTAATAATGATTGGTGGCTTGTATGTAAAAGTTAGGAACAAGAAAGATCATTAGTCTAAAAAACATAGACAGTGATAAAAATGAGGTTGGAGAGAATGTTAGAATTTTATACAATCAAGTAATTGTTCATTGCAAATAACTGCAATAAATAAACACAAATGATGACTATACACATGGATCTCCTGATGGACACAGGAATCAAATTTATTACTTCTGTAGAAGCAGTCATTGGTGAAACTCAATATCAGCTGTGAAAATTAAGCAAGTTGCTGACTGTGGAGTTAAAACTTAAGCAAAATAAAATGAAAATAAAGTCACAGAGCATCTTTCTGATATTTTTATGTTTTTAGAGAATGAATGGAATGCTGAGATGGACCATTATTGGTCAATTTGAATCAAATAATCTCAATCTCTTGGATAATTGCTTTTTGTTTGTTCTGTTTTTTTTTAAATGGGAATAAATATGGATCTCTTCCAGTCAGTTGGTCAGGTAGCTGTCTACCAGGTATCTCGGCCCAATCTGGAGAGCACATCCAGGGCTGCAGCTAGTTGTTGAAATATATCATTTGGTACGTTGGTCAATTTCTTTTGGGACCAGTTGTGCAATTCAACTCTCTGATTTTTGCTAAATCTTACAGCTCCTGGGCTTAGGGTAAGCAAGTGGCATCAGAAGAAGGAAGATTTTTACACCTTGTCTGTGTCATTTTATTCAAGTACAAGCCTCAACTCTTCTGTGGAGTTTATCTTTCAAATGGCTTTACTAGCCATCTGAGTCTCACCTAACCACATGGATAGGTAGGTATATGTCCATGGGGAATGTTAGCCTATCCACAATGGGATGGGCTAATCTTAACATTCTACACAGGGATTGGCTCATCTCACCATTGAGTTTAGCAAGCCATAGTGAAAGAAAGACAGTGAAGAGGGAAGGAATCTCCTGATATGAAATGAGACCTGAGAGAGGAGGGTGCAAGCCAGTAATGGCAGGACTGAGAACTTAACAACACCAAGTTGCAAGGTTTGAGGTTGAGATACCTGCATGTACATTTTGGGAGTTGCCTTGATTGTATTCTGTTCTTAATCTGTATTACAATCTTTTGAGTTCCCCAATATGGTTCCGTGGGGTCTGTGAGCTATCACATCAGATTTTGGACCCAGCAAAGCAATAAGATTGGTGTTGAGATTAGAGGAAAGAAATATGGGAATGTTAGGGACTTGTCTGACCTCATGAGAATTGGTTTTGTGTTATTGATGCTGTGGAAGAGGGCAGTTCCACTTTGTGAAGTTGATAAAGGTAAAATATGACCATCCACACATGGTGTTTCCTATTTTCACATCTTTGGTACAAGTACTGACCTTCTAATGATACCATTGATTACTGAAAATTTGATTCATATAAATATATGTTAAAAACAAATAAATAATGTTTAAAATACTTTTAATGTGCAATGAAGAATAAAATCCAGACTGTATTTGTTAGTGAAACAACATGCAAGATAGAAATGTGATTTCTGGGTATTTCTTCTCTGTATTTCAGCTCCCCTTTTATTTTATTATCCTCACTCTTTTACACAAGAGACAAAATTCCTGTAAGAAAGTAAAACTAGATTTGTGAGTGGAACAAGATTCATACTCCTTCAGTATTAGAACCTACAAGCTCAGATTGTCTTTTACATAATGTTTAATAACAAATTATTCTGAAAAATATTTGTCATCTTTTGGTTTATTATTTATCTGTATCACTTGGTAATGATAATTGGACTAACTCTGATGGATTATGTTGTGTTTTCTAAATAGGTAATAATGAGAAAAAAGGTAAATAGATTTGCAGATATAAACATCTATATCTGTATATATACATCAACATATCTATATGTGTGTGTTTATATGTAGTTTTCATAAGCACAATTAAGTGTTTTGGGGTTTCTATTCTTTCAATGTTAGTCAAATGACTTTGTGTAAAATTTCTTAGGATATCTCTGCTTTCAGCTAAGATCCATTTGATATCAGCAGTAATATCCCAAATGTGATGGCCTCTGCTCAAACCAGCCTGAAGTTTTGACAGTCTCCTCTCAAAATACTGTTCAACTAAAAAAAAAAAAAATACTGTTCAACTTATTTTTAAATAATCTTCAGCAAAATATTACTTGTGTGTGACATTAATTATATTGTTTGATAATTTCTTCATCTTGTTTAATCACCCTCCTCCCCTCCTTGAAGGGGTATAAATATGTGTCTTTGCAATATAAATATGGATCAGTTGGCCAGATAACTGTCTGTCAAATTCCTAGGCACTGACTAAGGAGCATTTCCAAGATTAAATTTTTTCCTGAAAGACCTCAATTTGCATTCCATTCCTTTGTGTAGCTTTATTTTTTGCCAATGCCTTGAAAGAAGCTTAGACTTCTTCCTTCTTTACCATTGGTTTCTGAGCACATTGTTCTTCCTGAAATGGCTCATTGTTGACTATTTTTTATACAGTGATCTTGTCTATTATTTCCGTCTTCTTTTAATGTTGATTCCTGTAATTCAAGATCTTATCTATTGAATATTTCAGTATTGCATCTCAAAGCTTGAATTCGTTCTCTAATTCTTTTAGCTTGAGAAATGCTGAACGTTTTATTCTTTTTTGGGTTTTATAACTGCAGCTCACTGCACAATTCATTCTAATATTGTGGTTTGACTTCTGTAACTACTTTTTGAAACCTTCTGTAAAAATAGTTAAAGCAGTGTGAGGGTGTCCAGGTCTGACCTATACTGATTTCACAAAGGGAACTTCTTCCTGTCAACAGTATTAATAGCATAAAACAAAAATCCCTTACACTCCCATACATTTTCCACTCATCTCCACACCAATCTTACTACTTTTCTGGGTCTAATATCCAATGTGACAGCTCACAGACCACACAGAATCATATTGGGGAAGTAAAAAAGTTATAATCCATATTAGTAACAGAATATAGTCAGACCAGGTTCTGCAATATGAAAGTAGGCACCACAGTCTTGAGCCCACAGCTTTAGCCTGAGGTTACTAAGTTCTCAGGCCTACCAATATTGGCAACCCCACGAAGTTGTCTAGTAAACTTGGGCAAAGACTTTTAATGTCAAGCATATGCGCTTAAATAAAGAAGAAACTATTTTATATCTTTTTCCAATTAATAATGTTGAGGTAGAGAGTAGGGAACTAACTAATCAGTGCAAATTCTATATTATCAAGGGGCAGAGGCTGGTTTTGACTAATGATGTCCTCAACAAACTTGTTTAAATCATTGCTATTCACTTGTAAATGACTCATAACTGACCTCCAGTGAATATTTGGAAACTCAAAATTACTTGTGAGACTGTCCACATTTCTCCCACATAGCAACTGGTAAACTGAACTTTCATTTCATGCCTTTGAATTAGCAATACATATCCATATCCACAAGGTCTCCAGACTTTAATAGCATGCTGATAAATAATAACAGCTGTCTGGGGCTCAAGACTGGGAGTATGGCTAAACAAGAAGTTTGATTTTATATTATTTCTTAATTTCCTTAGTACTCCTATTCTCACCATGACCTGTCTCAAACTTGTCATTGTTGTTTACCATCTAGTTGGAACCAGCCCATAGCTGACTTTCCAGTGGTTTTTGAGAGACAGTAAATCACATGGGAGGACATTGCCCATCTTCTCCCATGGAGCAACTGGTGGATTCAAACTTCATGCCTTCAGGATTGCAGCACAGATTCTTACCACTGGCCACCAGAGCTCCCTGTTAGTGAATTCACTGACCACTGAGATGGTAATAAAGGTGAACAATTATATTCTACAAGCTGATACAAGTCACAAGTAAGAATATAAATGAATTAAACCACATACCCTAAAAATACATCCTATACCATTAGTTTCCATATGAGCACTCTTTCTGCTAAATTCGGCATCCTAAACCCCATCTTCCTGTTCTTATTAAATTTATCTTTACCTAATTTATGCTGTCTTTTTATGTTGTTTTTAGGTGCCATCAAGTGGGCTACCATCAGAGAGACCTATGAAACAACAGATCTGTAGTTTGTTTTATCCTGCAATATCCTTATGATTTCTGTCATGCTCAAATCCATTGTTATAGTCACTATGTCAATCCATCTTGTTGAGGGTCTTCTTTTCTGCTGATCTTCTACTTTTCCCAGCACATTATCTGTCTTTGAGGACTGTTTCCTTCTAAAAATATCCCAAAGTAAGAGTGAGAAAGTATCACTACCTTTGCTTCTAAAGAGCACTCTAGTTGTACTTCATTTAAGATAGACATTTGTTTTTTTAGCAGGAAATATTCTTTGTCGCTATTACAATTCGAAGACCTTGGTTCTTCTTCAGTTTTCCTTATCCATCCTCCAATTTCTAGATGTAATTGAAGCAACTGAAAATACTCTGACATGGATGATGTGCAATGTGATCTTTTAAACTGACATCTTTGTTCTTTAGAACTTTGAAGATATCCTTGACACCTGACACAGATGATAAAAGGGGGAAATAATTACTTTATTCATAGACAAACTGATGGGAAAATTTTGTGGAACTTTTTATTGCTGTTTTTTTAATTTATCTTAAGGATATGATGTATTTTCTATGTCTGTTACAATAATGTCACACAAGACAAAAATTTATTACTTTTTTTGGAGGCTAGTGGCATGAATTCAGAGCATCACTGTATTATATTCAAAGGAAGTACTGGCAACTTCTATCTTGTTTTGGTTAGTTTCTGTAACATCATCTATTCCTTGGTGTTTACTTCCATCTTACATAGTTCCTTCCGTATGTTTCTTTGTGTCTCTTTTCCTCTTTTGTAAGGATATAATTCTGATGATGTTAGGATCATCCTTCTTTATGATTTTATGATAACCGATAGCATCTTCAAAGACTGTTTCCAAGTGAAATCGTATTCACAGGTACTGAGAGTTTAGTTTTATTATCTTTCTAAGTAGGCAAGAGAATTCAATTCTAGCAACAGATAAAATGCATATCCTATAATTTTTATAGCAGATAATATTCATTTGAATGATTCACCATTAAATGAAGTTACACTAATTACATATATATGCTTTAAATATTACACAAATATATATATGTGTGTTTTTACATGCAACTATATTTACATATTAAAATTATATAATAGAAAATTGTTAATAAAACTTCTTTTGAGATCAAATCACTTGTTCAGAGATTATGTCAGTTATCCTGCAACATTATTTACATTAAAACATCGCAATATACAAACTTTTTGAACTTTGTAAGCAAATCAGTATAAAAGAAAAGATTTAAAAACCAAAACATTGCAGTAATATTTATAAAATTATTTTATCCATTTTCTCACAATTTTAAATAAATATATTTTACTATACTACATTATTTGCTAAGAACTATGAAAACTTTTTGATATAGACTATCAAATATATGCTTTTATATGAAATTCTGTTAATGTTATGTTTAATTCAACCTTGTGATTATTTTTGTACTTGACGCCTGTTCCTCAGAAAAATACTCCTAAACATCTCACTAATTTTCCAGATAATTCCTATGAAGATAATAAAGGGATACAATTATTTTCATTTTTTTCCACTCAATCATCCTCTCTACACTGAGAGCTCTTTTGCTTTTAGTACAAAAAACCGGAATCTTTGAAAATTATATTTAGTGTTTCAATTTTTTCAGTACTGAGAAATAAAAGTTGTTAACCATCTGTTCTCCATTAATTGCATCCCCACCCCCAAGTGATTCTTAGAGTCCCTATATTCTTGTGCCTCTTTGGAAGATAGAGACACACTGTATCATAAATTCCTGCCTTGTTTATTTTAAAGAACACCTGAGCCCAGTTGGAAATAAAGTTGTACAATGACTTTTAGATGTTTTATATAGTCAAGTAAAACTTTCCAATTTAATTTTCAATTTAATTTTATGCTTAATTTCCAACATGAGGCTTATTAAATGTGTTTTCTTTATAAAGAAAACAGATCACTGTAGGGTTCCAGGAAAGTATCAATGAAGATAAGGGTATCAGTATTTTCCATTAGTCACCTTTGAATAGTAATTTAAAGTTTACTTCTTTTACTTTTTAAAAAAATAGTAAATATATAAGTTTGGTACCTATTAAGCTGGGGTTTGTTTGTTGTCTTGTTTTTTGTTTGTTTTTTTAATGACTGCCAAAGGAAATGAGGAATGTGGAATCAGGATTGGAGGTAGATTCATCAACAATCTGTGTTATGCAGATGACATAACCTTGCTTGCTGAAACTGAGAAGGACATGAAGCACTTGCTGTAAAAGGTCAAGGACTCCAGCCTTAAATATGGATTGAAGCTCAGTATCAAGGAAACAAAGATTCTTATCACTGAGCCTATTGGCAGCATCATGATACATGTTTAAGAGTATAAGATTGTTAACAGCTTTAGCTTGCTTGGCTCCACAATCAAAACTCTGGCACCAGCAGCCTGAAAACTAATAGATGAATTGTGTTGAGAGTGTCTGCTGTCAGAGACCTCTCCAAAGTACTGAAGAGCAATAATTTCAGTCTGGAGACTAAGGTAAGCCTGATACAGGGCCTGGTCTTTGCAATCATTTTCTATGCATCAGAAAGCTGGACAATGACTAGGGATAGTAGAAGGAGAATTGATACTTTGAGCTGTGGGGTTGGAGAAGAGTATTTAATATACCATGGACTACTAAAAGACCAAACAGGTTCTTCCTAGAGAGAGTGAAACCAGACTGCTTCTTGGAGGCAAGAATTTTGAAAATAAATATAAATATATATCTATTACACCTCAAGATACACACATACAAACACCTCACAAAAATCCTGACAGGTGGATCAATAAAAAATAATGATAAATGAATAACAGGTTGAAGCTCTCAAAGGTTTAATTTTAATTTTGTTTTATTTCAATACATAATCAAAATTCATTAAAGCAGTATAAAAAAGTGAAACTGTCTATTGTACTGGACAATGGAACTCTTTAAATTATTAAAAAGCAACTTTGAGAACTAAGGTCCACTTCACTGAAGTCACAATAGCCTCATATGCATGCATGTGTCAGGGAATGAATAGAATGATAGAAGAAGAATTGATTCCTTTGAATTGTGGTGTTGACAACTAATATTGAATATACCTTCTACAGACTGCCAAAAGAACAAACAAATCTGTTTTAGAGGAAATCCATCCAAAAATATCCTTAAAATTATAAAAAACCAAAAAAATCCCAGCCAAACTTTAAAGGGGTGACACTGTCTCAAATACATTGGTCAAGTTGTCAGGAAGAATTAATCCCTGGATAAAGACCCCAAGTTTGGACAAGTAGAAAATCAGAACAATGGAAAAAGTCCCAAGAAAGACAGATTGACCCGGTAGCTGCAATTATGGGTTTATGCAGAGCAGAGATTGTGAGGATGTTTCTGGATTGAGAAGGAGCTATGGTGGCCTCGTCTTAAGAAACTGCAACTACAATTCCAAAGTCACATGGTTCAAATCTACCATGGGAGAAAGATGTATAAACACTTCCTGTGCAATTAAATGCCTCTGAAAACGTGCCGAAGGGTCAGCTGCCGGTGACTTGATGGTACACAACAATAATGGCATATATAAAAGAAGGAACTCGGGTGCCTAGTGGTAAGAAGCTACACTGTAATCCGAACACATACAGCTAGCTGCCCTACTGGAGAAAGGAGGACAATATTCTACTATACAATTAAGTGCCTCTGCAAACCAGCTAGAGGGTCAGCTAAGGGTCAGTTCTGACTCCATGGTATACAACAGACTCAATAGATAGATATAAAGATTAGATAGAGATAGAGATAGAGATAGAGATAGAGATAGAGAGATAGAGAGAGATAGAGATGGATATGGATATGGATATGGATAGAGATAGATAGAGATAGAGATAGATATAGAGATAAATAGATAGATATAAAGATT